>NW_026019066.1:0-56797 GCF_020466585.1 Dendroctonus ponderosae
AAGAGAAGAGTCCATGAAATGATACAGATTAAAAAACATAACAATGCTATGAATTTTAGATCGGATACCGACAATCTTAGCTCAGTATATCATACATTAATTAAATGAAATGACCATTAGAAATTAATTAACATCCGGTATATTGAAGAATTTTGCAAACCAAAAATAATGTTCTCAGAATTCAAAGAAAAATAGCTGAAAGTAAAAGAAATCAATGTAAACAATATTTCATTCGCTTTGTGTCCAAAATGGACAAAATTAATACTCCAAATGTATGCCAAGGCTTAAAGCAGCAACAACGCTACACGTGTAAGTAAAAATATTTAAGTATCTGAACAACGAATTCTAGTCTCTTCCCAAATTTGATTGTCCTGACTAATCACCTGTTAGGCCTAATTAATCTTAGAATGTTTTAAAGTGTTGCAATTGTGATGTATGATTTGATGAGGCTGTTGACGAACTGTGGTTAATTTTTAAAATAATAAAAAAATTTTAGAAAGTGTTATTTTAGAAAAACTGATGATGGTGGGAAAATACACCGAAACGTATTTTAATTGATAAATAACGACAATAAATGACTGAAAACCAGGAATTAATTTTGATTTGGAATTGAAACATCATTTTCACCTTAAAGAAGCGAGGAATGTGAAGAGCGCATTGAAAATCACACTAGAACCGACAACTAAAAAATAATTTATATTTTTGGCCCAGTTTAGCGGTTTTTGATCAGCCACGATCGTCAATGGAGGATATCTTCCTTATAATAGACTCAAACACGTTACATATGCATATCGTGGAACTTATTAGGTCGAAAGCAATCAATTGAGCTGAGAAAACATGCATACAAAATTTTGAGTTTTGTTCGAAGATTTCATTAATTTCAAAAATTTGAAATCTTTCAAAATCCTTGAACTTCTGCATTATTTTCATCTCAAGGAAACGTGGAGTGAAACAAGCTCATTGAAAAAGACGCCAGAAGCTTCAAATTCGAAATAATTTCCAGTTTTGGCCCATTTTTTCGCAGATTTGATTGCTCACTATTTTCAGTCGACGATATCTTCTTAATCATAGACTCAAACACGCATGGCCACCCTTCAAGATGCCGGCGTTTTGTGCTTGTAAAACGTTGGAAATATTTTTTCCTCAAAAAAACCCCTAAAAGCTCATCAGTTTCGGGCAGTTGCTGCGAAACCTCAACTATTCGAATAATAATAATAGTCGCTTTAAAAGCATTTTGTATGACCCAAAATGAAACATAACTGCGTTTTTGCCCACGAAAAAAGCAGTAGTTCTTCGGCCGACAAGAGATTACAGATAGCATCAGATAATCTCAATTTTGAAAAGCGTGCACAAACGTGGGAGGATCCTTATCTTGAAGTATCATCAACCGACGTTGGATGGCCTAAATAATATAATCCTTTGGAATCTCAAAAGAAGAAAGGAATTTGAACATCTGAATAGAAGCAGAAGAAAATGTTCGCTAATTTGGTTTGCAGTGATTTAGTGTGTTATTTTATGGTCTCGTTGGACTTTTCGATACATTGCTATGTAAATATCTCTGGACCCGTCGAATTTTTGATCCATTAAAATGAACTTTTTTGGTTCAATCAAGTTTCGTGTCAAACTTATGTTGTTACTGATTTTGCTTCCTTGGAAATGAATTAAGGAAGTTAGACTCCTAATAGAAAAACCCACGTAAACAAGTAGAAAATTCCAAATTCTTAGCTCAGATAGAATAGCTCCACGCAGATAATAGCTAAATACAGTTCAATGTTCTCTATTTTTTTCAGTACTTCATAACTCCTTCAACCTTTTCGCACCTTTAGATTGATGGGCACAGATGCCGATATCGAAATATTTAGCTAAATAAAACGATAAAAAAAGCTTGCCATTTATTGCCTAAAACCGAAAAATAAACGGACGAATTCTTTACAAAAAAAATCAAATGATCATCTACAAAAAAAAACCGCTCGCCCTTTAAATGCCTTCGCAAATATTGGCAAAAGCAGAGAAAATATCTGAAAATAATAACGTTGCCGTTTTATTAAAGTCGGTTTTCTAATTTGTTTGCGTTAGAACTTTCCAACCAAAACCAATACGTAGACGTATTAATTTCCTCTTTGCCGTATCTTCGCCTCTTAATTTAAAATTTTTCGAACTTTTCAGTCACTACTGTGGATATTGTGGCTGATACATTAAAAGAGTATGCGAAAGTTAGCTGAATAAATTATAGTTGGTGAATCATGGAATTTTTGAATGGGTTTTGGGAAATATTCAACAATTTCTTGTGAATGTTACAGCAAATTTTCAATGCAACTGCAGCAACCCAAGAAGCGCAAATCATGTGACGAGTGCCAACCGAAACGATATAATTTATTGCTTTGTTCCAAGTTTTGGCTTATTTTCCGCGTCAACCGCTTAATGGAGCAGTAGGATAGTATCGGTTATTTGTCGCCGAATTTTCACACAATTTAATGAGCGTCAGTTGAACTTAGAACTTTTTCTTCAATATAAAAAAAATTGTTAAACATTCATGTGAGGAACACCATCAAGTGTTTTCCAGGAGCCGTCACTATTTCTGTGTGTGTACTTCTATAAGCAATTACTGTACGTATAAGTGGAAATATAGATGGCCAAATTATGTTATACATATACCAAAAGTGATTAGTTCTGAAACCGATATCTGGATGATCCCAAATCTGCATCCCCTTCCCAATTTGTTTGCCATTGAATT
The DNA here is from genome assembly GCF_020466585.1 of Dendroctonus ponderosae. Classification (NCBI taxonomy): domain Eukaryota; kingdom Metazoa; phylum Arthropoda; class Insecta; order Coleoptera; family Curculionidae; genus Dendroctonus; species Dendroctonus ponderosae. The sequence continues at coordinate 2,735 of NW_026019066.1, forward strand.
CGCCCCCTGAAACGAACATTATCAGGCCTTAATAAATCGCAGCTTACACCAACATTTTCGCATTAAATTTAACATTTTCCAAGTGGCGCGACGTGTAAACAGTCAGATATTAGTATCGGCAAAGGTAAATGAGCCGGAAAAACTGCAACTCTTACATCTATTCCTGTTCGGTGGGCAATTGTGCCAGTCATCATTTTCCCCGTTTTTAATTTCCCGGATGAATTTACATGTCATTCGCTCGATATAGCCGTGGATTAGCGTTCGACTGGTTGCATCACCTGATTCGTATCGATATTATTGGCGATTTGCCCGAGAGTAATCCCTCATTTAGACGAAATTGCTGCAGTAAACTCATTTTTTTCTCTGGTATCGGATTTTTTAATAATCCAACCTTGCGTCATGCGACTATAAAATCCAAACGGTAGAGATGCACTTAAAAATTCCGTAGCCATTCAACCAGCAGCAAAGAAAGGACATTTTAAAAGGAATAAGCTCGTTTTACATTTAAATTCAGTTTTAGGAGCACCTAGCTTAAATACCCCAACTAATTGTAAATGCTAAACGTTGCATTTTAACCAATTTGCATGACCTGCGGTACCCAAACGATCCTTTTCGCTCACAAATATGGTTTTAGCGGGAACTTCTTAAGGAATATTCCATTTTCCTACGGAAACTCCCCCGTTTAATTACTCGCTTTCTTTTTTCAATGGCAAAGTTCGTTTGGGAGCTTTTTTCAATTTTAATCAAATCCAATTTCATGTGAGTGTGTAAAAACAAGCACTAAATCAGCGCAAATGGGTAGCTTTAATTTGAAAAAATCGCTTTGCAATAATAATTAACCGGCGCAATTCACGGTCATTATTCAACAAATGGAAATTCACAAACAGTTCTTCCATTATTAATGTTTATATTGATGATATTTTAATAGTGGATTTATTATATATGACTCGGTATCCTGGGAATTTCATTTCGAGCTTTTGCTTTAATATAGTCGCTGCCCTTTAGTAGTGGCCACTATCATATCTATTTTACCGCATTTGCCATAGTAGCACATTTCGGATAAAAGTAATTAAAATTAGATTTGTATATTGGATTGGCTCATTTTATTAGGGCAATCCACTTAATTAAATGGCCATTGTGTAATTATTAATTTGCAAAAGATTCACTCTGTACGCATGACTTTCCACTTAGCGGGAGGCAGGGCAAAACGAGGTACTGAGGTTGAGGCTTAATTCGTATCAGGAAACTGGAATCAATTGGAATTTTTATAGCGAACGTTTTTCATATGGGTGGAAAAGTTCACAGTTGCTGCATTTAGAAAAGCACCACCAAACTGCCCTGCGTTTTACCCCAACTGCCACTATTTGAGCAAATTTTCCATCAAGCGCAAAGTTTTGCATGTTATTTCCATAGAACATAGTTCAATAGCTCAAACGCTCAATTGCAGGTTTAGCTAAGGTTACCTACTTTGGCGGAGTTTTTAGATGTGCTTATAGAAGACCCAATTCGTGACAACGCCTGTTCTCCACAATGCCATTTGCACGAGCAAATGCAGGACACTTTTTCGCATAAAACATATTTTCAAGCAGTTTCGTATGTAAGAGCGAAAATAATTTTCGCAACTTTTCCGTCGTCCGCCATTTCCACAGGTTCCATGAAAATTAGTTGCATGCTTCCCGGTCATTACCGGCAAAATGTTGCTAAACGTACTGTTGCAAAGGCCCATAAATAAAAACTACTTGCCCTCCATGCCACACTAGCCTGGTAATTATTTAACTGATTTTATAACAAAATGCTAGTTTAGAGAATCGCTAAATTTAGACTAGAATGAAAATCCACTCAATCAAAATCCTCACCCACGGATTAATTTTTTGGGAAAAATATAAAAAATATTGGCGGGGAAAACGGCAATTTTTCTATTTGCCGGTGCAGAAAAAATGTAACGGAAATTGGAAATGTCACTGCGGGATGAATGGCAACGTGTTGATTGAATTGTGTTCTCCATTCTCTAGGCGGATTGAAACTTGATTTTTCCATTGTTTTAATAAAACCTCTATTTGCGCCCCAGTCAAAAAAAACACACGAACATTTTTCATACAGTTGGCAAAAAAGTTATCATACAACCCGAAGTTCACCTTCACGCTTAAATTCGAAATAAATTACTGTCTCTAGATTAAAACGCGATTGTATTTTGCATCAAATCAGCAAGCCGAAAGCAGCACACAAGTCCCGACATGCGAACAATTCGAAATTACTTTAAAATTGCCGAGTTATATTTTTGTTCCCCAGACGACAAGCGAAAATAATCCCGAACATTGAATGAAAGGCACAAGCTATTGTGGTTGATGTTGCATATCGACTGAACCAGCTAAATCGAAGAGCGTCTTATTTGAGAAGAATTTTGGAAGAGCTGAGGAGCCCCTTCTCTGGGATTTATATCATCAACTTTCCAACAAAATTTCAAACGAAAACGGTGTTCAGAACTTGCTTGAAGCAATTAAATTTTGGGAGAAACTGTATGCACTCATTTTATGGCGAAAATGTTTTCCGAAAGTGATTTTTCCTAGTCATTCGTGAAACTTTACAATTTCACCTAGATAGTAGTTGTAGATTAGATAGTAGATGCAAGGCTAAAATCGCAAAAATGCATCAGTTTCTTCAACATTTTTTCAGTTATCATAAGAACGCTTATTGTTAAAAATTGCTGAGTTTTTCGAGCTCAAAAGCTCAACACTCTTGTGAATTACTTGACCACTTAAAATAACTAAATAGAATGTTAGAAATAAACGATATTATTTTCTAAACAACTGCAGGAAAAGGAAAATCAATAAAAGCTCATCCAACAGAATTTTTGGACTGTCAGAGAATTCGTACAGGTATATACAAGGTTTTTACTGAAACAAAACCGAATTAAATTCATTTCCGTGAAACAATATTCCAATAAACATTAAATATTTACAATGCCTAACAGGGAAATTATTTGCGAGCGTTTTTCGGGCGAATAACTATTTTTGCCAACAGCCAGTAATTTGAATTTAAAAAATATGCATTAAACAGATTTGCGTTTTATTTTTGAGGTAAAATACGCAAAACTTGTTCCATCTCTCAACATCAAACTTTTATTCCTGATTTTTCAGAAGCATTCAAATGGCCGAAGTCAACACTTTTCGCAAACAAATCGATTATTCGTAGAGTTGTAAAATCAACTTAAATCACGAATATGAAATGCTTTCTTTAAAGCATATTTTACTAAGTTCCAGCCAAGGCAAAGTTTTTTACTTTAAAGCCGAAACTAATTCCTTTCGATGTAATATTGATGTCTACTTTCGAACTGAAAAGTTTATGGACGAGTTTTATGAAATTTTTACTGGCTTAAAGCATTTTTACATGGAGAATTGGCTTATGTCCAAATGGCCGGTTAGACTGCCAATACAAATTAAAAGCGCAATGAACTTTTAAAGAAAAGTTCTCACCACTAAAATGTTTAGGGATTTATTGACACCAAATTTTTTTAGCAACTACGTGCAAATAGGAGCTTATCTTAGTTAGGGTTAATTCGCAGCCAAAATTTTCTAACTAGGAAACTTTCAACTATGTATTAGTCAGGCAAACTTTTAATAGTCAGCGCATAATTGGCAGCAATACAAGTGTGCAGGTTCGACCTTTAAAGGCATGTAATAAGTAGCAGTACGGTTTAATGAGCTTCCAGTACCTTGAGGTTTGAATAATCAACTGCGATATTAATGTTCCAGTTGAAAGCGAACTTTTCCTATAAGCAAGCTAATCTTTCTCGCACAGGCAGGACACATTTAATGGTTGGTATGTCTGTGTCAGAGATAAATCTATTCGAAAAACTTCATATTTATATATCCGAGCTGAGGTGAGGGCGAAAAATGAAAACTTAGACGTATTAAGTTTTTGTTTGGCAATCCGGAACGCTGACGATATGAAGAGTCAGGTAATCTCGGTGAGTAATGGAATGGAATCATAATATGTGAACAAGTAAATTGCATAGTAGCTGGAAAATTTAAATTTCATATTCCTGGCAGGAACAGCTAACGTACGGTAATTTTCCTAGTCAAGCCTCAATATGTTAATCGACAGCCATCAGAAGTACAACGAGCAAAGTATATTACATCGACATTATCAGCAAGCAATAAAAACCCATCCCGTTCTCCAAATTGACTCTGAAATATCGCACCACCTGCAAATTCCAATCGTTGAAAAATTGGTAAAGGCTCAGTAAAAAGTGGAGTCAAATTTGCAAATTTTATAAGGCAGAAAGGCGCAGTTTCAACCTGGGAGGGCATTATGAAGTGGCCGATAAAAAGCTGCACAGATAGATGAGGAAATTGTCTCTCCTCTTTTCGCTCCTTGCGAACAAATTAAATATTTAACGAGATAAAATTGACAATTTTCCAGCACAGCTTGTATTTATCTGACAATTTTATTTTCTTGTTTTATCTTTGGATTCGATTGGGAAAATGTACTCGTCAATATTTTTGCAAGCGATTAATTTATAAGAATTTGTTGAGCTAGACCAAAAATAAGCCATAAATGTGTGGGTAAACTCAACAGAGAATGATTTTGGATAGACCTTAATATGTGACTGTGTTTATTCGCAATAATCTTCCTCAATTTTTAGTATGAGTTCTTTATGTTTGTAGAATCTCCATTCTTCTCAAAAAAAACCCGAACAATTTCCAATAATTTGCTAATTTTTGTTTCTGGGTCCACACGACAAAGGCAACAAAAAAACTATGCATTAATTGGGAGAATGGTTAATGAAACACGGCTCGGAGCAATGATAAACAATGCCTATTGGGCGCATGTTATTGTATGGAAATCAGGGCCAGTTTTAATTGGAAAATCAGTTTTGGAACTGCAATTCTAATTTTGAATTACCCAACATTACCTGCTGCATGTGGTAGTCAATCAACTTTTTTGCTGTTTATTTGTGAATTTGACTTCTATTGCCCGTTAACTGTGACTTTCGGTTCAGTTGGGAGAAATTATTTGGACTATCAGAGGTAAAGTTGCTGTAAGGAACTTCGAAACTCTAGGAAAGCAAACGCCTGCTGAATGTGCATGAATATTGCGATTTCGCAGCTTCCGTTAAGCGCAAATTTTCAATTTCTGGTCGAGAAAACCAAAGCAAAACGTTAAAATATTTAGGAAAATTGAAATTTCCACCGACCAAACATGTGGAAACGTGAACGGATTATAGTCGATCGAATGGCGCTCCGTCCTAGAAAGAAGCTTATAGAAAAATAATTTTTAATATTCCTCCGATGATTTATTAGGCGCAGTTATATGGAATTTATATTTGGGTAGATTGGACGGGTTTTAGAAAACTCACGAAATAGCTTTACATGGTTGGGTGGATAGAATGATTATTTGCAAATTGCATTGAATTTTTCAATTCCATACTAGTTGGGGCTTCGCTCAAGAAATTTCGAATTAAATAAACTATAACAAAAGGATATTGTCCTCATGGTTTCTCCAACAATAAGAGTCCAGAGGATCCCAGAACAAACATGTACTGTTATAAGGGGACTTAGCAGACATCGGGTATACAATACGAGGCAATATGTGTGGGTCTCGGCAACAAATTCAATTAAATTAGAACAGTGTGCACTTCGAAAGTTCCTCTAAAATATTAAAAAGCTAATTTTGCCAGAAAAGAAGCTGTATTATTCCGCAGGAAGCACTCGAAGAAGTTAATAAAAGAGATATAAGAGTTCGGGGGGGGCTTTTCTTTACTTTAGAAGTTCACGGTATTAATTCCTTTCGGTATGTCTTGAGATTTCAAATTGAATGGAATTTCTCAGCGGCTTTGGCTTTATTTTTCGTATACCTACCGACCATATAAAACCCGCAATTGAAATCAGTTTTATTTTAAACATTTATTTTCAGTTTTCGATTGCATTTCCTTACTCTATTGGCAGAAGGACGATCGCTTCCTGTGCGTCTATTGGAGTATAACAAATACTTCAAAATTAATATTCCGCTCTTTATTAGTAGGCAACTTCCATGGAACCCATCAAAAGGTAAATATTTTCCAACCATCCAACATCTGAAGATGAAAACCACTTTTTCTTGTAAAACGCCAGGAAGAAATTCCTCTCCACGGGCTGCTGAAAGCTCGAAAACCTGGCCAGTTTCATGTACTGGTCGAACAAACCCAATTCAATTTTTTCGCAATTTACCCCTATACTATTTCTTCATTTTCATAAGCGCATTTGAACAAAACTTTCTGCAATATCCTTAAAGGAATTTTACGAAATAAAGCCGCACCAATGTGACACGAATTAACTAAAACTGTATTCATAGACTGAAATAACGTTTGGCAAATTTCGCGATGTACAAGCGAAATAATTCTCTTCGTATTTTTGAACGTTTGTACATTGGGCTTGGCGTGAAGCGGTTTCTCCCTCTGAAAAGCAAATAAAACGGAGATATTTCCGCAAAGCCGAAATTAAAGTTTCCCCGGCACTCCAGTGTACATTTTTGGTGAAAATTGAAAATCTTTAAAACAAAAGAGGCAAGTTGAGCGGCGAAATAAGTTTCCGACTACAAATAAAATTTTGGCCTTCGCACCCGGATGTGTTTTAATCTTTTGTCATCGGGGATTTCCCTTCGAAGTGAATGGATAATGGTTTTTTAGCTTTCCATCATTGCAGTGATACATTTCTGACTGGAAATCAATTTAGTATTCAAATTGCATTATTTCATCAACCCTAGTTATTTTTTGCAAATTAATGAAACTCACTCAAAACAGCTGAAAATTTCATATTTCCTTCCAAATGAATTTTGCATAATTTTTAAAATAAAACTCCTGGCAGTTTCAATTTAGGGCTAAGGGCCAAAGCTGTTCATTGCGAAGACTGAACGGAATATTTAAAAACCATAAATTAATAATGTAACTCGTTGACGAGGAGAGAGAGCAAAACGGCCAAAGTCCCATATTTCTTTTATTAACTGCCTGGAGTGTTTCGCCCGGAATAATAAGCCATCTCCGTAGACAAAATTAGGCCCATTTAAAAATTTAAGAAGACTTTCTTTATACCGCATTCCTTATATTTCGTTCAATTCAATTCGAATCCTTTGTGTCGCCCAAGACATATATTGCATTGTATTGTATCCCCAACAGTCTGTTAAATCTCTACCAGGTTTGCTTTCCGCATTTTTTACATTCCCATTGCGCAAAATTCCGGTTTTGTTCGCCGGCTAATAACGTAAATGGTCGACTTATTACAGATGCCGCAGTTCGAGTTAAATGAAACCGTGGAAATTTCTTTTTGATGCTGCACAAAGGAAAATTGCGACGACATCTTGGAAGTTTACATTTACAAGAGGCGAGAGAAACACCAACAGAAAAAACCCTAGAGTGTTAAAGCAGCTATAAATTAAAAATTAAATAGTATTTTAATATGTTTTCGCTGATTTCAAGTTGGTGAAAGAAGTTAAACTTAAAGAAAGGTCCTAAACTGAAGACTTGTTGGTGGTCTCGCTTCCTTGCATTTTTGCGAGATAATGAAAAAAGCAGTAAAAAATTGGGGGTATTTGGGATACCCGTGCCCGTTCCACTAAAGCGTTAACAATATACCAAAATATTTAAAATAATCATCCCAATTGCGTAATTATACGACATACCTGTGAAAATATCCAAACCCACAGGTGCGGAATGGGAAAATGTTCCTGAGCGACGTCACGCAAGCTTTTTCAGTCTCGAGGATAATTTAGTTAGTTGCCTGTCGCAAGACAGAGAGTGGTCGATCGATTATACCCCCTTTTTCACAAACAAAGATAATTTTCGCTTAGTGGAGGATTCGACGAGAAGATGTTGGAAAAAAGCCGACTTTCTCACCAATTACCTTCACGGAATCGGTTGTTTGCTCTGCGATCTCAGCTGGAGACGTATATTTAAAATGTACTTAAGTTTGTCAATGTTCGACAATTTTCGGTAATTTCAAAACTGGCTTTACTCGGGAAAATTAAATAACATTAACCATAAGTGAGGCGTAATGAGTGAGGCTTTCGGGAAACAAACATGGAACGTTTGTTCTTCGTACGTCATCACGACTGATCCAGCAAATGTAACAGAAAAAATCAGCGGTGTGGGATTAAATGAAGTATCATAGCTTTAAATCTACACAACACGCTAAAGTTAAAACTGCAGATGCTTGTCTGGCAGTTCATTCAGGATTGATGCGTTGGTTTCCTTCATAATTGGATGTTCGCGTTGTCTACGGCCGCCTCGACATTAATTTCACGAAAATCGATTGAGCGGAAATTAAAGGAGAATTCAATTATCCCTGGTATCCATTTAGCATGATTTTTCAACCTGCATTTTGTCCAAATCAAATAAATGTTAGAGCGTACTTTTAACTCGCCCTTTACGCCATTTTTCGTCAATTATTCAACTCAGCTTCGGTCCTTCCACATGATTTGATTTTGGAAACTTTTGCATTAAGATTAAATAGACTAAAAAATTATTTTCGGGTGTGAATTTAATGAGGCCAAGCCTGGAAAGGTGGCAATTTTTGAAACTTTGAAAAAAAAGTGATATGTGTAAAACAGTTTAAACTTTGAACCAGTGTCGGGCCGGAAGGAATTGCCACAACTTCACCAACAGATCTCTGCTTTAGTTCGAATGTTGAAAAGTTTAAAGGGAATTTGATGCCAAAGTTGGGCGTCAGATTCCCCTTTAACTTTTTAGCTTTCTAAATCAAATCAGCGTTCTGTTCATGTAAGAATTTTGATGCCTCGAACTGTAAACTCATTATTTGTAAAATTTTTGTTGCCTTCCAAGCCAGTGTCGTACTTGCAGGGTTTGGCACAGCTTAGATACACTTTTTACTGCTTCTATTTTGAAAATAGTACAATACCTGCCCGTTTCCGCGCCCACATATTATGTAAGCTGAAAAGAAAGGTTTACACGGTAAAAGCTAGATATTTTTCCATACGCTTGTTCTTTATGGTTTTACTATGGCGCAAAAGTCGAATCACCGATTACACCAGTTGATACTTCATACAGGAAAGCACCGACCATTCAAACAGTGTTCGAGGAAAATTGAAAAATGAATGTTAATGAGCGTTGGCTAGCGAAATTTCCTCATCCTGGAAGAATGATAGGTGCACATAAATTGCGCCCATATACCCAGTGCTTACATAATAATCTCATAGAAACTAACTGCGACCACAAAATACAGGCTGCACGGATGCACCTCCCGAATATCCAGCATGCATCCGGGAATTATTTTAGTTATAACCTTTATTAAATGACTTCGGGGTGCTCCTCACTGAATTTATCGTCTAATATCGTCTGGTTTACTGCCAAAGACATAGGTATCTTAGTTGTTAAATTTTATAACAGTAGGTGTAAAGAAAATGTACGTTTCGAGATATTCACTTTTGATGGCTCTGAACTGGTGCGAGAGAGAATCGTGATGGGTTCGTTACTATTTCGGTAATAAAGTGTCTCACTAATAACGGGAAACGGTTATGGCGGCCGTAAAATGCCTTCTATCAATTCTTTGAGGAAAGTGGATTGGCAACTCGAGAGTTTTATTAGGTGCATATAGTTCCTGAGTAACGACACATCAGCAGACAGCTCAAAGGGATTGGGGCTATTTTTTAAACTCCACTTCACCACAGGCTTTTCGCTTAGGCCTAGATGTTTCCAATGCCATATTATTAAATCCAGTATATTTCATGACTAATATTATTGGTTGAGTTGTACAAAAGTTCTCTATTTGGCCTTCAGGTTTAGTCTCAGAAAGTTAAACAATAACCAAGCAAATGATCCGTTTCAAACTCGGGGGATAACAGAATCGACGATAATAACAATAAAGAGTAAAAGGTATTTTCCAATAATAATAATAAAAAATGCATGCCTCCCAAAGAAGCATTTAAGCTCGGACATTTATTTAATTGAACATCCAATGTAGGGAATATTGGCTTTAATTTAATAAGCTTTTGTTCTGGAAAAGCAAAAAGCGTTTGCTGATTATTTTTTATGAGAACCTTCTGAATAATTTACGTGTCAACGTTGAACAGTTAATTTTATAAAATATTTAAGGTATTCGAATAAAAACTGGTAGTTCACAAATAAGGATTTCCAGTTTTGTTCGTTTTCCCAACGATTATGAGCCCTGACGGTATCCGATTTTGCAGGAATAAAGGGATTCTTTCCCATTTGTAATCGGTCTCGAGTGGATTTTGGAGTCCAATATTTCGAACTTTTCCGTTATCGAAAATGTCAATTAGGATTTATAACGAATAACTTGTTGTCATAAGTGGCTTTCAGAGCTTTGGAGAATCTGCTTTCGAGCAATATTCTGATATCAACGAACAAAAGGGATTGAACCGGAATCCTCTCGATTAAATTAGACGCATTTTCCGCTTGATACTTGACAAAAAACACACAGATTCCTCAACGAAAATTTTGTAAATTTTTGCTATTTCTGCAGTATAATCGCCCAATACAATATAATTCAGTTCTAATGGAAAAAGTTAATTAAAGCTGACTGCCGGTTTTATTCAGGGGGTATTTTTGGCAATCGCGGGGTAAGGTTTATTTAATTTAATACAGGAAATTAAATCTTTTCAAATACATTCCCTCCTGGGAAACGATTTGCCAAAAATCGAGCAACCAGCTTCGGTTTTTTATTGGTTGAAATCAGACAAGACGTTTTCAATTACCGACGTTTTTCACATAAAAAATTCATATTGTGTTTCAGTAACGTTTCTGGTAAAATGAGAGCTTTAACTAAATTCGACAAATTTGTCATAAAGATTCAACTCCTTGCTATTTTTTCTGATTTTTTGAATGTTCAGCATTTTCCAAATCCAGTTTCTACATTAGGAAAGTCACACTTAGTCACTTCTGCCTTATTTGTTCTTTTAGGTTGTTGGGGTGTTTCTCTTGGTTTCATCACGATTTTATCACGAGAGATCCTTTACAAATGTATCCAGTTTTCTAAACGTATATATGGCAAGTATTGGCATAAGTATGTGATCTGATTCGACTATCCTGTAAAATTATTGGCTAAAAATTCGCAAATCATTTCAAAACTTAAATTTCACAGTCCAAATCGAGAGGACGCAATTATTGCGACTCATGTGTGTGAGTGTCGGATATTTTTAGATGCTGATTATGCACCCGAAAAAAAATGATGGGAAAAATATTAGAAGCCGTTAGTGTTAACGTGTTTGCGACCCGACATCGATACGGCGTCACGACAAAAATATGTCTAATTTTAGAGGGTTTCGAGTAGAAATAGAACGTATATATCCTGAAAGGCCTCCTTGAATATCATGTTACTCCTGCATGTTTTTTACTTCAATGATAATAAACTTACCGATCGGCCTGGAATTACATCGATATGCCTCGTTTGATTGTGCTCCTGCAAAGAAAAATATGCTTTAGATTTTAAGGGAATCTTCAAATGGTGGTTTTTGTTAAATAAAATCGACCAGGGCTTAAAAATTGAGTAGATTTTTCAGCTTTGTTGAATGACCTTCACCTGGACCCTATAAATTAAATAGATCTGCGCCATTGAGCGACCTTTCCTTTCGCTTCCAAAGGAAAATTCGCCTTTTATACAGGCTGGACTTTTCCGGCTTCTTTTATATTATATAGGTATTTGGTCGAGACCGATATATTATTTGTGCGAGTCGCCATACGTTCTTAGAATAGCGATTTGTAGTCGTGCATTAATCAAACGTAAAAGCAGGAAAGCGAAACCAGATACGACGTATCTGCCAATCAAATATAAAAACAATCCCTTGCTCCCGTATATTGGTTCTCATTTCATGTTTTCCTCTTGGATTCGATCAACTCGAATCCCAGCAGGTTGATCAAAATCAAGGTGGATCAAAAAATTAATTGATTAAGACACTTTTCTACTGCCTACTTTAAGTTGACACTTTTCTCCTAAGAACACTGGATTTTAATATGATTCTTTTGTGGTAAATTTCTTTATTTATTAGTAACCTTTGCAAATAACTGAAATTTTTTTCGACACATAAAAAGTGATTCTGCATGAATATTCACCTAAAAGAACAAATGTTTCATTAAAAAAGCAAACATTTAAATCGCCATCCACTTAATAATCTGCAATGTTAAAAACGTGGCAACCGAAATTAAACACGGTCAAGTTATTTGATTTCTCGAAACCTTTCCAGGCTCTAATTAATCGTCTGTGTCTTGCACGGATAGCAGTTGCGGTTTTCGTCTCGTAATCGTTCGGGCTTTTTTTAATATCTGAACGGTAATCTTAATTCGATTTGATCTTTCCAGTCGAATAAATTACTGCAAATCGAAGAAATTTTGCGATTTTTTGCGCCCAGCTGAGTTTATTTGTTTTCTGAATCGGGACGGACTTTTTGTCGGGCCGGTTCCCAATCGATAATTCGGAACTTTCTCGTTCCTTTCTCTCGTTTTTTTCGCATACAGAACTGTCACACATCAATATCTCGGGTCACAATGGTAGAAAATTGAAGTTTGCAGCCATTCGGTTCAAATATATGGATTTTTAAGAAACCACTATCACAAACAATCGTTTTAATAGTAAGTAGTAAATTTATGTTTATCCCCGCTGTCGGGCCCCATTGTGTAGTATCCATATACGTGCTGTTATCATATGGGGCGTTGTTTTTTCTAAACAAATCCAAACAAAACGACAACAAAAAAATGCTCTTTTGTGTCGGAATAGAATTTTTAGAACACGCGGCCCTCTTTCAATAACATCACCACACCGTGTTTGTTTTCCTTTAATAAGTTTGAATAAAGCCGCCGCTGGTATTTCCTTGTTCAGGGGAGCGAATATATATTTTCTCAGACAACAACCTTTAAATTATTGTGTTGGCATAACCGTACCTTTCGGTAAAATTGAAACAAATACGACCGCTCCTCCTTTAACTATATCCAGCTCGGAAACGAAGTTTATCTCCGATTGTTTAATATTTCAGCTGCGTTTCTTCTTCAATCAGTTCCAGTATGCGTAATAACGAAAAGTTGGCATTGATATGGAAGGAGCCGAATTAGTTTTTCTACAAGAAAGTCTGTTGTTCCGCTGTGTTGAACAAGTGGTTGTTACTAATTGAAACCGAACCATCAAGCAACTTTGATCTGAAAATTGGAAAAAGTAGGTGAATTTGTCGTGCTTTTAGGCAATTGTCAAAAAGACTTTCTTCCTGAAGTTTTGCAAATATGAATGGTTTGAATCGTCAGAGTGAAACCACGTCTGAAGGGGCAGGTCGCTCGCCAGGAATAAATTATTTTCCACGAAACCTGCAAGCCTGAAAAAATACCCAGTTTAAAAGCAACTTGGCTTCATTAAGAGCCAAGTTTTAACTATAGATTTTAAGTTAAAGACTGGATTTTGGGCGTTTGTCACTTCGCAACAGAAATGAATTTGCGATAAAATGCTGTCCATTGTTCAGATTTTCATTTACAAAGTGGTAGACAGTCCTGCAACAAAATTGCCAGAGTCCCATTTGGCCAGTCCCTAATTTTTCTTATTTAGTAACAAAGAGGAATAACGAAGTTTCCCAAATCACTGGCAATACCACAAAGGTAAAGAATGAAAAATCCCGAGGCAAATCTATCGAGTTTCGGCATATTTTAGCTAGAGAGCTTAAAGCTGGTCGGAACACATTTTAGCAAAGATAGATAGATAGAAGGCCTTTCAAGAGCCCCGCTTACATGAAAAATGGCTTTTCTAGTTTCGGCAGAGCATAAATCGATTGATTCGTCTTTAGGTTGGTCGACCGTTCTTTTTCTCCAGCTTTGATGGATGTTTTTGTGTTGAACTGAGAATCGCCTAAATTATTCTTAAATAAGACGTCGCCGTCGGAAACGCTAAAATGTGTTAAATCTATACCATCTATACAAAGCAGTTAAACACTCCTTTACTGATATTGTGGGAAATTAATCAAAACTTTCTGGAATTTAAACGAAAAAGCAGCCTTACTTGCGTAAAGCACACACACACATTCAATAAACGTGCTGAAAAAAAACCTTCCAATACAAATCCGAACAGAACTTTTCTACCGAATCCATTGAATTATGCATACCCATGGACCTTAGACATTTACATACCTTTATAACCCTTGTAATATTTTATTTATCGGTTGTAACAAAGAACACGTCACAAAAAAGGGACTACATTAAAGTTAAACCGTCCCCTCTTTTTGTTAGCTTTCCTATTCCAATGTTTTTCGGTCAAAACCATCCCTTCCGGGATACGCGCAGAAAAAATTACGAATGTCTTTTAGGGAAAACGCATTGCTACTGCGTGAATGCGGAATTAAAAAAATGTGGAAAGTTTTATTCCTTCTAATCTAGTTATAAGTCAATAGGAAAGGTTTTTTGAATCAAATTTTCCTAATGAAATTGAATCTTGAAAAAATGGCATCACAAATCCAACATCCTGCAATACTAGTGTCAGTTGCAAGCTAGCAAATGGTGAAATTAGGTCAAAAATAGCAATTTTTCCTTCTTAACGCCATGATTTGTTGTTGTATCTGGCAACGATAAACACCCCCTGATTCGGAGAAATGTTGCACATAAAAGTTAATTTTTGATCTGCATCCGAATTATCCTGCGCGTTAGCGGGGAAAATCATGCCGACGTAATCGGATTTTCTGCTCAGACTACCGATTTTGACACGATGAAGTTATTTTTCAGCGTTGGTCATTTTTCCTGCCTTGATTCACTATTTGAACATTAGTTTGTCAGTTGAAAATAAACACTGAATACTAATCGGTTTGTGATAATATTACTCGCATGTTCAAGAAAATTTTTGTTGCAAAAACTTGCATTATATTTAATCGATACCACCTCTAGTTTAGCTGATGATATGGCCGTCATCACTCAAAAATGCGCAACTATCCCCTCAATTCGACTCAACAAATTTTAGCTACCACAAGCCGAAAATGCAACATCTTGACATCATTTAGACTAGACGTATCACATTGAACAGTTTCTCATTTGAAAGATGTAAGCGAAGTTTGATCTTATTTGCAAACGAAAATAGCTAGCTAATAAAATGCTTGGTGAGCTTGAGTGGCCTGCATAAGCGCCTGACTTGAGCCCGCTGGACTTTTGTGCGTGGGCTAATTTAAAACAATCACTCGATGTTATGCAAATTCGTTGCATTAGAAGGACAAATATTCAATATAGTATGGGCCATTCACGTGTTTTGGGTCAGCTGGCATGTGTTAATGCATATGCTGGGACTTTTGAATATTTTCCTTAATCAGGTAAGTCAAGTGGCAAGTGATGTTAAATGTTCCGCAAACAAAAACTTTTGCGTAAATGGCAATGGCAATTTTTCAATTAATCGAAAGAGTTGGACAGTAAATCTGTCTTATTCTATATGGAACAATGAACTGAATGTCTTAGAATTACATCATAGGCGACATTTTCTGATAATTTCGAGATGTACAAACCACGGAAGTAAAATCCAAGAAGGAATTTCATATCGGGACATCGTCCGCCCCCCGAACGACTTTCACGACGTCAAACTAAGTATCCATATTTTATCCGCCCTTAAAATTATTTCCACATATATTTCCGGGGCCCTGACGTATCACCGGGCAAACAAATCTGATGAAATTCCTCACAAACCGATGGAATGTGACCGTGGAAATTTTCCTCTCCAGCATCAAGTAAATGCGGCCCCGGGGGATGATTTAGTGCGTTCCAGACGAATTAATTTCGGATGATAAATTTTTTTTAGAGCAAGGTAGATGGGAACGGACTAAAAATAGGTTAGGACTACTTTGCTTTCATTTATCATCCGGCTCGTGGACAATTCATTTTGACTATGTTGCGTCCAGAAAATCTATAAATGCTTGCATCCCATATTCATGGCTGCTACTAACTGAAAAGGATCATAGATTTACTTATATAAACAGCTGTAAAATGATTGTATAATCTTCAATCCAGATCATTTTACTTAAGAGGAAATTAATTGAAAACAGTGGGGACAAACCAAACCGAACGAAGTTGAATATTTCGGGATGGTTCACCCTGTAAGTCGGTACTGTTTGTTATGTGCATATAAAGTTTAATAACCTCCACCATTAGCTGAGGTAGGCACGTTAAAAACAGTGTAAACAGAAAAAGATGGTAAACATCTTAAAGGAAGTACTAACTAGTTTTTCATGCGAGTTGGGTACTTAAGTTGTCATCTTCAAGTCGACCGAGTACCGTTAATCGAAATTAAAAATTAGCCTCGACCAACTATAGATGTGCATTCGATATAAACGGAGTATGGCCGACTACAGTACCAATAGGCAATTGATATTATTGGCCAAGAAATATCACGGTTTAATGTGGTTGTTCGGTAAGTTAACCAGCTTGTGTTGGATTTGTTTGCCAATGTTTTGCAATTAGAGGTTTCGTTAGAAATATTGCTTAGGCAATTAGCGGCTCACTATGAATATTCCTCGCTTTGGGTGGTGATAAACATTAACAAAGCCCGATTTACCTATGGTTTAAATATTAAATTACTTATGCAAACAATGTATTTCCATTTATTTAAAGAGACAAACTCATTGAATCTTATGCAGTTTTCCATAGCATACATTGACAAAATATTATTCAGTACACTATTACCAAACAACCTAAAACAAAGCTTTACGAAGATGCCAGAAAGAAAATGCTTGATTCGTTTCTGGGCTCGAGCTAGAACATGGGTTAAACAAGATCAGTGGATTCAGCTTTAGGTGATTTGGAAGTTAATTGTTGCGCCCCAGGAGTTGGTGCAAACTTTGTTCGCTTTTAGTTGTACAAAGTGGCGCATTTGATACAGTATTCCGAAATATACACGGTTTAGAATTATCGCTTTGGCATGTTGGTGGTATAAAACAGCTAAAACAATCGATAAAATATTAGAGACGTTTCATTAAAAAGGTATTCGATTAACGGCTCATCATTAGGCGGAACTAGAAACCTGAAACTTGTTTTCCGGAAACATATTTCTGAATTAACATATTCGAAAGATCGATGCCTAATCATTATCAAAATCCATTTTTTATATCATCATATCATATCATCCTTGAAAGTTGCTGTTACTTGGTTCTTTGTCGAATTTTTTCCCCTTTTCAAGAACATCTGCAATTGATTTCAGTAACACTGAAGACATTGAGCGATTCATGCAGAACTAAGAAGCTGAACGCCATTTCACATCAGTTAATGGCGGTAAATTAATTTAACGAGTTCAATTCAACGTGCGAAATATTTTCGGATTCTTCAAGTCGCCTTCAATAAAACCCGACATCCCGGCGGTTTTCTCCATTTCCCACAGCATTCAGCAATTACTAAACAATTTTAATTTTTTAAAAGCCTTCCACTAATTTGTTCAACGTCGAATGCGAAGAATTTCCTGATTGTTTCACCGTTTAGCGAACTAATCGCGTTTGAAATAAGAATTTATTCGCTGTTTGATCGAATTGAAATTTCTTGAATGTCTCCTCTAAAATACAGTTATACAAATTTAAATTCTTTGGTAGTGGAAGATGGGAAAATTGCGATGTGACCGAAGGAACTCGAGTAAAATATAGAAAAATTAACCTCTATTAAGTGCAGTTTGCCATGCAAGCCTGCTTAGGTATTTATTAACGTTGAAAAAAACAATCTAAGATCCTAAAATTGTCGAAAACGAACGTGTGTTGGTTTGCGAAAATTAAATGGGGCAAATTGACTTTTTTTTAGATAGTGATACTCAATTTTCTGGTCAACATCAGCGCAGCAGTTTTCTACCTTTGAACCAATGGAAAATTAAATTTTCAATGTGTGCAATTTTTTGCCCCGTTTTCAGGGTATTTTTTAATCTGGCCATGCATATACCAAGTAGGACACAGTTTAATTTTGCCCTAGTTTCGAAAGTAGGTTTGATGTCAACCAGCCAGCGAGTGATTGCGGGTGAAACAGCGCTTTGGTTATATTAAAAAGTTTTCATTAAAACTAATCAACTTTGGACTGGGGAAGAACAGCCAAAAAATACTCGACTGAACTACGGTAAAACAGGCAAAGCGACGAACCGCCCTTGTAATTGAACGCTCAGAATCCGGTGTCTTAAAAGTATCCAAAACAAAAGTTCCGTTTTTATCATAACCGTTTTGTGCGTGATGTATGAACGATATTTCCTCTGAGGACAATAACATCTTTCGAGCAGAGCGGAAGTTTTTTCCTTTAGACTTGAGCGATTTTTTTTCTTTTCAAATACACGAGGATAAAAGCGAGCTTTGAGTGCTCTGCTTGCGGTGAATGGCCCGATGTATTTATGTATTATAAATAGCCTGTATGAATATGGCATTTTGGAGGTAAATCATTCAAAATTCCTCGAGTTAGCAGCAGAGTTAAGTTTCGCGGCCACTGCTTGACATTGGTCATTTTTTTAGTGCTTTCGGACTGTCGCAGAAAAGAATTTCTTACTGGCGTTTCGAAAGCAGAAGTGAAGATGCCACTCGTGCTTGCAAAACGCCGAGAAAAAATAAATTTCCATGTCGACTTGAAAGCCTGAAAACTCACCAATTAGTTATGCCCGCGCCATAAATGGAAACTACTAAGGCAGCAACCGAATCCTATATGTTCGGTTTATAAAGTCAATTGCCCATTACTCAAAAACATTGAAAAAATTGGTTCTTAAAACGGGAATTTTTGTTGCAAAATCCATAATTAGTTGCAATTAATTTTCAGGCATTTGCGACGAAACAGGATGCATGAGCATAGAAATATATCAATAGTCTTCTAACCAATAAATGGCTACACCCACGTTACTACAAACTTGGAAGCAATTAGAACCTCAGGTACTAATTGGCCAGCATTGTCCAACTAATGAATTCTCAGAGTGGACTAGACAATCAAGAGCGGGATGAAATCCAGTAAATGGACAGCAGCAGCATCAGCAGCAGAGAGTTTGAAATTTCGCATAAATTAATACGCCCACCGCGGAAAATATTTACACACTTTCGCAAAATATCGTTATACGATGGGCCACATTAATCAATGCTGAGAGCAAAACACGTCGAAATGCGTCTATAAATCAAAAACAAAGCAACAGAAGGCCGAAACAAAAGGGTTGAAAACGGGGGCCAAACACTTTACCCCAGAGCCGCGCCTTTCCAACGAAGAGAAAACAATAATTGATCGCATGCGTGTCGCACATTTTCCACCCGCTCTTGAGCTACGTTTAATGACTAGGGATTTTCAGTTTAATCTATATACTCACTTGGTTTTCCCTTAAGGGTGACGGGTTTCGTCGCAGTGCTTGAATCTTTAAGCCTGACTAGTGAGGGAAAATTAATTACTAGTTTTCTAATTCGCAATTTTACACCCTTGAAAGTACCCAAACAACATGCAAATTCAATGAAACAAATAAAATGTACCAAAGTACATACTGTCCAGCACTAATTCTCCTGCTTTTTGAGGAGACACCACTCCAGTTATCAATTTCATCCTGTACCTTCCAGGGTGGAAAGTTAATGTGCCTTCCTCCGGTACAGTCCTCAAAACTTTTTCGGCAGCTCTTGATCCTTCTGGTTAGTGTGACTTTAAGCACATTTGTGTAAATAATGTTGTTTTGTCCGGAGTATCCGAAACTGGCCCTTTCGCAACAAAGCGTTTGATTTTCGAACTGGAGTTTGAACTCGAAGTGTAGTAATAACTTCAACTAACAATGAGTTCCTCTCTTGAGAGCACTGTGGTTTCGTTATTGCCAATTCTTCAACTTATTCATTCAGTGTAATTTGTCGCTTGATCTGATTTGCTTGTGCCTTTGTCCTCTTTTTCCTCAACGGGACTATTTGGTGTCTACAGTACTTCAGCCACTTTTTCAGTGGTCAAATTCTTCGCTAGTTCAAGAGCAGAATGAAAGTCAGCTTATACAAAGATGGAAGAAAACTACTCAATTTTTCGGGCGGAAATCGTTTAATTCACTAAAAACATATTCAGTTTGACCTCAGCAACTTTTCGCACACTTTTTCCTGGATCCTCAGAACGAAACAATAGCGCATTTTACGCATCTAGGATTTTCACGGCTACATTGCTCGTCTCGAAAACACGCCGCATCTTCTTCCAAAATTACAGATTATTTCGCTTTTGCTCTCCGGCCAAATATTGGCCTTGTTGAAAGTCGAATCTGTTTGCACAAAAATCTCTGAATTTTTTATGAGTTTCATTGGCTTTCTCCAACTGGCACTTGTCCTTATCGTTTTGCCCTCGTTTAAGAATCGACTGAAACTCTGCAGCCTTAAAGGCGAGAAAAGATTGCAGAACATCTGCTATTAAACCATAATCAAATATCCACGTATTTACTTTATATGAAACCTTATTTTCGATGAAATATTTGAACTTGATTTATTTTTACACATTTGAGAAAGTCAATTAATCAATTTCTCGCAGTTTTGCAAAGCGCATTAAAACTCAATTAATCACCCCGGCTTGGAATCGTTCCATATTGTTAAAAATAACTACTGCAACAAAGAAGAACGTGCTTTAGGGTAACATCTAGTCGAACATTTCAAATTTATATTACCTACAAAATCTGAACTAGACTTTTTATTATTCCACCCTTAAGAGTCGAACGGTTCTGAAAATAATTAAGCATAATCGGTGTTTTCGAAGTAAAAACGAAACGGTTTCTGATCTACAGATTACAAGGTAACACCAGGAGTAATTTTGGGAGAAGTTTTGCGTTCAGTTACGACCGGGCTGTAATTAGGAAATAATTGTTTTTCAGTGGTTTAGGCGACATTGCGTGTGCATGTTTTCCGAAAGTTACAAAACACTTTTATAACGAAAACAACACCTTAATGGATCAAACAGGAAGAACTGCTGCCTGTGCCTTGCCCCAACATTTAATAGTGTTTTGCGTATATATTATTTTAAATTTATTTTATATTTAGTCTCAACCCACTCCAAAATCTGAAAGAAGATAAAGATATTTTGTGGCCAGTTAACAAAATATTCGATTGTCTTCAAAGTAAGTTCTTTTAACAGTTATTTGGACAATTCATTAGAGTGTGTGTGGCTGATAGATCGATCTGACAAGTTTACGAGTTGACTCCGGAAAAATACAAATATTTTTGCCTCCTACAGCCCATCGAGATGGGCCATTAAAGATGGAAAAAATGCAAAAATTCCGGTTCTACCACTATAAAAATTAAGTGGTTATAACTTGGACAAAGTAATGTTTCGAATCTTCGGATTTCGCATGTGGGCGTGCACAGTTAGGTATTTCAGGTTTGTACAACTGCCGTAAATCCGATATACAGTTGTGAAGGCTTTTAAACATCGGCCAATACTTTGTAATGATCGATTTTAAGACGGAATTTTTAATGTTTTCTCAAATTTATGGTCAAGTTAAGCATATATTGCTACTTTGTACAGTTGTTACATTTTAACAGTCAGTATTTACCAGCAAAACGTATTGCGGATTGGATGTCTGAAAAATGTTTGTTGACGCCCTACCGCCGTGAATTAAATCGGATAGCGAAATTAATCAAAATTTTTCGTTTTCAAAGTTTGACCTAAAAATCGCGAGGACACATTTTCCGCTCCAAATAAAACGCTGATGTTTTACCATCCAAATAAGCCTCGCGAAGGAATGTGGGAAGGTAAACCGAGACCCGAAAAGAAAAATGTGCGCCGCTTTCCTTGCAATGCTTCCACTTATTAAATTTAATATCAGTCAGTGGTCCTTGGCTCGGAATCTCGCTGGAAATATGGAAATTCTGCAGAGCGAAACAGGACGAGAAATTCATCTACAGCACATCTTTTATACGTTCTCAAAGCCACTGGGCTCTGATGTTCAAAGATCCGGGATTTTTTTGTCAATTTCCTGGCATTAACAAATCAACTCGAATCGAGCCAAATTCTTGTTAAGAGGTATCCACAAAATGAGGAATATTTGCTTTAGCAAGCTCCTGGAACAGCTATTAATAATCCAGGAGCCAATTTGGAGCTAATTTCCTTTCGTGGGCAGTCGGCGTGTTGGTTATGTGAATTTCTCGTCCGACCATCGGAGATATTACGTGGACTGAAATTGAATAATTTTCATCGGAGCAGGAAAATCACTGTTCGGAGTCAAGGAATAACATTGAGAAAATATTTGAGCTAATAAAAGCGTTTGAGGCTACGACAGGTTGAGAGGCATAGAGGTTTGTCTAGGGCTGTTCACTCAGTCAAAGGCCTCGGTTAGATCTAATCCAACAAAGCGGCAAATATTAGTGTACACGGCTAATCAGATAAGTTGTTTGTGTAAATTAAATATACCAAATACATCGAGTACGATCTCGTGCGGGAAATCCAAATGGACGCGATTTATGTATCCGAAACATCGTCCATTCCCGAATTAGTAGCGGCCATAATTAATATTTAGTGCCATAAATGATCATTCGTGTTTGCTTTGCTTTAAATGTGAACGATAAATAAAGATATTTAATTAAAATCCCCGTGTATTGACTATGGAATTTAATCAAGATCGCGCAATGTTATTTTTCATTATCCTAATCGGGCTCTTTGATTGATGAAAATTGCTAAATTTCGTTCGGAATTAAATAATTCGGTTTTGCTTATTATGTTTACATTTGCTGCTAATTGATATCGAGGAACAAATATCCAGTATGAGTTTTCACTCTAAAGCGACTGAAGCTGGTGAGGTTTTTAGGGTTGATTGGGCTGTTGAGAAAAATTATTTTTACCTGGCGTTTCACAAGCACAACGCTCTGAAGATGTAAGCAAAAGCGCGATGAGCAGTTTTTTGCAATTTTTTTGGTGAGTTCACAAGAGTTAACCTGGTTTAGAAGTTATGAAAGGTCGTATCACAATTGATGTTGCCGAGCAATATAAAAGTCTAGGGTTTTTGAAATAGGAAGATTTTCAAAAGGATTTGATGCCAAATAATGCCAGAAGAAAATTCTGAAGGTTTAATAACCAGCGAATCATGTTGTCATTCATCTACATTATTGTTTTTTATGTTTGAATATAAGCTTGCTTCATGCAACAGTTGTTCTCATATCTCTGAAATCTCAATTCTTTTTTATTTCGACTTTGACTAACTTTAAATATCTTCAGGCATAAAAGGATACGCTAGAGCCGCAAATTGAGAATTATGAATGTACAGAAATACACATTTCATCCATGAATCAAGCAAAAAACCCATAATTATCACAAGTCACAAAGCTTTTTCGTGAGCACGATTATAACTGAAAATCATTGTCGAATTTTTTAGATTTTAAGCCCACAAAAATACCTTTCGAAAGCCTGTGCAAAGTGATGCAAACCAAACTGAGCATACAAGCATTCCACGCATAGGCGCTTTTCGATTTGGCTTTGATATTTTAGTTTTCGAGTTAAACGGTATGCTAATAACAAAAGTTATAGCGACAATTTCGCCAAACTGTACCGTTCCGTTAAATTGGAACTATTTCCAGCTTTGTAGCTGGCCGATTTGAACTGCTTTATAGATTTTGTTCGGCAAAGTTCCCATAAACAATTCCAGTTTAGTTGTGTGTCGCTTTAACAAAACTAAGTTTGCTGTTTCAAAGAGATCAATGTGTGCTCCGGGTGCAGCTCGTGTGAAAACTAGCTGCGGCAAATACTTGATATTTAATGCGGGCATAGGATTAGCAAATACCAACTAGCCGGGTCATAAGCCAGATTAGTTGTTTAAATATTAAAGGGTAGGATCTGGAAAAAAGTACGGCAAATCACGCAACCGGCCAATTCTTCGATGAAACCGAGCACAAATTTAAAAATCGATATCGCATTAGGAAAAACATTAGGTGCCATTATCCTAAGCGCACTACGTTTCAATTATTCAGCATTCGTGCCTTCTCACAAAGTACCCAGATGTTAACAATATTGTTTATGTAAATTCCGTTCAATTTTACAAAGCTTAGACCAATTTGGCTTTTGCCGTACCATCAAAGAAATTCAGTTGTCGATTGATGCGAATTGATTTCATGAATTTTTAAGAAATCATTGGAATATGGCAAGCAGTGCTCGACAAAGTGCATTTATCCAGCTTTCAATAAACCAAGAAAAAATCGAATATAAAATATGTGGAAAATTGCAGAGTGTATATTTAGGGACGTGACATCTGGTAAAACTAGCGCTGCTCGTGATAAATGAGGACTGAAACAGCCCAGACAGATATGGAATGGCTTTGAATGTGACGATTATAAATACATTAGGCCGCTGTATTTCAATAAATTGGAGAGAAATGTCAAAAAGTACTGTGGGGAAATGACGACGTAAGTAATTAGAAGAGTTAGCGATCAGCAAATTTTGATTTTGTTACTACTGCTAACCAAAAGCCTGAAAATTGAATTGGATTTGCTTTGTCGGGTAAATTGCCCAATGCATACATAAGGAACATATTTGGTTAAAATTGATAAGCAATATTTAGCAACAATCTATTAAGAACCAATTTAAGGAAAGAAACTGTGATGTAACTGACATACAAAAAGCGGAAAACTACCAGCATACTGCTAGGAAACCAAAAAAAAATTCGCGATTGAACCAAACCGACATGACTATCAAATCAACAAACCAAAAAAATGAACAGAACATTCCCATCAAAGAAGAAGAAATGAAAACAACATAGAACACACTCAAATAAATCAGGTTCTATAAAGCCTATGTACGATGGAATGAACATTTTCAGATATTCTGACGACACCATCCTAAAAGTAGGTACAGAAGGAATGTGAACTTAGAGACTGAGTCTCAATTATCATATTAGCAGCGCACGCTAGAAAGGACAAATACATTCTATTGACCATAAAGAAGAGAAAAATGCAGTCCCTAGTTTAGAAGCCTGAGGCATTTGAACAGTTGCTCGGGAACTAAATTGCATATTCAAACCTTGATGATTGACAACCTTCGAAACAAAGTCAACACTCGAAGAAGATAAGTGAGACATCTGATCGGGAATCTATTAGTTGTAAGCTTGATTCAGCCGCCCACTTTTCCAAGCCAGGCTAATTCTATTAAAAACTGCTTACTCCATATGACGCAAACAAATTTCGGACCTTTTTAATAGTGGTAATTTGGAAAGAAACATGAACGGTTGCTTATCATCGGCCATTTAATTAATTTAATGGACCCAATCTCTATGTAATTAAATGGTGGAATAAAAGTGAGGGAAAACACACAGCGCCCAATTCCAAATTGCCATGACTGGGCAGTTGCTTTGTTCTGTGGCCATTCAAATAGCGGATTTTTTTCCAATATTCCTTGTTTTACATTAGGCATCATATTTGCTAACAAAATTTACTTGAATTTTGGCTCATAATTGCCATCGTTCCGAACTTCAACATGTTTAATCCGGAACTTTGAGCACCAAAAAGTTTATTTCTCGGGATCGTTTCGAAAGCGCGCATACACCCTAGTTATAACTTTCTATATCTCGTTTACTCCGGGATATTTTGTGACAGGACACAATTAAAATTTGCCGCTGTTTAATAAATGCTACTGACGGATGGAGGAGGAGATTTTTCAAACCGAGAAGGCGTTTTGAAAAATACCGCAGTTCCAAACAAAAATAAATGTACGCTTCATTCTAGTGGGTATTTCATACAAAAGTTGACTTGGAAAATAATCGATTTATTATTCACTGATCACGACATGAAGCGCTGCTGTTCTAAGCAACTGTTGATATTTCTAGCTTTTTTGCGGCTTAATGTTTGCGCTTTCAGTAATAGACATTTGAAGAGTTCCTCGGTTTCAGAAGTATTTATACAACCAGTTTCAGTTATTTTCACTTAGATTATGTTCCATTGGAATCGCCCGAAAATTGGTTTTTTTTATGAGATCGCAACGTACTTTGGCAACATATGAAAAATGAAGTTTTATTATTATTTTATTTATGGCATGAAACGCCACAGCTCTCCGCAGAAGATGATCTTTCTAGCTTTTTAACGGCTTAAAGTTTGCGCCTTTAATAAAAA
Source organism: Dendroctonus ponderosae (assembly GCF_020466585.1). Lineage (NCBI taxonomy): Eukaryota > Metazoa > Arthropoda > Insecta > Coleoptera > Curculionidae > Dendroctonus > Dendroctonus ponderosae. The sequence continues at coordinate 28,709 of NW_026019066.1, forward strand.
AAAATAAAAATTCTGGTTCCAGAAGCTTTTCTACGAATAGTTTGAGTTATTTTCATTAAAACTATGTTGCTTTATTCAAGTGCCCAAAAATTGTTATTTTGTGAGGATAGGAAGTGAGAAAGGGAAATCTCTGTACGGCTAAAATGCAAAAATCCAAAGAAAATTTAAACAAAAATGTTAAGTTTGTTTAAAGCTGCAACTCTTCCTTCGGGCGTTCCAGAAAAGTTCCAAATTTAGAAAATTTGAAAAAAGAAACGTAGCATTGTTTGCAAATGTTAAAATTAATTTTAATGTCCGCTTCAAATCTTTTGAAAGCACTGCGAAGTTTCTTCAACTAAACTGCTCAGAAAAATAATTGTTAAACCGCCAAATTTGTCCTAAACTTGGTACTGGATTGCTACGACCGATTTAATTTATATTTGCAGCCTTTCTAGTCCAATTCCTCATCGGTCTATTGAACAAATGGACTTGTTTTCGAAATTCAGGACCAAAATCATAAAGATGTTCCTCATCATTCCAAGCGATTTAAAAAATTTTCTCTTTTTTCGGCAGGGTGAGGTCAAAAGGAAACATTTTTGGTCTTTCAGTGCAAACATGTTTTCTGTTGCACCGATTTTCAAAATTTCGAACTCATGTTGAAACGAAAACTTACTACTTACTTACTTAGTCGACTAAAGACAACAATTTGGTGTACAGGGTTGCTTGAATAAACTTGGATTTTCTTACTGTTTAAAAGTAAAGTGCACCTCCATTGAATGTCGGCCAGAACCCAAGACTTCGGGGGTAGCTCTGATTTAGATCACTTTTAATGCAACCCTGTATATTAAATTTTCATCTTGACTCGACTGTTAAATTTTTGTCGTCAACATGAGGTTGATATTTTGAAAATCGGTACATGAGCAGAAATGTTGTCGGCCATAACTAAAAAGCTGATTTTTTGAGCTCACCCTGTAAATATAATTAGTGGAAAAATTAATCTTTAAAATCTTTATTTCAAATTTCAAAAACATATTTAAGATATAAGATACGTATTTATGCCTTTGCTGTGAAATTGAAAAACAAATTTTTTTTGGTCAACTGCGAGCACGTCAAACTTTCTGAAAGTTGGCCTTGTTTCATTTTCCCCCCGTATGAAGTTTCTCTGAATCACTATACTTTTGTAAAAAGAAAAATTGACAAAAATAATCGAATTAGACAATGCTTCAAACAGAAATGAAATCGCTTACAGCAATAAGAATTTACCCTGTTCCAAAGTTAACGCAAATTTGGCTCTGTAACATTTAATTTGTTGAGGAGTTTATTTTTCCCGTTGCACTTTCAAAGTTAAAAAAATGCAGTAATTGCTGGCAGAAGTCATTGCACATTCTCGAGACTCAAAGAATAACGAGAATTGAAATAAATCTAAAACATTTTTCATAATTGAATAGGGTATGACACACATTTCGTTTTTTTTTAAATTTTCAGTGTTTTTTATCAGATTGTGATGGTGACTTTCCCTAAAAAAAACAATAGATTCAATTCATCATATTCATTAAAGCAAATACTGACTTGCCTAAAACAAATTTCGATAATTTGTGCCAAGTTTCTCTCGCCACTCGCCAAAATTATTGACTTTTTTATATGTTTTTTTTTTTAGTTTTGAACTTTTATTGCTATCCAAGTTTAAAAATTTGGCAAAAAAATGCGAAGGTGCCAATTTGCTTAGAATCAAACTCCTCGATTCGCCGCATGATTTTTCTAATTCAGCTGTTAAATGTATGTGGGATAATTGCCTTTACTTAAATAACCTGTAAAATTTTGTGAAAAATAAGCTCCTGGTAAACTGCTGGTGAATACTCACAGGAACAATTTCAAAAATCACCAACAGGAAAATATCCTTGATTAGGCCACAACACAATCACAGAATTTCCTTTTCCAGCACACACAATTCCAACCAGTAAGAGTATCACAGGGGTTTGTTAGAACAGGACAACTAATCCTCAACAATTTCTATGCATTTGTTGAAGTTTTACAATTTATCGAGAATCGCACACGTGCGGAAATTTCGAAAAGCCGCAGTACTTTTTCACACAAACGCGGAAATAACGTCGCGCTGAAAAAAACAACGGCGTCGCTGGTCGCTGAAGACCCGTCCAACGAATCGGCTCGGCGTCGACTGAAGCGGCGCTGAAAACAGCAAATGCGTTTCACACGAACGACAGCAACCGACTGAAGACTCGATCCCGGTATTGAAGCTGAAACAGAGACGGAAAGATGCGGATCTTCGAAGAAAAGCGAGACGCAACATGTCCAGGGTAATTATACCAGAATCAGAAACAACAGTCTTGTTCGGAGGATCAAGTAGCGCCATGCAGTATTAGCGACTCTACAAAGACGTTCCCGGATTAATTAGTGTAATCAGTGTCCCCGGTTTTTTTTCGCTCTGCAGCTCCAGCTTTTTGCGTTCCCTTAATATCCGTCTGCCCGGCATTCCCCACTATTAGGCCTCCATCCCGTTCGACTTAATTCATATTAATTCGGGCATATTCCACTAATTTTTATAAACCTCTTCCCGTTCCAAAGCAGAGATGGCTCAGGAAGGTCAAGGTTTTATATTTGACAATATCAACAAACGTTGTTCATAGACGCTTTAAAATAAAATCCCAGCGGACTTAAATCAGGTAAATTGGACGGCCTGAACAACTATCCACTATCTACCGGTTGCAGTATACTCTTCGACCCTCATTGACAGCAGATAAACAAGCAGCTCTATATTAAATCGATATTATTGATGACTTTCCTATTGACGGATCACTTGATGTGTTTCTATGTGAATTTGTTTTTCCGATTGAAGCATTCATGATTAAAGCAAGAAAGTTGTGAATTTTCTCACTGAACATGCAACAATCAACACATGATGCATGAAACGTATAAGAATTTCTGTCCGTACAAAAATAAAAGTGGTTTTCCAAATTTTACGTTTCGCTGCTTTAGTAAAGCCAGCATTTATTGAACTATTCTGAAGAGCATTGACTCATACGTTTCCATAAAATTATCTGTTTCTTTTTTATAGTTATTATTAATGTTATTTTATGCCCTTGTTTTCGTTAGTAGTATTGTTTGGTGCAAGTTTAGACATTTTATTTTTCTGCAAAAATATCAATTAAACGTGAAATTCAATTTTCAGAATGTAAAACATTAGTTGGGAAAAATCTTCATTCTTCTGCTTCGTTATTAACTTCCCGAATTTTATAGCAAGTGCTGGGGTTAACTTTGATCGTTAAAGTGTGTTATTTTCGTGGTGATATACCTGGAGTCAAATTAAGAATCTTTAAAAAACATTATGCAATGGTGTTGAAAATATGAGCAAAGTGAATTGCTTAAACATTTTTATTAACAGAAAATAACCCACACAAACAGCTAAAAATTGTATCGGTAAGCTGAAAAGATAACTTGGAAAAATTTACAGAATCTGCCAACGCTCGGCGAAAAATCATACCAATAATGTTAATATTCTTTCATACTTGATCAGTTTCCAATAATTCTAGTACGCGAGAATAAGAAGAGAACAAAAACAATCCTTGAATTCACTCTAAATGAGATTAAAACAAAATATTGCAACCAATGACAAAAAAATTACTAAATTGGCCATTAATTTTTAAACAACTAACAAATTATTGCGGCAAACTCTATTCACATTTAAATTTTAAAAAACAAACAATCAAAGCATGTTCTCAACATACAAACCTATAAACACACTTAAATTAAATTATTATCAAATTGCATTTCTCAAAAGTGGCACGAACTGGAGATTCGTGATGAAGACCGCGGGTTTCAAGCGCCTCTAATCATATCTGGCTGAAATCTAAAATTTCCCGTTAAGAGCAAAAGAGAAAATAAGTGGACCGAAGCCAAGCCGTGCAAAGTCCGTAATTTGTTGCAAGGACATAATTCAAGAAAACATTTATACCATTGAAAATAATCATTCCCGCACCGAGTAATTATTGGCTTTTTGTTGAACATACTGGCTGAGCTAAAGGGAATGATCAGGCTCTTGCAGCCGCAATTACATCCCAGCTTTCAACACTGTTTAAAAATATTCAATTCGATTGTGCCTGAAGTGATGTTGTTAAACATCCAAGACAATTTGGAGCGTGTTTCCACTTTCACGGAAAAAGCAACAATTCCATTCTCACTGATATCTTATGTGTGCAAAACCACACACAATGGATCAGCCACTTTAATTTAATTACACCATCGGCCGTAGTACAAGTAAAGAAGAATTGCGAAGAAAATGGTAAGTATGGTATTGCGGTGGTGGTAGAGATAAGTCGAGAGATTCTCACGATCAAAACTGTCATTGAAAATAATAATATGGTTTCACTTCGTTGAACTCAATTCCAGTTCTGCATTGGCTCGAATGTGGTGCATTTAGTTCTGTCGAATAAGTTTTTATTCAGATTAGTGTTAGTAGGAGATTTTCGGTTTTTCTTCAAATCCAGGTCATATAACCACGTGTTTGGAATATTTAATTAAACTCACATATTGTTTTTGTGACTATGTAAAATTTTGCCTTTTACACAACCATAAGTTTATTTAAAAATTAATTAACCATATAAATTGGTAGATTTTACTACGGGTTTGTATGTGGTCCCGTCAAAACTTTTTTATGGCGTATCTTCGGGAGCTCGATAAAATTCTTCGTCTAGGATTTCACTCATTAGAGCCGTTTTATTTCTGGTGATTATTAAATGTCGACCATAACGATCAGCGGAGTCGGAACAAAATTTAAGATAAATAATGGATTATTTAATAGGCGGCGTTTGGAATTTTTGCCTCAACTTCCCGAACTTACATTGATCGAGATGCCACTAAATCATCCGAATGGTAAAAGTTGAGAGCAACGTGAGATAATGTCGTTATTATGACATTAGGAAAGTTTATTAGTCATTAATACCACACACGTGCTTCCTTGCCAGTTGTTTCTGTCCGTCATGCCAAGCTTAATGCACTTCACTGTACGTTTCAAGTGATTATGATCACTTGTGGTGTTTTGGAATTATTTACCCAAAAAAAGAACAGAAGAAATTATGCATATCTGAGGTAGATAACTGTGAACGAGTTTTGATAAAGATGTTTTTCAAGAACACACTTTATCCCCCGCCGTAAAATTAACGGCTCTTTCACAAACAAAAACTTTTCATTTCTTTCGTCTGCTTTATCCGTATCTGATGGACCCCGCGCTGTTCTAATTAACAAATTCGCCACTTCAAAGGGTATCTTAAAGGCGGTTATCTGCTGGTCTCGGTTTTTAACATTTTACTGCAAAGTCATAAAAAGTCGCGCCTCTTCAGGCGAACATTTCAAAAACAGTATTTCTCATTTCGGTAATTACCTTGCATCCACCCCCCAGGCTTGAGTCGTGTTTCAATTTTTATTCTGAAAAACTCAATTGTTGCAAAATGTCAATTTTACATCATTTTTATTACACAAAACCACTGAATTTGCGCTTGTGGGAAAACACTCTAGAAGTTTCAGAGTAGAAATAATTGACATTTTTGGCCCATTTTTAGGTGCTTTTGATCGATCAGCGGGATCGAATTGAATCAACGATGGCTTTTTCAGTCTAGACTCAAACGAGAGTTATATGCGTATTGTGAAGCTTTAAGTCGAAAGCATTGTAAAGAGCTGGAAAAACACGCATGTAAAATTTTTATTTTTGAACCGAAATTTTATTAGGGGCAAAAATCGAATTTTCGAAAAATGAACTGGTTCAAAATGCCGCCAATTATAAATAATTTTGATTACAAGCCTGAAATTCGAAATAATAATTTTTGACCAATTTTAAGCGGTTTTTGATCAGTCACGGTCTTCAATCGATGAGGTCTTCCTAATTATAGAATTGAATTCGCTATTTAAGCATATTGCGGAGCTTTTCAGGTTGAAAGCTCAAAAAACACGCATGCAAAAGTTTGATGTTTGATCGAAAAGTTCATTAAGGTAGAGGTGAAATTTTCAAAAAAAGTATATTTTCGTTCAAAATACGTCAAATTATACGTAATATTCGTTACAAAGAAGCGAGAACAGTTATGCGCTCATGGAAAAATACACTAGAAGTTTCAAATTAGAATTAATTGCCATTTTTGGTCCAATTTAAGAAGTTTTTGATCAGTCACGATCTTCAGTCGATGATATCTTCCTTATTATAGTCTCAAATTGCGCTATTGATGCATAATGTGGAGCATTTTAAGTCGAAAGCATTGTAGAAAGCTGAAGAAATACGCATGTGGAATTTGTATTTATGCTTGAAAATTTTATTAGGAGCAAAAATCGAATTTCCGAAAAATACCAAATCGTTCAAAATGCGTCCAATTATACATAATTTTCATTACAAGCAAGCGAGATGTGCAATGCGCTCATTGAAAAACACATTAGAAGCTTTAAATTGGAAATAATTGCCATTTTTTACCAATTTTAAGTGGTTTAGTTTCTAGTTAACACTGGAAGATTCAAATTAGAATTAATTGGTATTTTCGGCTCATTTTAAGATTTTTAAGCTGTTTTTGATCAGTCACGATCTTCCGTCGATGATATCTTCCTTATTATAGATTGAAACGCGTTATTGTTGTATATTGTGGAGCTTTTTATTCAAAATTTTGATTTTTAATCGAAAATTTCTTACAGCTTTAATGTTTTTGATCAATCACGATCTTCAGTCAATGGTATCTTCTTAATTATAGATTTAAACGCTACACATATGTTTTCTTAGCGCGTTTTAGGTCGGAAGCAATCCATTGAGTTGAAAAAACAAACATGTAAAATTTTTATTTTTGATCGAAAATTTAAGAGTCTTGGAGTCGATTTATGCAAAAAATATCAAGTCTCTCAAAACGGCTCAAATTTAGCATCACATTAAGCATTCCATTGAGTTGAGAAAACAAACATGTTACATACGGTCTTGGAGTCGATTTATGCAAGAATATCAAGTCTCTCAAAACGACTCAAATTTAACATCATTTTCATCAAAAAAGAGCAAGGAATGAATGACGCTCTTTGAGAAACACGCTTAACGCGCGCTATAAGATTCAAATTTCAAATAATTGACATTTTTTTGAACAATTTTCAGCTGCTTTGATGGGTCAAAATATTTAATCTGTGATTGCTTCCTTCTAACAATGGCCGCAGAAGCGAAACTTTTTAACATTGAAGGCTTTTTAGTCCTAAATGCTTTGATAAATCCAATTCGATCAATTGATTGATCATCACGCTTACAATTAGCGAATTTCACTATTGATAACCCACATAAAAATACCTGTCTCTAAGATATTGTCAGCCACCTGAGCATCTCTTGTGCCTCCTAATAAAAGTCTTATAAAAGGAATTAAAAAAGAAAAAAAATCCTACTTAATGGAGTAGAAATTTTAAAAAAGCTTACGCACTTCCAATACCTACGTTGACTCCTAATGGATGGCACGCAAAGACAGCCAGAAGCAACTTTCCCATTTAAGCCGCAGATACCATCACTTATGGTGGCCTGAAAGCGATTGGAAATAATCAAAAAACCATATTCATCGCTCATTATTGGATCTTGCTATAATAACTTTCGCGGTTATGATACTTCTGTGCATGTACCTAATAGTATTGATCTGCAAGCAAACAATGCCATTGATCAGACGATCAATTAAACGTTGAAAATGGTTTCCACTCAGGGTGTGGTAATGAGGTCGTACTTGAGCATAAACAATTGCTAATTGATTTTCATGTATGCGTAATGTTCGTATGAACTGCCGACAGTTAACATAGATGGGGACTGCCCATTAATTATGGTTGCAGTGCAACAGGTAGTAAGAAATGATTGAAATGAGCGGCAAAAAATTTGATATTTGTTATGCTGTAAGTTGTCAGGATTTTATTGTGAGTTTGAACAAAGCTTATGGCACTCCCAACATGTGAACAAAGGTATTTGAAAGAGGGCTGGAGCAAATCCTTTTTATTCGAATTTTTCAGTTTACCAACTGGCATTAAATTGTCATAACTATTTTCCACTTTGGCATTTTGCTGAAACGACTGCAATTATCGCGCAACTAAATGTAAATTTAAATATTCATTTACCGCGAAAATGCAATAAAACCTTAATGGAAGAAAATACTGCATTTACAGTTAGGTCAGCAAAATCAAAGACAGTGGTTATTAATTACCTAACGTTACACCGGTTTCCAATTTCCAGCCAATGACACGTAATTATTAATTTAACTGTATATTTAGATTGTAGTTTTACTCTCGTCAAGTACGATATAAATTGCTGAAGAGACATGGACCCGAAAATAGACGCTAATTATCGGGATGTTTGCACTAATGTCTTTTTAATGGGTGGCGACTTAGGCCTTATGTTTCACAAGATCTAAAACAGGAGGCTGATTATACTGTTCTAAGAAATCCACTTGGGGAATAATGGAAACTAATAACTGAGCTTTTTTCAGCTTTATAACACCCAGTATCAGGCCCCAGCAAAGGGCCAGTAGTAGGACATGAAAGTCGGCTCCCAAACACAAAAATCATCATCATTAAAACATTTTTAATTACTAGATTTGAATACCACCTTGGTCGATGGTAGGCGAACCCAGAGGCAAGATGGACCTAAGATAATGAATCAATTAACTTATCGGAAAGAAAACTTAATTACAATAAGTGTGACTTTTACGGAACGACATTTTTGTGCTGATAAGATTTGGAGGAAATTCGACAAGAAACTGAAAATCATGGAGATTTATGCGGGATCGTTTAACTTGTAAATTCAGACTCGTTAGAATCATGAATTTTTTACCGTCTACTGTACGGCTTTCGAGAGAATTTTGTCAACTGTTTTTAAATCAACAAAAAATATTTTCACCGCTCGTCGTCATATTTTATTTTATACAGGGTGATTTAAAATTGAAGTAATTTATTGGGATGAATTCCTAGCCTTAATCATGTTGAACATTTGACCCATTTAATCCCCAGAAGGAAGACGAACTTTATTCATGTTCAACATTGATATACATTACAGTATGTCGCATTCAAAAAGAAAACAGCGAATTATTTTTGAATCAAAGTGTTCAGTTTTGGAACGGAAGTAGAAAGCTGTGAGCTTAATTGTTTAGAGTAAAAATTGCGATCATTGGCAAACCTCTATAGTTTGAGATAGAGTATCGGAAATTGTATTGTGCATGTTGTTATTTTACCTGCGGAGGCAGAGTTTCAATTCCAAACTGTCAAATCATTTTTTCCACGCAAAGTTTGAATAACTCTTCTTATAGAACAAATTAACCGTTTTTAATAAGTTAGTTGAGAGAAGGCGATGAGTTGGAACACTTAGAATCTTGCTTTCGAGTTTAAGGATGAACGTTTTTTGGAAAAGGTTGTTTCCAAATAAAGCTACTTTTACAACCAAGGGCCTCTGAAATCGTCTCAAAACTGCAGAGCCAGTCTCTGGAGGTTTGAAGAGAAACTTTGCAGAAAATTCTCACTGCGTTATTCACTACAAAAATTAATAGTCACAAAAAGTTCATGCTTGATGTGGAATTTTAGGTGGCAGAATAGTTGGTATATTAAGTATTTATCTATTGATTTTGTTGAATAGATCATGCATTATTGCATTTTTCGTTACTCTTGTGAAAACTTCGGATTTATAGTTCAAATAACATTTTTTTAAAGCTTTTTCTGGTATTTTGTTTATATCTCTAACACATCTGAGTACTTAATTTTTTTTAATAAATAAAATACAGGGCTGTTTCCATTTTAAGTGAGTTTGAGAGAAAAAGTTTTGAAGAACACAATTTATGAACTAACCAGAATGTTTCCTTCAAGTTTCGCAACGTTTTAGTTGTAATATTTAGCTGTACTATTAGTTGCCAGATCGTCAACAGCCAATAACTTCAAGAAAGCAGCCCACATTTTATAAAAAACAATGAGCATTTTCACTCTCTGTTTTTCTTCACCTGAATATAAAAATTTTACAAAAATGAACCCCAGCAAATTTTCTAGTCGATTCGTTCTGATCGTGCTGTTAGTTTTGTTACCGGTCTCGATTCCAAACAAGTTCAGCCCATAAAATGGCATTCAGGTTTTTTGAATACATAATTACGCCTGTTATTATTCCTCATGTAATCTGGAGATTATTTGTTTAATGACCGCCGATAAATACGAAACTTTGTCCTTAGTACGTAACGAATGTCCTTTTCTCGTGACTCCACCGAGAAAAACTCAATGCAGGAATTGATTATTTATTGGTTATTGGTTTTATTTTAGACGTAAAAGAATTTAATGTCGATATAAATTACTTCGCAGCTATTTGGCCGTCTTGAAACGGACGGTTTACTGTTGAAATAAAGCAGAGAAAGTTGCAACTCCAATAAAAATCAGAAAAAATCAGCTTTCTGTCAGCTGGCAAATTAAGTGGACTGCAAGCGCCCCACAAAGAAAAAAACCATCAACATTGACGATCCATTAAAAATGAAAGCGCATCGAGTCCATTATGCAAATCTTAATGAATCTTGTTTTACGAAAATTTGTCCTTTTTCATCAGCTCATTCTTCTGGTCCGAGGGAAATTGATTAAAAGGATGTCTAAAGGCGGCCTAATTAGAGAATGGGATTCAAAAGTTGAATATTAACTACTTGGAGCTTTCGGCGGTTTTGGTATGTGTTTAATGAATGACAGCTCGAGTTTCAATTCGGATCTTTTGGGCCACCAATGAAGAAAAACCCGACGTTAATTATTGTTGGCCGTTTGCTAAACATGGTTGAAAATTTATTTGTTTTTAACACAATATTACAGACGATTTAAAGCGGTGACTTAAAGTCCGTAATTAATTGGATTTGCAACTTCAAAGAAATAGCAAATTGGTTCAAGCCTACTCTAAGAAAAACGAGGATATTTGCAGTTTTTTCACTTAATGAAGTTCTGAAGATTCCATTGTTCTAACTGGCAAAAACTGGTCCCTAATGCCAAATAACCACCACGCCAGGTTCCAATAATAATTAACGAATTTCGGTGCCACCGAAAGTGTTTTGAAACCGCTCAATGAGAAAATTGATTAGTATTGGTTTGACCCACAGCACAAAAAACGTATTTTGTGTCTGCACTGGACGAAAATCGAAATAAAGGGTTACCTTGTTGTGGTGCATTCCAACATTTAGCTGCTTTGGTCGCGCAACCACTACTTGAATACCTGAAAACAAGCCTACTTTCCTCTGAACAATTAACTGATAACCGGACATTAATAAGAACAGAACAGGATAATTTCGTACTTGGATATCCACGGGCAAAAGTATCAATGAAGAGTTAATTTATTACGTGAAGCCCTTGGGAGATCAGTTCGTTGAGCGATCAGAGCTCTTGGGCGGCGGTAAAGGATTTTGGTTAAACAGAAAAATAAATAGAGACCGGGAAAGATGAAATTAAATTCGGGCCCAGTGTATAATTAAGCCGTTAAAATGCTAACGCTTTGGAGGTAATGAAGGAAAAAAGGCATCTTAAGACTTTTAAGGGGATTATTATCACTCTGTTTGGCATTGGCGAATTATCACTGGTGATGTTGCAAAATTTTCAGTGTCAATTGCTGAACAATCGATAAATTATCAGTTCGTCCTCTGCTAACAGTGAAAGAGTCTAGTGAAAGGGTCTTTTTTGCCTTTTTATATATAGATCCGATGTCGGATGTCTTTCATGGTTTCGGTATTTTATTTCCCCTTAAAAAATTGTTCGCAAAGTGAAATGGGTATTCACTATTTTCTTAGTGCCACCTGAAAGTGTGCAAACCTGAAAAGTCGCTACTAATCAGATCAAACAACGAACACCGTTAAACTATGTAGATTCTTCAACTCATAGCACGCAATATTCGAAAATAATCAATTCATCATTATCGAGTGAAACCCGAATTAAATACCATCCTCCATTTACGGACCTCATCGACCGCGCGCCACCCTTTGATTATTTACCTCGTCAGGTGTAAGATTTGTTCAGGTAGGCATTAAGAGTATCAGGTAGGCAACCATCTTTCTGCGTTACAGTAAAAACTGAAGAGTCGGGCAAAAAGAGCACATCAGCTCGAATAAAAAAGCAGCTTCGTCCATCAAGTCATCAGTCGCTTTCTTTCTTTTGTTTCGGTTCTGTTGGCAATTGTTATTCCGAAGAACGTTACGTACGTACTTGATTGAAAAGCGAGATGATATCTTCAGGATGTCAGTGGGTTGTAATACGATAAGCGGATCAGGTAGCGGAATCAATTCGGATTGATTTTTAGCTTTTAATCAGTGGATTATCATCGATAAAACAATTGATAGGCTAATTGTTTTCCTTCACTTATTCGACATTAACATTGGATTTATTCGTTTAAGTGGGGAACTATTGTAATGCTCATCACACAAGCAAATCACTTTCAGGTAAACTTATCGAAGCCATAAAGCCCACACTGTTGACCAGATTGGTTAAAGCTAACAGGCAATCAAGAAAATTTAATTACATTTCAGGTTCATACTATGTTCGGCTGAACTGATCGTACCAAATTGCCGTCGATTAAAACAAAGCGAAAACGAGCGAGCTTCAAGAGTTTTACATACAGGAAACCCATGTTGAACAAGACGGGAATTCTTTTCTTGAATAGTTTCGGCTCGATGTTCAATAGCAATAAGATCTGATAGGTGATTAGGATCTGGCGTTCAGCTTTGAAAATTAAAAATTAGTGGATATAATTTTTTCGATAAGAACGCGGTCGGCGATGTTAACTACTTAAATGGATGAGAAGATTTTGACACGTGAATCTGAAGACGAATTCAGTCCAGATCCGGGCGTGGAATTTCTCAACCTAATACCAAATCTAATCGGGGTATTGAAACACGAAAATTCCGTTAAATTCATTCTGATTGCACCGCTTTGTCCAGCTAGCCAGAGGGATCCGTTTTTGCAATTCAAGTTTCCGTTCATATTAAAATGTAAAGATGAGAGCTGGGGAAATGACACAAAGGTATTTAAAGCATCTGAATAGCAAATTGGCAAACCCGCCGTCCGCACAATAAAGCTTATTAAAATTTACCTCTTAATTAAACCAAAATTTTGCCCAAACTTTGCCTTTTAATGTTTTATCGAATGGGAAATTGTACCGGGTAGAAACCGACGGTATTAAATAGGGCTCGACTTGGTCGGTAATTATTATTGGGAAGCAAATTTACTTTTCATTTAGTTTGTAGACAATTAATCTAATACGTTCCGGGATCGTTTCCTTTAATTTAAAATTGCGCATTCTTCAGTATATTAACTACATATATGACATAATTGTTTCGCTAGTCAGCGTCATTTTTTTAGCTTTTTTTAGCGCTACTTAAAAGATCGGGATTGTATAAATTGCTGATGTTGTTTCGGTTTCTGCTAATTATTAATATGACTGTCGACAGATTTGTTCAAGTTGAATTAATGTTGGCAAAGTTCTAAGTAAGCACATTGTTAGTTGAGAGGATTAGGGATTCGCTTCAACAAGACTTTGATGATTTGCATGCTAAATGTTTTTCATAAAAGTCCAACAAGAGTTTTGTATATTATATAATTTACTGTATGCTTCATGACTTCAGCGAAAATCCAAAAAAGCTACATATGCGATTTGCATAAAATTTTGAGGCATTATAGGTTTAAATGTCTTCTATAGAAGTTGGCAGTTTAAAGTCGCCAATTGCTTCAGATTGAAAGCTGAGAAGTTTAATTAAAGAGGCTGCAGTTGGGTGAAAACGTAAAATTTTAGACCAGAATTTAAAATTTTTGCAAAATTCAAGACTGGGTGTGATTTAAAGCGTGCAATTGAACGAAAACGTGTATTTGAAGACCTATAAGCGGCGTTAAAATCGGCATCTACTGCATTTTCTACAAAATTTTGAGGAGTTTTTGTTTCGAGTGTGGAATTTTCCAGAGTGATTGGAACAAAATGATGAGCACATTTATATTCAATTATCTTCTATAAACCTAAAAAGATCGTTGCTCGCACAGGATTGGAAGCGGCGAACTTTTATTTGAGACCGTGCAGTGGCGTAAAAACTTGGATTTTCTAAACAAAATTTTCCGGGTCCGGAAAATTAAAAAATGTGTTCCATTCGACCGAAGTGTTGAGTATGATTAGGCTCAAATGTCTGCTATGCACCCGTAAAAATCTATAGTCGTTACTTGCACTAGTTTGGGAGTTGCACACTTTTATTTCAAAGCCTGCAATTGCGTGAAAACGTCCATTTTTAGCAACATTTTCAATGCCCGTAAAATAAAAAAAGAGCAACTTCATTAAACTCTTGCATATATTTAGGTGCAAATGTCTGTTAGTGACTGTGAAGACTTCAAGTCGCTCCTTCCTCTGAGTTAGAAGTTGAGAATTGTTGTTTGGAGACTTGTAAATGAATATTTTCCAAGATACCCACATAGAATATTTGACACAAAAGCAAATAATTTGATTAAGAAAAAATCGGTAAAATTTACAGTTACAACTTCAAGATTGGCACGGCACTGGATGGAATGCAGCTAAACGATTCAATTCCTTTTACTGCCACTGGTGTTAAATCTTAGCCATAATCATAATGTTTCTTGGATAAGAATGAACTAAATGCTACTACTTTGAAAGGTCAAGGGGATTTCAAACAGGGCTGCCGAATGGCCGGGTAATTGAGAAATGTACAAAAACTATTTTGCTAACGATAATGCTAAACATTTTTTATTTGCTACAGAGAATTTAAAAAATTAATAAAGATCCGACCAAGCTAAAGTTAAAAGCCACTTCTATATCTGCCCTGCCTTCATGGGTACAAAGCAGAACATCAACAGAAGAGGACAATCGTCAGTTATTAAGCTATAGACAAACAATCAACCTCCAAACACAAATAGGTCGATTTAAATAAATCAACAACATCAACTTGTTCATCCAGCATTGGCCACAACGATGTAAACGTAAGGAAAAAACGACTCTTGAGGTGTTAGACAACAAAATCGTCATCAATTAGTAATCGTCCGTTCTTATCTCCATCTGGTCTCATTTCGAATCAAAGGGGACGATAATTAAAGATTCCTTGGGAACAGACTTTCCATCCGCAGTGGCCGCAAAGCTAAAAATCGAGGGCACAACAAAAAGACAAACAGATCGAGATCGAGACCAATGAGGGAGCCGAGAAGGACAGGTGGCAGTCGCGGCGACTTCAGACCTGCTTGGTGTGTTTATAATCACGTCGCTGCGATGGACCGAGATCAGTGTCGTAGATGGACACAATATGTCTGAAACTTGTCGAAAAACATTAGCAAAAATCGGAAGCCTAGCCGAAGATATCATAGCAAGATCATCTATTCAACAGTGGCGTTTAAGGGCATGTCAGACGTTTGGATGCACTTGGGGTATGGAAGACGTTGTTTGGTGGAAGACCGAATAAATCAGTAGTAGCTTTCGTGTTCAAAGAGTAATATAAAAGAAGCATCCAGAGTGCAAGCAGCAAGTTATAGAGACAAAATAAGAACAAGCAGAACGGGCAAATTTGCAGGCCCCTAATGAAACATTCAATGGAACGACAACTGAAAATGCTCCACAAAAAAAACATCAATTTCACAAGAAACTCAAATTTAATTAAGTGTAGGATAATTAATTTTTGATCTGGCTTGTCCCGATACAATAGGACGGAAAGTGCAACTCGATGCAAGCCATATTTTGCTGTAAGTTTTTCATAAATTCCCGTCAGCTCCATAATGAAATTTCTCAGCTCTGGGGAGTAAAGTATCATGTCGAAAAGTAGCAGACAACAACATAATAAGGATATTGTCGACTTACGCAACGGGACAGTAAATATGAGAGAGGCTCAATGGAGGCATTAGCTGCAGACTTAATCGTTTTATTTGGGAGTTATTGATTTCCCTTGAGAACTGTGCAACTTACGCGGTGCATGACGAGCAGTCGAGCTAGTGACAAAGGACAATTTTCTGTTTCAAATGCTCAGATCACACGAGAAATTAAAACTGTGCTTTAATGTTGGCAACCGAAAATTACCTTCCGCATCCGAGAGGAGTTATTGAAATAAAAACCCATCCAAAAAAACTCCCTTGCCTCGGTGTTAGGAAGACAATTTCACGCGGAAATGGAACATTTAGTCTTTTTCCAATCGCATGTCAGAAGTGATTATGACTTCTCACGCGATGTATCTTCGGTTTGTTTTTTTAAGAGAAAAACATGCTGCAGGCCTCGAGTAATTCATCAAAGTGAGTACATTTTTTCATCAAAAGCCCTCCAAAAAGCAAATTTTCTACAAGCCAAATTGCTCACCATAAGCAAACACCCGAAAAATAAATCAAAGAGCTTTTGAGTATTGTGTTGTTCGTATATGAAGAGGGCCTTTATCCCAGGTACTAAGCAAGGTTATATTGAGGAAGAGCCGAGCTTTGTTTGTTTGTTTTATGTGTGTATCCCTAACGGGCAGCATAAGATTAATTAATTTTACTCCAGGATTTAAATTAAGCAAATACATGTCGGTAAGGATCAGGTTATAATGTGAACTAAGCCCTTTCATTGTGCATTTCGCTGTATAAGTTTAACAGAAATCTTGTTCGTTTGATTTACTCAAAAGCCAGGTGAGATTAGAAAAGTTTAAAAAGTGGCCTCTTTGATCCATTAATTTTCACTAACAGTACAAAGTGTTTACGCGTAAGCGTGGGACATTCTCGAGTGATATAAGTAGATAAATGGTTTTGCTGATTTATCATCTTGCAACTAATGCTTAAATGACCATATTGCCATGCATGTCGCTTTAAATAAATCGCCATAATTAATAAAGTATATCCTTAATTAATAAAACGGTCATTCATCACTTTTTCATTCAAGGAATAACATCTTTTCCTGCATTAAATCAGGATTAAACACCCCGTTCGTTCCTCAACGAATAAATATTCATTATTACCATTCCTTACATAAGTAACACGTTGCTTCTTACTGGGCGGTTGCGTGACGAAAATCATTTACAGAAAAACATCTTTAAAACAATTTTTTCCTCTTTAATTTCCTCGGCAAGATGTGGAACGGATAAAGGGGTTTCGAATCTTTTCAGGCATGTGGCGCATGTAATAAACCGTTTACACCTTTTGCAATCGGACGCACTTGCGTAGGTATATTTAATGAACAGCCGAAAGTTGCTTTTATAATCATTGCGGCACAAAAGCTCACACAAGTTAACTTCCCTTAAAAACCACGGGCCAACCGCCAATACGAAGCCATAGATGACTGGACAAGGTATTATATTTGCAATTGGAGGCTCGAAGAAACGAAAACTGGTTGTAATTAATCCCGCAATCCGCGATGCAATGACAATTTCACTTAGAAGCATTTTCAGGCAAAGACGTTGAAGGAAATCATCCAAATCGTCAAGTTTACAACAGCGAAACCCGCAAATATTCCAAGAAATATCTAGTTAAACGTGTCAGCAGAATTCGCCGACAGGGCACAGATGAACCATGATATTTGATAAAGTAATCGGAGCTTTGCCTCGGGATCATTTTTAGCTCGCATGGTGGCAATGAGCTGCTAAGCTTCAGTTTCACGACTAGGTTTATTGAGAATGTTGCAGAAATTCGCTTTGTTTCGGCCCGGGAGAAGAATCAAGATGGCAATTTTTAAAGGGCATGCACTTTTAGATGACAAGTAATTTTCAAAAATGTTTTGAAGCTGCTCAGTATTCGAGTTTTTAGGAAGAGGATGTTTCCACGACGACCTAAAATCCCGATTAAGCTGATCCGTTTGAAACAAACCATAAAACTAACTTTTTAAAACAAAAGTATGACTGAAAAAACATTAGCTTTGCAGATGCTACAACGTTAACTAAGCGAGTGTGTAAAAGCAGGTAAAACCTAAATAATCTGAAACAAAAGTGTGCGAAATATTCTTCACGTTTTATTACTGATTGGCGCTCTTCCATCATTAATAATCTTCAAAGTACGCTACTGAAACGCCGCAAGAAAATAGAAACCAGCAAGCAAAATGCCCTTACGAAACTGGCTTTTACATACTATTTCTCTATCATGCGGGGAGTCAGATAAACTGAAATGTTCTTCCTGCGTGGATTTAATGCTAATGGTTGGGCTTTCTTCTCCTCTTTTTGTAACGGGGCCCCAACATAAATCGCGTTTTAATTATTACTTCTCAGGTGAATTATTATCGGGTATGTTTGCACAGGTACTTACTTTTCAACCTGTACCGAACTAGCGGCTATCAAAACAGAAGTTTGCCACAATTTCCTGTCGAAAACCGTCCAAAAATTCGGCGAGTTAATTGAAACGTAATGGAGTGTAAACCGTAAGATGAATTAGGCAAATCAAATTTTGGTCAAAAACTAGTCATATTGTGTAACTGAAGTGGATTCTATTGTGCGTTTTGAGGCGATTTAATTCAATAGTGGTAAAAACCATTTTCGAATTGAATAGTGTAGTATTTTGATTTTTTTCTGATCAGTTGATCACATGGTTCGATGCTGATGGTGTCAAATCGATTTTGTTGTATTGTTTTTATTCTTGCGAATGAAAGTAAACATAAGCAGTAAACGGGTAAAGCTTTGAAGTGGAACCGTAGCTAAGAATGTTCAGTCAATGATAATTAATTTGACGTAATTGATTTTCATTAGTTCACAGTTTTTAATTTTTTAGTCAAACTCTTTTGAGCCAAGTTTGAGGCAATTTTCGGAATTTCAAAAAGTTCAAACTCATTTAGAGTCGCAAATATAGTGACTTTTTGAACACTTGTGCAATCAGGTCTTTTATATAAATAGCAAAACTTGCAGCCTATCGTTTGTTAACGCTTACGAGCGAAGTTTTAACCAGAGTCGTGCATGTTTGAGCTAATTTCATTAGTTGCTCCAGATATTTAAGAAAATTCAAATACTGAACGGAAGCTTCAAATCAGCTTCTTTTTTGCAGACTCAATCAGTAAGATTTCTTATATAATTCCCCGAAATTCCAGCTTTAAATCGGCTCATCGGTACGGAATATGAATTTCTAACCACATACCTGCATGTTTTTGACAATTTTCTAGATTACACAGAAGTTGAAACAAATTTCCTCCACTAAATCGACGAAACTTTTGTTTACGTGATTACTGAGGTCTTTCATCAAACCATCCAAAATTTGTGCTTTAGATCTCCTCTAGTTTGAAAGTTGGGAATTTTTATCCACAGGCATGTAAACTTGAGATCATTTTCTGTCTTACGCGTAAGTTTTAATGTTTTCCTGCAATTGCATCAAATCAGCAAGTCCACTGAAAGTTTGTGCACTTGAAAAACAAGGTTTCTGATATATAGGTGCAAAATTGCAGATTTAGATGTGTTTCAGTTCTTCACGTTTCTTCTACAAACATTCAAAATTGCGGCATTGTATGAATTGCGATTGCAAAATCTTTATTTTTTCGAAAAATGATTGCACCTTTGTTACTCTTGTCCCTACTAATAGAAAAGTCTCAACCTTTTATAACTCAAGGAGTTAAACATTTGAACCGAGATTTGCGATAATCTATAGAGTGTTCTTTTCGATATATGACGAGTAGCAACGAGGAATTTTTGGTGCATTTTATTTTGTCATTTATAGAATTGAAGAAGACAAACTAAATGTGCAAAGTTTGGACCGTTGAAACAGCAGATATTTTGTACAGATACAAACATCGATTTAATTCCATTTAAAAAAGACAAAATGAAGTGAATAATTTAGGAACTTTGTCTTTGTCGATTAACCTTTGAAAAATTTCATAAAACATTGCAATTGTTCCCAAATACGTTACTGCCTCTGCCGCATTAAAAAAATCCAGCTCTGTTCTTTCATACCGATTTAAAAAAATGTTGACTAATAGAGCCATACTATCTAAAACCCTAGAGCCATAAAGATTTGACGCCTTTATTAAAATCGAAAATTAACAAAGTTATTACTGATTGGTAACTCAAACAAGAAACGAAACAAATAATGGTTTTCTTATTTCATCGACAAACCGCAGCGCTTTGATTCAGCTCTTCACACCGGAAGCGGCAAAACCATCTTCAAACACAGACTTTTTAACGGTTGTTTGCATTTTATCCGGGACATTGTCCCAAGAACATTCAATATAGGTATAAAGTTCTTCAGCAACAAACAACGTGCAATCAAAATAAAAGCCAAGGTGCTAAATGAAAAGATGCATCAATTAGTAACGAGAAACCGAGGCTGAAGTGTAGTTTTATACTTTTGAAGGGATATAATTAAAGTCAAAGAGGAAATCAATATCCTTTCTTATTGCAAGCACTTTGATGGGGAGGTGTTTGATCTGAAAGCCGCACAGAATCGCTGCTAATGGGTGAAATAAGAAAAACTCCAAAAAAACAAAAACTCCCGAGGAAATGTCAGATTTGCTAACCAGCGTGTGATTATTGGAGTTTTCTTCCAGTCGACTCCATTCTAATTAAAAATGCATCGTTGCAGAAAACCGGGAAGTATTCCAAAGGCGTACCAATTTCCTATCCAAATAAACGTTACGTCTTTTTAAACTCACCGCATTATCATGCGTTGATTATTTTTCTTCGATATTCTTTTTGATGTGAAAACGACCCGAAAAAGGCACTTTGATATCTGGTAAACGCGAAACGCTTTGTTAATTCGGTTTGAGTGACATGACCGTCTTTGAACTCGCTTGTTGTCATAAATATTTGAAACGGCTTTTATGATGTGCTGTGGTGGCTTCCGCCATTATTTCAACCTGGAAGATTTCTAATGTTCACAAGATATCTGAAGGATGAATGGGTCTTGCAATCGAGTAAGTCTGTTTGATCTATTGATACCAATACTGCTTCTACATAATGGATGGTTTGGTAGGTAAATGATGCGTCTAAACACAGTCAAAGTTGGTTAAATTAGGAAAAAGTTGCACAATTTGGTGGCTGAGAAACTGGGGCTACTATGAAGAAAAGAATGTTTGATTTGATTTATTGCAGATGTGTTTACAACGAGAGGAATCTGGAAGAGTGGGAAACCCCTCAACAGCAGAGTGTAACAAATTACAGTCAAGAACAGTGACGATTGAAAAATCAAATCGAGAAACGAATGAGCCACTACAACTAAGAACAACCAGAGAAGAAGTCTTTCACAAAACTGGAGAAAAATCTGTCACAAAATGAATGCAGTCATAGAAAGCGCAATGGAAGCTCAAGAGGAAGCCAATTCTGGGAGGGACTGCTATTATAGAAGAAATGCCCTAAATTGTTTAGAATTAGATTGGAATGATGGAAAAATTGAGCAAGGAAGTGAGCAACAAGAATTTTTGGTTAAAACAAAATAAAATTTATTGATAAAGCAAACGATCCATTAAATCTGGTAATTAGATCAGTTTTTCTAGTAGCTGTAAGAACTGTTCTTGTTTCCTGTTTTCTTCCTTTTGTTGAAAAGTTTCCGGTTCTTCTGAAATTGGTGTGTTTTCCACGTGGTTTCATTGTCTTTTGTTAAACGTTTGAAAAATTGATCTCTTCCTGAAGAGACAAAGGAAAACTATTTTTACCTCCTTCAAGATAGTCACTTTGAAAGGCATATTCACAAAGCACTTTGGTGACATATAAACCAACTATTTTTATAGTAGTTGAAGCTGACGAACCAGTAAAACATTAAAATGAGAAATATTGACCCCGAAAAGACCAAAGTCGAAACCAAACCTCTCATAATCAGAAAATTTACCGGCTAACTACCAGAACCTGATCGATAGGAAGTTCGGAATTAAGTATACACAACCTCTGCGCCGATATAGGAGCAATCTAAAATGGTCGAATAACTGAGAAATGATACATTATTAGTAAATAGCTGGGTTGTTATCCATTTTGTATGGTCGAGTTGGAAGAACTGCGGCCTAGATGGAAGCAGACATTATTTTAGCTTCAATTGGTGACTTAATAGATTGCTATAGTGGACTAGAATGTCGTTTTTTTTGGTAGAGTTGAGGTTGGTTTGCAGTATGTTTCCAATTTTTCTTCTATGGTGTCGACTTTTTTAAAATTTCATTAAATGTTTATTAGTGTAGTTTCGTTGCGTATATAGTTTTGTTGTTGGTGAAACTGCTGCTTTTTTCTGCTCAAATTTTCACCACTTGATCTTGTATGAGTTACATACAGGGTACTTCTTCAGTAGCAGAAACGAATACAATTTAAAGTTTTTCAACGTGAGCAAACTCATCCTCGTAGAGTGATTCAGTTCACTATAACCATGAATTTTAGATTGAATCTGCACAAAATATCTCTTAACTCTCGGTTAGTTCCCTTCAGAAATGTTCAAAGAACCTATTTCTTGTTTGCTCACGCACCTTCTTGCTCTTCTACCACATCGTAACAGTTCATACAATCCCAACTAGTTATGTTTTTGCATATATTTAGTTCTCCACTGTCTAATTAGTTTTAAAAATACTTCTTCGGCGTAATCATCTGGTACTGCTGGGAAGTTAAGTTTAGGTCAATTAAACTAGTAGTGGCAGCAGAATACATGACTAAAGGAAACAGTGATTATAACTCCGGCGATCCGAAATTACCACGTAGTACATTTAGTTTATTTTAGAGTAAAACATTGATAATATATTGCACAAGATACATGTCGCATTTAATGGTTAATATGCTCGGTAAAGTGGCGGCCTTGATATTATATGCTTTAAACGGGGCGAGAAAAACGGTCGGATCAGATTACGGTGAATTGATAATAAAACAGCAATAATAATGAAAGCGCGTCTTTTTGCAAATTAACTAGACACTCTTTTATTCCTGTTCATTGACTTTTATTTTCCACTCGACCCTCTTTACCTTCCCAGATTTGTGTCGTCTGTCGTCTCGGTTTCATTCGCTAGGGCATATGGCAAGCATCGTTAATACGTACCCTCTCCAACACATGATAAACGTAGAGAGGACGAAAAAACCGTGTGGGAAATCTTCTTTCAATACGATTAAATCATTTGTGTTTTTCAGCATCCGCCTCTCAAGAATAACAAACTCTGGGGTGTCAAATATCGACCATCTAACCATCTGGAAACCGCTGTTCTAAGCGTTTTAACAAAATCACCTTTGTCTATTGCCACATGTTAAGCATGTCGGTGCTTTGCCCTTTCATAGCTAATTCATCATTAGGTCTTGAATTCGCTGGTTATTCCAATGTAACGTTCTAAAAGCAAAATTTTCTGATTCTACCACTTTCAATGGTCTCGCCTTGGGTACTAAAACATGTGTCGACTGCATAACGAAGGCGTACTGGTAGGAGAATCGGTGTATTTATTTTTACAGGAAACTAATTCAATCGGGGCGACCAGAATTCCTTTTCACTTCTTAATTTAGAATAGTCATTGAGTACTTTTTTAATTAGGCGAGTACCAGCCTGATTGGTTAAGTGTGCGAGATTTTCGGTTAAGTGCTCGAAATTAAAGGCTGACTTTAACGATTTAATTAGCGATTGTTTCACGATCGACAGCGATTAGGCTCGTAGGTGTTGTTTTATCGTATTAACAACTTTCAAGCACTTGAAACTTTCACTAAAATTTAGATAAAGCTTGATCGACCACCAGAGGTTTCCACAATCTCAAAGATGTATGAATAATACAACACGGGAGTTTAAAATAAAAGTTGTTTTTTTGCAGTTTTAAGCAAATGCACTTGAAAGTTTAGGTAATTTGATTACGTTAGTTCAATATGCTGAATAAAAATATATTTTGTCCATACCTCCCATCTCATAATTTGTCCGTTATGTGCATTGAAAACAAAGTACAACTTGTCGAAGCCAATTAATCGGCTTAGACAGGAAATCTAGTAGAAATCGAGAAGCTATTGGAAAGCCAACATGAATGAACTTTGCTGCATAATTTCAGTTAGACTTTAGTCCAGTTGTTCTCGACTTCTGAACTATAAACATACATTTCAGACACATTCACTGAATGCAAATTAAAAAAACAAATGTAACTTTTCTCCGGACTCATAATCACATTTGAATTGATTTGGTCCACAACTTTAAATGTCATAACTTTTTCCCGTTAGGATATCTCGCGCTCTAGTTTGTGCAGCTAAACTATATAATAGAAAGGCAAACTTCGGGATATTTGAACGGATTTTTAGGGAAATTATCACAAATTAACATGATCTTGTTTTCAGTCGCACGTCTTTCCTTTCAGTTCTCGTAGATTAACACGAAAAACGGTAAAAGTTGCGTGCTTTCAACAGAATAACTCCTATTGGGCGGCGCTGTTAAGTAAACCTATTTAGAGCATGGATTATTCAATTCTATAACGCATCAAGAGATAATTTTGAATTCAAAATACATCACATTGATAACCGAAATTACAATTTTCATCACGAAGAACCGTTGGGGCTTTCAATTTTTTTATCGTTGAAATTGAATTTTTGTAAGACATTTGTCTTCAATGTTCGAATGCGAGGGATTCAGCTTCTCAAACCGGTTGATTATACATGAAGATTGGCGACTTGGACGCAAAACACCGGGCTACTTGTCCTGCTTTCTCGGCAAACCAACAGGAAATCGAGCAATCACAGCTTTTGTTTACCTGCGCGATACCAACGTAAAATATTGCCCAAACCTCGATCTGATTATCATTCTTCTCTCTTATACTGGAGGCGAAATTTTTTAAAGTCAGAACCGGACTTGGGAATATTCCTATACTTCATGTGGTTTGATCCATTTGAACCTAAAACCTTATTTAATAATAGTTGTGATAGATGGCAGTTATTCAAGCAAATATCTTCAGCTAAGGTTCCTCAACATTCTGGTATTGTCGCGAATTTATCCGTCTGCAATTGGTTTTCTCAATGTTTTCTTCAGCCGGTTTTATGATTTTCTTTAATTTTTATTTCTTTCAAAGTTACTAAACTTATTTTTAATTTGGCCACACATTATTTAAGGAAAGTAGAAAATGAGAAATTTGTACAAGACAGACAACAAGACAGCTGCTAAATTAAAAGGGAAATATCAATTAATTGTACTGTTTGATCCAGTCCAGAATAGGTTATAACTCACATAAAAATGTGAGAAGCAAACATAATAATACAAACATTTCTAATTCTCTCAAGAAATCTTGAAGTGTAAAAAAGTCTATTTTTTTAACGTGCGTTGAGCTTTCGGCTCATATTAAGTAAACCGTTAGAGCAACACCTCGCAAGTAGCGACTATGAAATAGAGCATAAAAGTACGAAGTTTCGCATATAAAACATATTTTATGCATAGTGTCAAAGAGCAAAACTAGACCATTTTTTTAAAACAGCCCAATATTTCTTGCTCAAACGGGGAAAGCTATGGGTGCAACACACACTTCTTTTGCCACCACTGAATAGAGCATTGAAGCGAGCGATTTTTCATATAACACACAATTTTACAAAAGTTTCTCGTTCGAAATGCAAAAGTAAAAAATTGTTCTCAAAACTGCTAATCCTCTGGGGCTCATGAGCTTACACATGTTTTCACTATTAAGCCAAATCACCCCTGAAGATGCTAGCAAAACGTAATTTTCAAATTCCTTTCGCCTTTGGCCAAAGAACCCGAAAACCTCCGAGCATTCAAACAATAACCGGAAAAACATTTACCACTTAATGATCTTTTCCTCCTTTAATAACTAATTAGTTAGTAGCTCAAAGACGAAAAAATTACTCCTTCAGAAGTAGCCAAACTAAAAGTAACTCCGGTTCTGTTCATCTTAAGACACTTGACTAGACCTCAAAGCGGATGCTGGCAGGTGCAGGTTCATATCGCCTTTAATGGAACCAAAGTTAAGGTCGATTTTCCATTGGAGTTGCAGTCGAAGTTTGTCCTGACGTATCTGGACAGGGCATTAATTTATTTCAGATTTTTGAGCAGGTGCGATGTGTGATTGCGGCTTTTGGGTACCGGGGGGTATTGCTTCGGTTTCGTTCATTTCCTTCGGGGTTTCGGCAATGAGAATTCCGAGCTGCTAAATGGTAAATTGCCTCGTTTGCTTCTAATGGGTGGCTGTTTGATTTTTGTCCAAAACCCCCCTAGTTATTGAAGACAAAATCAATTGTCTTCAATTTGCAATTTTTTTCGTCATGTTGGTATAGGGGTTTTTGTTTCTCTGGCTATTTAACATCGAAATGCAAACACCTTATAAAAACAGAGATTGCTTTCTTGGTGGAAAGCCTATTAACATCAGTGAACATCCAATATAAATATGTCAGGCATATCTCGACCAATGCCGATGCTATAAAAACACTGTAACAATTAATTACGTAGATTGATTGATTATGTTATATTGAAACTATTAATGGCTGTTTTCCTTTGGCTGGAGATAGTGCAGATGACCTTTTATATTATTTTCAAATTGTCGCTTTTATCTTGCTGCTTTTGTCAGCTTTATCTGACCATTGCCGATAAGTTCGGAGCGATTCAAAGGCTTCGAACGACATTCTCACACCCTTCACGAAGTTATCACATGAACATAGAGTTGTTTGATATTTTAATTATCAACTCAAAATATATTCAGGCTCTAGACAATTCTATATTTTTCTGATGAACTGATGGTTTTTGGGCCCAACAGCAATCGTCCTTAAAATTGGGATTGAATGTAGGCAAACGGCATTCAATTAATTATGAAGAGAGGAATATTTTCAACCCTCTTTTCAAACACCCTCAGCAAATTCTTTGTTCTTGTTCCCTGCTATACACCGCACCTGGTTTCGCTGGTTTTACATGCTTTATACAGCCCAGAGCTAGACTAATATGGATAATTGTTGCATGTCCAAATAGAACTTTCAATCAGACAAAAGGGATTGTTGACAGCATTTGGCGCATTGGAACAAGGAGTTCTGATATTACCTGACTGATGTTTAAGTGCCTCAATGGTTGTAAAGCCTAATTTAGATATTTTTCTGGCACGAAATTAAATCGTATTTCAAGAGGGTGGATAAGTTTATTAAATTTTCCAATTCCGTTTGTTTCTCAACTGATTAACTTTTTAATCTGGAGAGAGCGCTCCACGTAAACAATTATATACCTTGAGCGAGGGAAAAGCTAATTGAAAATCTCTGTTACATTATTAAAAATTGTCAAAATGGTCTTTGTCGACTTACGGTCTGGTCTGTCCGGGTAATGAACTTTTCTTTAAATACTTGCGACTTTGCAGTTAGCTTTATTTATGTTCAATTCATATTTTGAAGAGCGTGTTGACAACCTGCTGAAATGAATCAACTTTCTTGGCTCACTTAAATTACAGATATTTATTTATTCAGTTTTCGATTGTTCCCTTTTGAAACGTTTAGTGTTTTGGCTCTTTTTCATCATAGACATCACTAGTCCACAAGTACTATGTAATTATACAAATCAATAGCGGATGAGTTCAATACTTCATTTCCCAGGGTCATAAAATAGTCCAGTTTCCTGAGAAGCTGTTAACAAAGATTGTCAAATGAGAGGAAAAATTAGATCGCTGATTGAGATATAAGGTAATTTGCACTTTAAGCAAAAGGGGGGTTTTGAGCCAGTCGGTAAAATTAATCCGTTGCCTGCAGGATTTTCACTTACTAGGGTCTTTTTTCGGAAATCATCCAGATGTTCCAGTGATCGATCGAATCTTTTCTTTTCTCACACCAACTGGCCGATTGCTTTTTTTTTCTAAGTTTTACAGAATTTTCACTTAATCTGCTTGTGGGGGGCTCAATTTTGTCAATCATTGTCTCCTTGGCACAAACTTTGAGGATTTTCAAGTTTTATTTGGCCTCAAAAAGTTTCAGTTTTTGGCAAAACACGCCTTTTTATGATATGGTCCAAAAGCCGCTAAGGATTTCAATCTCAATGGTAGAAGTAGAAGCGAATATTCGAAATCGCCGTTGATTTTCACTCAAGCTCAGTGAAGCGATAGAGTAACGCAACTGTAGGTATCGTAAATGAATAGGGCATGCAAATGCTTTATTTTTCGTATAAAAGACTATCTGGCAAAAAAATTTTAAAGTGCAAAAATGGTCCATTTTGTCAAAACCGCGGTTAGTTGTTGACTCAGATTTACTAAAGCTGGAGAATAACGAAAATCTAGTTCTTTTTATTAATAATATATTCAAGGGCGAATCCAGGGGGGGGGGNGGGGTCATGACC
>NW_026019067.1:0-5791 GCF_020466585.1 Dendroctonus ponderosae
CCCCTTAAAAGACATGACGCCAATTTTGAATCACCCTGTAGAGTCAGTGGCGCATTTTTTCAAAAACATTGGCCAGGTTGTTCTACGGGACATCACTTGTGTTAAAAATTTAGTTTATTTCGGGCCAAATTAGCTTTTTACTGTTGTACCAAGTGCTGCCACATTTCCAAAATATGAGCTAAAAATTACCAAGTTTTTTACAAAAATCGTTTTATTTATTTTCTTTTCCTGTATGGAGACATAAAAAAACATCTCCGAAGGCATACTTGTAAAAATGTTTCTGACATATCATTGCGATTTGTAAAGTTTTTCAGCATTCCCAATTTTCTTCTGTGGATTAGTTACCGTTGGTCAGCCAAATATTCTTGGAAAATGATTCAGGTTAAATCCCAATCCTAATTAATCTACATCAAAAGCCTTAGACATTGAATTTCCTGCACTTCCTGGATGTTAAATGGGACTGAATTTGGATAAAGTAGGCCAGATAAATGAAAGAAGTACCGGTCATTCGGGGTGAAGTCGGACTGTAGGGGCAAACTCGGACAGCCGTTATTTTCAAACATTTTCGTCAAGGTTATGTGATGCAACGCGTAAAAAAGTACCCAACCGTTATACTTCCGTCAGCGACTTCCTAAAGAGAAGAGAAGGAAACGAGACAAATGCAGACATAAGTGAACTTAAGGACAACTATTGGAAAACGTTCACAAAAGGAATGGAAAGAGACCTATATGGAAGCCAGAAGAAAATGTGGACAATGCTGAGAAGAAATAAGGCAAAAGTATCATACGAACCAATAAAATCACAAGAGAACAGTGAAGAAGGCACTTCATGAATCTATACAAGGAAGAGAAATAGGAAGGTAAGGTACAGACAAAAATCGATCATGAATATAACAATGACATTTAACACACAATTAATAAATGACATGATTAAAATCCCTTAAAAATAGAAAAAAGCCCCGTATCAGACTTGGCACCTTGGGATAAAAGATTTGGCTACAATTGAAAAAAAAAAACTCGTAACGAAGTGCACATTATTACCAGCGTTTCTGCATCCCTCACTGCAAACTAGTTGACGGTTTATAATGAAGAACTAGTTTTTAAAGAATAGGTTTTCGTTGAATCAATTTTTGCCGAACGAAGCCCACATTAACGGTAAAACTGATAACCAACTTAAAACGGTTCCATTAAAAGTAACCACATATGGTTAGTGACCATTAGAGCCTGCAAAATTGCAAACTCAAATAAAAAACTTGCAAACTCAAAACTCAAATAAATATTCCAAGAGGTAAGTAGACTCAATTTTAGCCATTTTGTTCTGTTAATTGAAACGTTCACACCCGGTAGCAACATTAGTTAAATTAATTGCGTGTCCTACATTAACTAAATCCTTGAACGAGAGCTCAATGCGTCTACTTGCTCAATTCAAATAGCCCCATCGACTAGCAAATAAATCCGGATAAAATAAATTAGCTAACATTTTTTCTTTAATTTAAAATCCCCTTTTGTATGTGTTCAGTCAAATAAATGGGCTCATTGGATTTAGATTTGCGTCTGTGTGGAAAGGCTACATTTTTAGCCGAACTGATAGACCAAATGCAAACATGAAGAGCTTTGGGGCTATAGAAATTAGGGTTCTAAATCAAAGTCAATCTAAAAGGAACCGTAGTTAACAGCACATCCAACGCTTCCATTCACTTTTTATCGCCCTTCAATTTATCTGCAGGAAATTGTAAAAATTAATTACAACATCCGTCCAAAAAGTATTCAGTACTTTTCATTATTACTGTCTATATTTTGAATGTCGATTTTTAGTTTTTATGCTCAAATAAATTCATAGCTTTTGTACGATTGATTGTTTCTATTAACGCTCTGACTAATTAATCTGTAATTATTGATTAAAACATATTAAGCGAATGCCATCTGATGAAAATCAAAACGAAAAATGAAAATTCAGTTTCCAATAAATATTTCATAAAATCTCCATATTCGTGTGATATTAAATAACGAAATGAACAGCCAATTAGATGCAAATGTCGGGATTAACTCTAATAATTATAATGGCAAACCCATATGCGCATCATTTTTATAGAAGATAATGCCGCCATGCTGATTTAAAAATTAATCTAGTTATAATTGCTTTATTGCGTATTTTCTATTTATTCATTAATTTATTAGATTGACGTTTTTGGATCCGCATCAATTTTTTATTGATCGAGTCAGAATTTTATCGCTAATTAATCTAATCTGCTAATTCATTAAAGTTAACAAAATAATATGAATTTATAAAATGCTTTCGCTTTTCTGTACTAATCACGTTTCCTTTGAAGGAGAAGCCGTTTCCTTTTTTGGGACAAATTATTTATTCAGTAAATATGTTTTTGTTGTAAAAACACACGACTGTTTAAACAGAGTCAGAGTTTAAAAGAATGCAAATTACTTTTGCAATAATAAGAAATAATTCAGATATAATTAGTTTATTTAACATGTTATTGTCGTATAATCAGTATAGAGAATGTACTACGACAATAGAAGTCGGTTTTATATGCTCAAGATATAAGCTTTATATAAGAAACAAAATAGTTTGCAAATAAAGAAAATACCAAAATCCATATCGGTATATGGAAGTAGAATAAAAGGTGTTTTTTAGAGGTCTACAACTTTAAGTTGAAATAAAACTCATAAAATGCATAGTAATGCCATGGTACGAGCTTCATTGAAAAGATTGGATGCCATTATACCTTAAATATTATTTGGGGCATATGGGCGCTGCGGCTAGCACTACTGAAGAACAGTCCACAAAAGAAGTCCAAGTTGACCACATTGATTGTGCGTTTTTCGAGATATAAGGGCGTCTCAATTATCGCTTTCGGCTTTTGGATTTTCGACGCTCCAAATTCCGGCAATTTGATTCGAAAATCGTTGATCAGTTTGCCAACTCACCATGCGCTACGCTCATTTTACAGTCGACCTAATCGTTTTTGACTCAATGGTTGCGTAAATAAACAAAATTGCCCGATTTGGAGCCTCGCAAATCCAGAAGCCATTATTGAGACCCCGTTCCCTAAAAATCCTTAAAAATCCCTAAAAAAAAAATCACTGTTTTTGGTGCTTTATGGTCTGGAAGAAGTTTGAAAGTGGTAGAAAATTGGACCTCGATATTACTCTTCATTTGAGCCAACCACGGCGCCCAAATGCCCTAATTCATACTTAAGCTATGTACGCGTAAAAATACAACTGCCTTTCCAATAAATCCGGTAACATGACGTTAACATGATTTTAGTGAGTTTTGTTTCAGTTTAGAGTTCCATTTCTCTAAAAAAGCACCCTTTACGTTTGAATTAAATAACAGTATCGATATTTTTAGCAGCCACACCAATTAAAGGCGAACATATTTTCCAACCGTATTTAGGAGCTACTTAATCACAAACAAGCAGTGTTCGCATTTTATACAGGGCGTATCTACGCACTGTTTCGAAATTGGTCATGGGGGTGTGCGGTACATGTAAAGAGGTACTTATCAGTATCATTCAATAGCTCGAATAATACGAATAGGAAAACTTATTTCATAATAAAACTATATTTTTGGAGCTATTCAATCATCTTCAACTATCATCAATCAACCAAAGAAAAAAAAGTAAATGCACTGGTAACTAATCGAACCATAATTCACTACTCATTGTGAACCTCAATGATGTGAAGCTGAAAATATCTGACCCTAACGGCATAAGGACCAAGAGAAAGACTATATTAAAAATGATATTCCAAGCATTCCAGACGTGCGAATATAATGGTATTGCAAATTTGCTTAGGGAAACTAAAGCAGTATTTCACCGAAAATTATTATCTGATTAAGAAGAACTGAGAACATGTAATAGATAATGTGTAGTTGCGGCACGTGCTGAAACTGTTCCCTTTGAAAGCTGGAAAGCATTGTTAAAATAAGCTCATTTACTGTAAAACGTTTCCTTACCTACTCTATACGAGCTCATCCAAGCAAAATGATGGAATTTATAACTATAGTTTCGCCTGCAAGTAATTTTCACGAATAGCATAGAATGGAGTACTTGAGGCACATATAAAGGTATTTTGCAACCGAAATTTTAAACTAGGTACATAGCTGATCATGAAATTGGTATCTTAAAAAAGTACCGTATTTTTACCTTCAGTTATAGGATTTCCATTAAAGGTACCCATTTCTTATATAAAGTTTTTTTTATATTCAAAATACCTGTTTCAATTAAGGTATTTTTTTTGTAACTAATTTGAGCTTATACTAATATGATATGTCCTAATAAATGTTATCAATGGGTATATCCGCATAATGGATATGTCAACTGTACGCTTATAAGCTAAAGTCAACAATACAACAAAGCCCATCAGCGCTCATATTAAACGGGCAAATTCGCAGTGTGAATAAAAGGATTTACTTAGTGGAATGAGAAGCTGACAATAAGTCCCAGATTGAGCCAATTTCGAATGAATGTGCTTAGGGGGAATCAAAACCGAAAAGGGAAATGTTGATAAGAAAGTTCTGGAAACCCGGATGTCTTTCGTCTGGAGTTTCATTACTAATTAAAAGTTTTAGGAATGTTTCTTCAATTTGCGGCAAAGCAGCCTTGATGTGGCTTTCAATGTTGAAAGGACATAACAGACAGTTTTGCAAGTAACCTCACTGACAACCTAAGAGGAATAATGTACATATAAAAATAAGCAAATATAAGTCCCATATACATGTGTCGTATGTCTAATTTGATCCGTTTCTGGTAAGAATATCTAAAGTAAATGTAGTCAAATAATAGCAGTGGTTAAGAAGTCTAATTAGCTAAAATACTATGGATCGTGAAACACTTATAGTAATATGCTGAAGCTGTAACCGGCTTTGATGTAAGTAGGTACAGATGTCGAGAGCTGTTAATCTCAGGCCTATCCAGAACCGCTTTCAAGATTACCTTTCATCAGCAGTGCTTAGTTAGAGAATAATAGACCAGAAACCTTCACATTATTGAGCCCAGTTTTACAGTTTATTAATAGTCTCGAAACCAATCCTGACAAGGTCTGAGTGTAGCAAATCTGAAAATTGTACCTTGCTACATCAGAAGCAATTGACGGCTGTGATGTCGACTATAGTTTCACGACACTTTGAAAACTTGTAGTGAAAAGAACAACGGTTCTTTTCACTTCATTTATTCTTTCCCAACATTTCTGAAGAATTTTTATATCGAAAAAGTAAATCTGAAACATTAGATAAATTTTGGAATAGTTAAAAACTTTTGTAAAATATAAAAAATTGGTATATTTTGCTTAAAGTTAACTAGTATTTTGTATTTGAATTAAGTAATGATATCTAAGTGCGTAATTAAAGAAATATCTTATTGCTAAATTGCTACCTGCTTTTGAGTTTACTAAAAACTTATTGAACTTTTAACAATATGTGTAAAGTCAACTTACTTTCAATACAATGACAATTTTTATCAACAAAATTTTGGAATGGCTTTGGGGTCACCACTATCCCCATTTTTTAGTAATTTATTTATGGAAAATTTTGAATCAACTTTCATTAATAATTACAAATTTAAACCAATAATTTGGTGGCGTTATATTGATGACGTATTCTCCATTTACAGTCATGACGAACAAAAACTTGATGAATTTTTATCTTATCTGAATAATAAAGAACCAACAATTAAATTGACTATTGAAAAAGAACAAAATCACCAAATTCCTTTTCTCGATATACTAATTCAGAAAAATTTAAACAATTTCGAAACCTTGGTCTATAGAAAACCTAC
>NW_026019068.1:0-5834 GCF_020466585.1 Dendroctonus ponderosae
AACATGCAAGTTTAGAGGCTAATTGCGCGGTTTAGAAGTATTTCCTTATAATTTAAAACATATCTACGCGTAGATCATGATGTTCTGTTAGAATCACTGAAAATTGTTTTCCAAAATTCGCAGCGGGTAGTGTACAGCATCGATTTCTGTGGAAGCCAGTAGCTGTCAAAACTTTCACATTTTTACGAATAACTCGGAAATCGTAAATTTTTCAGGTAAAACGTTTGACACAAACTTAACTTAAATTTTGACGACAAATCTGAAAATGAATGAAAAAAGGGGCGGTTCCATTTAAAAAACCAAAGTTGTTAACTACCACACGTTTATGATACACCCCGTATATTGGAAGTAATTTTAAAATGTATACCTTTTAAATATGAAAAACTTTCGTAGGACGTATTTTCTTGTAAAGTTCATATTTACTGAGATATCGCACTTTGACGCACTAATGAGCAACCCTGTATAATAGATACTTTCGAAATGTCAACCTGTTCTCATAATCTCGAATTCTGCGGGGTTTGGTGTTTACAAGTAATCCATACAACACTGAACATTTGAATGGTTAACTCCAAACAAGCTGGTGCCTGTGTAATCTCCTTATTATCCACTATTATCAAGCAGCTTCTCGTATTCAGTGAATTAACTGCTGCTCCATTTGTACCTCCTTGTGCTGTGTGTATCGTATAAACGTGGCAGGAATGTAGCCCTTCCTCGGTATTTGTTTAGTGCTTGGGAAAGTGTGAGTTATTGTGCTCTGAGTACCCCTGGAAGGCCCCGATTCGATTATGTCCAAGACCAAGTCCTCTGTGCCTGGAACCCGAACGTCTATTGTCGTCCATTATCTTCCTGGAACCACTCTCCTCGCCCTTTGTTCCCGTGAGTTCTTTCAGCTTCTGCTCTGTCACTGTAGCATTTCCCCTGAACTAATCGCATATCCGCAAATTCGTGAGAGGAAATTCAAAGTAAGTCACAGTTTGACAAATTGTTGTTATTATTGACAAGGACTACCACCTGTAACTATCTGTTAATGGCAAAAAACATCGTTGCCGCTTTGACTTTCCATCAAAAAATTTTAGAATTTTCGTAATTTGAAGCAAAGATTGTAATTTTTCTTTTTGAATGCTTAAATATTCCAATATGCTACCAATTAAATATGGAACAATTTATTAAATAATGCTGAATAGCAAAGTTGATATTCGATCTTCAACTGTTAATATCTTCTACAAATTTTGGAAAAAAAAAATTTCTATATTTTTCTCGCACTCCCCAAGTGAGCCCACATCACCGCTTAAAAAGTATGACGCCAATTTTGAATCACCCTGTATAGTAAATGTATGTTAACGACAATAATAAATCATTATGAAATAACGCAATTAAAACATTTTCACTTCTATCTCAAATTTGCTTTGTTTTCATTCACTTAACTCATAACTTCCTTATAGCTGTGCTCAGTTAGCATTTCTGGTTAATTTTTCAATTGCGCTCAATATTTAAAATGCATATCGATGTCGAAAATGTCTAAAAATGGCTAATCTCTTACAAGTTGTCGAAGAAAAAGAGAAAAACTGCCCAGTCAGTACTCATACGGTACTTACAAGCAACGATTAACATCGTGTTAAGTTTGGTAGGAACAGGCACAAGTACCATAATTTAAAGTAATTCTACGGTTTCAAGCATATTCTAAAATTTTTTTTTTGCGGATTTCCATATCAAGCAATATTTAAATGATTCAACCAAGAGTTATGATTTTAATTTCTTGGAAGATTTTACTAAGAAATACACTTGGAGCTAAATTACCACAGTTTTCGAGACAAAACTGGTACCATTTTCCTTCAGATGCTATTTGGTTCTTACATTGCTCTTTTAATTTATATAACATTTTTTCTATTGCTGATTTCTTGTTCTATTACTAAACACACTGGCTTTTTGTAAATTTCTAAGCATATATTAAATAAAGCATTTTAACTATTGAATTATATAACAATGTTTTTCGTTCCTAAATTCAAACGCTTGGTGGCTAGTGTATGTGAATAAAATCACCTGAAACAATTCTCCGGAAGCAAAATTCTCTAATCGATTAGTTAACAGTTCAAGTAAACAATGCCGCACGGTCCGAAAAGCGCAAATTCTATTCTCTAGGCACGTGCTTGTCTTAATGGATTTATGTTAAATTAATTTACGGTCGAAATAAAACGCATGCATTTCCTTAATAAATTCAGACTCTGCGTGCCCATTTCTGCTCAATTTTATCTTAAAAGGTATTAATATTAATGAGAATAGAATACGCTCTCGTGAATCCAGCAGGTTTAATGCATATTCATCCAGATTTAAGGTTTTAGTTTCATCTAGAGCCCGGCTCAGAATGTTTAAATCAGAGCATAGGAACTGGTGCTTCTGAATCATTTAGCATAAATCAGATAAAAATATATAGGTATGTGATAGTTGCTACAACGGGTGAATAGCCAACAAAAGATTCACTAAATAAATTAAAAGTTTTTTTCCACTCCTCATAAATTTTAGTGTTCACTTGCAAATGTGTACCTGATTTAAAAAGTAGTATATTTAGACACTCATCGAACATTAATGTGAATACAGTTATTGGTTTCCCGTATTAAATTTTCAGGTTGCACCATGCATCCACTGACAGTGTGGTTCAATCTTGTAAACACTTTCAAAGTGAAAACTTTTAAAATAATTATACAGGGCGTTCTCCCTAAACTTGAAAGTTCAGAAAGAAAAGGAACTACTCCTTTACTTCTTAGGTCCTCTCACCTCCTCTCAATACATTATGAATAAATCTAAATATTAGAGGGTCCGTAAACGTCCCGTTTCCATATTACAGGGGTTAAAGTTTTAAATTTATATTTAAAATTCGTCCCTATTTACTTTTGTCAGTGGCTTCTTGGCCCTCAAGCAGAAAACTAGAATTTGTCAAAGTCAGTCCTCTTCACAGACAAGCTGTATTTACCAGAAAAAAAACTTTTAAGTACATAAATAATCATGTGTGAGCTGAGTACCGGTATTCCACCGCTTTACGAATGTACCAGCTCCGTTTCTCCCTCAACATGTGGACCGGGATAACAATACAATATAATATAAGAAAGCTCTACAACTCAGGGTGGGTCTTGGCTGACTGCACTATGCTCCTCTAGGCCTCCCGGTCCTCCAAAAGATTCGTGTCCAGAGGGGTATTCATTTTAGTTAGAGCTCCTTTGATGTTTTGTTTTGATGCTTCTTTGTTGCTCCTAAGTTTTTCTTTATTACGCTTAATCATTGTCCATCTCCCGCATCCATAAGCGACTATTGGTCTTGTAATGCTTTTATAGGCTCACCTTTGAGGTTCTTGAGATTATTTTTAACTTGAAAAAGTTGTTTAGAGATATCAGATATCGGCTTTCGGATTGAATTCTGCCTTTTATTTCCATATATGACATCATGATCTGCTGCAATTGTAGCTCCTAGATATTTTAAAAGCTCCACTCGTGCAAAATTATAAGTGTCTATTGTTATATTCTGTCCTATTCTATCTCTACGTCCCTGTCTGTTTGCGCAAATATATTATATATTATAAATATTTTTTGTCTCATTAATATTGAGCCTTACTTCTCTTGTTGCCTTTTCTATGAGATTAAAGATACCTACCTTTTACTGTTGGTGTTGAGTCTCCAATGATTTTAATGTCATCTGCATTATGTTATATCTGCATATGCTATCAATAGTTTCGACCTTGTGCATTCAGGAATTCTGTTTGAATTTCTGCTGACCTCGTAGCATTTTTAGGGCGTTACTAAAGAGTATATGCGACAAAGCATCTCTCAATTAGTTGCTGTAAATGGCTGTATAACGATTCACCTCCGCACTTTAATAGATCTGATGCTATGTAATCCGATCTAGGAGCCTTTGAGTTTTTAGTTCTTTTACGCTCTTCCAATTTCTTCTATGGATGGTTCTTCTACAGGCAAGCCTGCTGTGTGGTATGCATTTTCGGGGTGTTTTTTATCGAGTTTAAATTTAGCAGCTTTTGAAAGTAGTTTATCCATGTTTTCAACGTATTCGTTGATTATCATGTCACCAATCATATCATGTCGCTTTTCAACATAGGGAGCTACCTGGGCTGATATGCTCGATTTTTAGTTTTTTATTGCCTTATAGAATTTCCTAGAAGCTAGCTTAGACCTATTTCTTGCGATCAGCTCGCATTTTCGACGTTCGCATAAACTTCCTGGTTTCTTTAAGAGCGTTTGCAAATTTTTCTCGGTTTTCAGGTGTATCGTGCTGAATCATGGCGTTTCTAAAAGTTTCTCTTTCTTGCAGTTTTTGTTTACACTCTTCATTAAACCATGATTTAATCGTTTTCTTTTTGGTTGTGTCGTCGTCATGGCTTTTTCTGCTGTTTTTTTTATCGTTTGTTTAATATAGTTTCACACCCCTTCAACAACCAATGTGCAATTTTCATTCTCAATGAGTTTATGTTCCAGTTCTTCTTCGTATTTTTGTTGTTATGCTGGATTTTGTAATTTTCCTATGCTCCATTATGTGGTTTGGTTAGTTTTTTGGTTTTTCTGACTCGATATTCTGAAGAAAGGAGATTTGGAGATTGGCTTTTACCAGAAAATGATCTGTATCTCCGCCCGGAAGGGGATTCTTGGGGAGAATCAAATCGAACCGTACTTTTTACTTGCTCGTTTAGACGAACAAAGTTATTTAAACTTTTTTCAAAATGATTTGGAACCTTTATTAGAAGATGCTCCATTAGACGTACGTCTAAATCTGTGGTTCGAACATGACGGGGTCTCCGGTCATTTCTTGCGGCCGCCCGAAAATACCTCAATCACCATTCTCTAAAGGTTTTCTGTATTTAAATCAGCTTTTAAATTTAAAAAAATCAGCCTAGAAACCGGTACGTCTTAGAAAGAAAATCGTGAATATTTAAATATTTCAAGAATTAATTATAGTAGATTTATATATCAATGTGATTATTTTTTTATTATTTATACCTACTTTTTTGTTGCTCTCCCTGTGCATATTACCCGGCAGAGAACTTCTTAAAAATATGTTTATTGTGAGTTTGATATGATCTGACAAACAACGTCATACTCTCGTAAGAATATTTTCAAATCAAGCAATAAGCGTTGGACCGATTTAGTACCTCATGTTTTGTAGTTCTTTTTAAAAACTTAGATATTCTCTAACACTTACCTGAATCAGTGAAATCATCGCTTCTCCCCAACTCGTGCAGATTTGGTAAGCTCCCCATGTTTCCAAAATATCGCCAAAAAAATTGATCATTACATGGGTTTTTAGATCAGCTTTTTAACTATTAATCAACCGGCAAAGATCGTCCATGAATGGATTGAATGCACTTTCCGTAGACAACATGGAGAAAAGTCCATCTGCAAAAGAATATAGCAATTTATCAATTTGCAACTTAGTTAAGCTAATGAACATAAAAAAGTTATTAACTAAAGGATTGCACTTTGCCATCTTTGGATTTGCTCCAATTTTATCTTTTGTTGTTTTGGTTTAAAAATAACAAACTATTATTAGTTTCGAGAATGCTTTCGGAAACTGCTTTCGATATGGAGGGAACTTTTGTTGCCCATAAAGTTTCAAGTTTCATATCTCTTCGCCAGCTAAATACAAAACAAGTGCCAGTCATTATTAAATTATCTTTAGTTCAATGCCAACCGTGATTTTCCCGAACTTAACGTCGACTCGTTTCTTCGGTATTTCGCATTTGTGCCCCAACCAACTTAAACTTTTGACAGTTCTAAATTGCGGATAGTTAAAGCCGGTATAAGTTTGCAAACTTAAAATTGTCATTGAAAGCTTTC
>NW_026019069.1:0-5705 GCF_020466585.1 Dendroctonus ponderosae
TCGTATCGAAAAATTTTAACTAAAAATACTAAAAACCATTTGCCCTGTTTATTGCAAAAATCAGGCTAATTTCATTGAAAAGTTGAAAAATAGTGTCTTTATTCGGCAATTTCATTCATCTTGTTTACAGGGTGGTTTGGCTTCAAGTGTTGCATTAGAGCGTCACAAATAATTGATTTGAATTATAAAAATTATAAAAATATTCCAAATTTCTGTCCCCCAGATTGACGAACAAGATTATTCAAAATTTTCAGTGTTGAACGAAAGTCTGGAATAATCGAATTACACCCCAAATCAAAAAGTTAGGCCTACGCAGCCATTAATTGAAGCTGACGAGTTTTTCGGTTCATAAATGCTTTTTCTTAGCTTTCGCTTACGGATTCCTCATTGCAAATTCAATAAATTAAACTCATTCAATTTTGCTGCACAAAACTGCAAAGAAAACCATTTATGAATATTGCTTTTGCTTGGCTTTTGAGGAAAATTTCATGAACATTTTAAGCTTCAAGCGCTAGTCGTGCATTTGCCAGTCGTTGAACTTTCCAGCTGGAAAAATCCTCCAGAACTAATTCGATATTAATCGTCTCAAATGCACCTAAAACTTGCTCCTTCTGGTTCAGTTGCTTAATAGAATTTCACACATATTAAACATGTTTTTGAGAAAACCGACGACTATTACGGCCTTTTGCGTTGGTTTCAAACAAAAACGTCGTATCGAAAAATTTTAACTAAAAATACTAAAAACCATTTGCCCGAAGAAAAATGCGAAAACTTAATTTTCATGGCTTCATATTTCACTTGCCTGAAAGCTTTCATCGTCATTTCTCCTCGGGCTTCCAGCGAAACTTCCCAAGTCTAATTTTAGCAAAGACTAATGTTCCCAAGTGATGCCATTTTAATAACGCATGAACCCAGATGTTTCCCCATTTCAGAAATTCATCCATTTTACATGGGCAAGGACCGGAAAACTCTTCCGCCGTAACAAACCTCTTCTCCCTGGAGGAATCCTTAACTTTTCCGAAGAAAATAATGGGCCAGAGAGCTGAATGTGTCCATCTGTCCAGAATAGAAAATCCACTTACCGTCGAACTAGTTTGCGGATAATCCACTGGGACGTACGTTTCTGTTGAGGATAATTTTGTCGTCGAAGAATCAGTGGTGGACGTGGTTGAGGTGATGATGGTCGTATGCGAAGTTGCACTCACACCTGCTGCTACAGCCATGGATTCCTGCTGAGGTGAAGACCTGGGAGGCTCTAAATAGAAGCACCGTCGTCACAAGGGAAAATAAATACACTTTTTGAATTTATAGGTCACAAAGCTGAGGGAAATTAAAATTTCCCGGCCAAGATCGTCGCCTTCAGTGCAAGGAGGGCGACAAACAAGTAAAGCATTAGTGTGGAAAATATCGAACAAATTCATATCGTATGACCCGAAGACCTGGAATATTAAACTAGCGGTTTTATGGATCTCGGTCCAAACCTCTGGAGAATTAGGATTTGGTCGATATTGACTGTTCATATAAATGTATCCTTGTGTTGGCCACAAAAAAAAGTTGACCGGATGAAACCCGTTTTATTAAATTATCAAGCTTTGGGATAAACCATCTTTGGACATGGCAGCTTTCGATTTTGCGTTGCTCTTTGATCTAAATGAAAGAAACCCGCAACTGCTTCTGGCTATTGATTAGCTTCTCGGTAAATTATTCAGGACATAAATCTTACCCAGGGTCCGGAAGACGATAGGCCTGCTTCTGTATTTCCTTCCTCCCCACACTGCGGATACGGTTAATTGGTATTGCGTGTCTGGATTCAAGTTGGAAAGGGTCACCGCATCGCTGTTTCCAGCCACAATTGCCACCACCCTGTAACTAACAGCATGCCAGTTCATCAATGCTTATAACAATTGATTGAGAAACAGCATAGTGTTACCAAAAATTTTTGCAAATATTCAAAAACTATGCTAGCTCGGATGTTGTACTTTTACGGATTCAATAGCGTGAAGCTCACCTAATGTTTGCTAGAAGTTTCAAGTTGATCACATCCTTAGGGATTTTTTAACGAATTTTTAAACTTGAGGTTCTCGTCAGATTTCATCGATTTTTGCATCCCTTTCAAAAAATGTCATTAACTCAAAAGTAAAAACTGCTTAAGAGTGCCTGATTTTTGAAGCAGCAGAAAAGTCATGTTTAACTTAATTTATGATCAAAGTTTGAAATTGATGCCATCTTCAGGGATTTTTTCAGGAATTTTCAAACTTGAAAATGATGGCGTCAACATTGACTTTCTAACGCATCCCAAGAAATTATCTTTTATTCAAAAATTTGAAATGCTCCAACCACATGTGGCATTGAATTCTGCAACACTGCCGAGAAATACGCTGAAAGTTTCGAATCGATGATATCTTCAGGGACTGTTTTATGCACTTCCTAATGAGCGAGATGACAAAAAGCATTCATGGATTTTTACAAACATTCCTTCAAATGTAAATTTCTCCAAAGTCAGAAAAGGTAGACAGCTGCTGATTTTTGCTATACATAGCTAAATGTTTTGCGAATCCGTACTGAAAATTTCAGGTTGATGACTTGTTCAGGATATTTTTCATGAGTTTGCAAACTTGAGAATTTTTAGTCGAATTCTTGTCTTGACTGTGAAAAGTATAACGTTTCAGAAAACTAAAGGAGTAAGATTTTTAATAAAAAAACATGCCTAAAATCCAATGTTGTAAAATCTTGAAGTTGTTTGCACCTTTACGAATTTTTCAAGAATTGATTGACCTATGAGATTCGAGTCAACTTTTATCGATTTCTACAACCATTCTGAAAAATATTAATCGCTCAAAAATAAGAAGCGCTAGCAAATGAGTTGTTGCGTTAAATGAAGCAGGTTTACCTTAATTTGCCCTGAAAGTTGCAAATTCCAGGAATTTTCAAACTTCAAAATGTATAGTCAATATCGATTTCCTGCAAAACCCGAAAAAACTTACTCTGGAAAATCAATGATTTTACGTTATCGGTTTTAAATCGTTTAACCTTCGCTTAATATTTGCTGCAAATGTCCAATCG
This sequence comes from Dendroctonus ponderosae, assembly GCF_020466585.1. NCBI lineage: Eukaryota > Metazoa > Arthropoda > Insecta > Coleoptera > Curculionidae > Dendroctonus > Dendroctonus ponderosae. Next base: position 3,064 of record NW_026019069.1, read on the forward strand.
ATCAAGGATAGTTTTATAAATTTCCAAACTTTTATAAAAAAATTATTCGACAAATTCAGCTTTCTCCAGAACCAGAAAAAAATGATAGTTCCTAATGTCTGCATTAAATAGTTAAAATTATAAGTGAATGGGCCGTAATAGTTTCGAATTGATTATTTCTACAGATATTTTTTCGTAATTTTGCAAACTTTAGAAAGTTTAGTCGATTTTTGCCGTCACTATAAAAAGTATAAATTCTTCAAAAACTAAGCGACCGACGATATGCTGCATTTTAGGGCCAGATTCTAAATTTATGACACCTTTCCCTAAAAGTCGCTAGTTTCTGCATTAAAAGGTTGTGCTGTTAAAAGAATGTGCTCTAAAAGTCTCGAATTTATGACTTTATTAGGAATATTGTCATGACTTCACAACCTCCACAAGGAAGGTAAACTTGATGCATGCTCGTACATTGTTAAAAATTTCAAGTTTTGAAGAGCGCACTTTCAAAACCAACCACGAAACGTCGAAAGCGCGTCTAAAAATATCCGCACTTGAATTACAATTTGTATTTGCATAAGTAATGAATAATTCATTTGTTTCCGCAGTCGTTAAAGGTGGCACTAATTAAAACTGTACGTAAAAACTCAGACTCAGACAGTAAAGAGAATTATAGGAGAATAAATTTGCTTTTCCCCAGTTTTCCAGGCTTTTTGCAATAGCTATAAACACGGCAGTAATTAAATGCATAAATTATTGAGACATTTTTAGCATGAACAATTTTTTAAAGGGAAATCGACCTATAGAGCCATATTTGTATAACACAGAAAACAAAACCTTCATAACAAATTCAATTAAATGAAGTTTCAAGTGATACTTTGAAGCGTTTACTTGCTTGTTACAAGCTAATAAGAACTCGATGTCGAAACCCTTGGTGATTTCCTTTGGGAATTTCAAAAATCTTCGAATATTTGCCGGAAAAAGCTCCGAAACGAGCGGTTTCAAGCTTAAGGAACTCATAAAATGCCGCCTGGTTTCATCTTTTTCGGCCGTAATTAGATCCTAAAATAGACAACAATTTCCCGATGAAAATAGCAGAGTTGCTGTCGCTCTCACGGAAATTTTGCATCAGCCGGGATGTTGCTGGATTATTTTTATGGCCCATAATTTAACCGAAAATATCCGACAGCAAAGTCGATTGATTGTTTGCCAATAGCTTCGCAACGCTTTCGGAGCTTTAAATGCGCTTGATTCGATAAATCAAAAATGGTTAATTCAGTTATTGCATTTAAGCGCGAGTGAAATTTATGGTTCCATTTTGGAATTTTTCAAAAAAATTGTTGCTGAGATTCACTTGAGCTTAAAGATTGCTAAAAACACTGGATTTTAGAATTTAATTTTCTTTATATGCCACTGAAATTAATTGAAATCTTTAATCATGAAAACAATTTTTCGCAAGCAATTATATATGAAAATCTAATGAAGATGTCTCAAATTCAGCATCATTTTCCTTGCAAATAATCATAAGTGGATACACAGACACGAGAGAACACTGAACTAAAAAATGGGAAAAAGTTACATGTTTATTACTCTATCAAAGGCAACCAAATTACTCAAAACATCTAAACTTCTATACTATTTTTAACCAAAAATTCAGTTTTTTAAGCTATAATCGCCGGGTTGATTAACTGGCACTAAAGTTATTTTGAGCGGCCGATTGCAATTTAAAAGCTTTCCGCCTATTAGGTGTTCCGGTTTTATAAACCCGCAGCGGATTTAACTCGATTAAGCCCCAGAATGTTCCATCATTAAACAACAAGTACTCGGGCCGAAGACATTTTAAACGCTTTTTGTGGACTTCCGATCCAACAATCCTGCTCCAAAAACCCTACCTGGAAAATTGCTTTTAGAGTATGTTTGCCGAGGATGTACATAGTAAATGACGACTATTGATTCCACTCCCTCGGTTTAATAAATAATCGAAGAATTAGGATCCCTGCGAAGAGTTTTCTGGAAATTAATAGCGACGAACTTGTTTCCTTCAACGAAGCTTGTGGTTTTATTAATAATGTAGCTCGACGGAGTCCAAAGGAAATAAGGGTGTAAATAACGCATGTAAGAAACCCCGTAAACGCGCCCGGGACTGGAAAATATAGGGGGATTGCTCAAATTTAAATTTGATAAATTACCTGGCATCGGTCGGTTTGTACGTGATATCATACTTGTCGACGTTGCTCAACGTGGTTGCCCAAGACACCCTTACAGTAGTCGGGTTTAAGAACGTTATCGTGATGTTTTCTGGAGCACCAAGCCCACCGGGCATCGAACCTGAAACAGCAAAAAACAACCTTAATTTTATATACTACTTTTCACAACATTTCATTGTCTGCAGTAATAGTTGGATCTTAGTTTTCCTCAAACTAAATCTTGTTGTTTTGGCTCTTCGATGCCACTGAGCCAGCAATTTTTGCTCTCCTTTGCTCTCATTTCCTTGCAGAGTTTCTTTCCAAGATTTGTTTTGAAATCCAAGCAGATAGCATTATTTTTTGACTAGTAGAAACTCATTTTTAAAATGGAACATCGGATTGTTGTGGAATTGAAGAAAATTCGTATTTATAACAGTTTGGAGCGAAATGGGCTTAAGGGCGGATCCAGGGGGGGGATCC
>NW_026019070.1:0-5736 GCF_020466585.1 Dendroctonus ponderosae
CGAAAAACACGTATGCGAAATTTTGATTTTTGGCCGAAATTTTTCCTAGGGTGGGGGTCGATTTTTTGAACAACTGAAAATTTTTCCAAGGGGATCGATTTTTTCGAAAAATGAAAATTTCGTCAAAATGTCTTAAATTTTACATCATTTTCAACTCACTGAGACGAGGAATGCATCGAATTCATTCAAAAACATGGTAGAAGTTTCAGATCGAAAATAATACACATTTTTTTGAGAGTTCACGATATTTAGCCGACAATTTCTTCTTTATTATTGACCCAACCACTTCATAAATGCATATTTGTGACCTTCTTACGTCGAAATTAATCGATTGAGCTCAAAAAACACGCATGTGAAATTTTGATTTTTGGCCGAAAAGTTTCCAAGGGTGGGAGTCGATTTTTTGGAAAACTGAGAATTTCGTCAGAATGTCTTAAATTTTACAACATTTTCAGCTCACGGAGACGAGGAATGCATCGCACTCATTGAAAAACATGGTAGAAGTTTCAGATCGAAAATAATACACATTTTTGGCACATTTTAAGGTTTTTTTGAGCGTTCACGATATTTAGCCGACCATTTCTTTTTTATTATTGACCCAACTACTTCATCAATGCATATTTGTGACCTTCTTTCGTCAAAAGGTATCGATTGAGCTCAAAAAACACGCATGTGAAATTTTGATTTTTGGCCGAAAGGTTTCCAAGGGTGGGAGCCGATTTTTTGAGAAAATGAAAATATACTCAAAATGTCTTAAATCTTGCATAATTTTCTGCTCACGGAAGCAAGGAATGCATATAACTCCTTGAGAAACATGGTAGAAGTTTCAGATCCGAAATGATATACAATTTGAACACATTTTAAGCGTTTTTTGAGGGTTTACGATTTTTTGCCGACGATTTCTTCCTTATTATTGACCCATACACTTTATAAATGCGTATTTGTGACCTTTTTACGTCGAAATAAATCGATTGAGCTCAAAAAGTACGCATGCGAAATTTTGATTTTTGGCCGAAATTTTTCTTTATTTTTCTCAAAATGTCTTAAATTTTGGAACGGAATCGAGGAATGCATTGAACTCATTGAAAAACATGGTAAAAGTTTCCTATCCGAAAAAATAGACATTTTCGGCATATTTTAAGCGTTCACGATCTTTAGCCGACGATTTCTTCCTTATTATTGGCCCAAACACTGAATAAATGCATTCTTATGACCTTCGTGCCTCAAAAGGAATCGATTGAGCCCAAAAAACCAGCATGTAAAATTTACATTTTTGGTCGAATCTTCGAAGTAATGAAAATTTTCTCAAAATGTCTTACATTTTACATCATTTTTAGCTCATGGACGCGAGGAATTCATCGAACTTATTGAAAAACATGCTAGGAGTTTCAGATCCGTTATAATTATTTCGGATCTGAATATATTCAGAGCCCCATTTCGTTCCAAACTGTTGCAAATACATACAAATTTTCTTATAGACAGTGAATGGGTCTAGAATACACGAACAATCTGATGTTTTATTTTGAAAATGAGTTAATCGCGGTAAAATTCAAAGTGTTTTGTTTTTATAGATAATCGATCGTTTTTCCACAATTTTCAAAATTTTCAAATCGCCCCGATATTAAGAGTTTCGCAGAAAATCTCCACTTCGAAAAAGCTGTTTTTCCAAAAGAAAAGCAACCTTAAATCCACAAAGAAAACATTGATAATATTTGTCTTGAAAAATCACCTTTAGACCTTCAAACCCTTATGCCGTTCAAGATTTTCAACTGATTTCAAGTTTGCAAAATACCATTTTTAGACCAAACCAAGGACAAAGAAAGAAAAAGAACAGCATTAACACACAAATGTCTTAAGGCACAGTATTACCCAGGCCTAATCTGAGGCATCGCAGGCCCTTAAGGTCTAATACTTTACAAAAATAGGAAATTGTCATACGAGAACACGTAATCAAAAGTAGGTTTCATTTGGCCCATCGCTCGGATCTAAAAACCAATTAAAAATGCACACTACAATAACTCTGACAAATTGTAGGATCGATTGGCAATATCAGTATAGAGATTGATCCTTTTTTTTGCAGTTCCGGTCCTGTTTTGCGACGGTCCTTTTGCGTATTGACACTTTGATTTATGGCTGATCCTGGCAATCTACGTGACATATATACGTTTTTATTGTTTTGCCACTGCAAAATGTCCGGTTTTATAATTTGAGATAAAATCTTCGAAATACTGAAGTTGAAGTTTTAGACATCGATTTGGATTTGTCATGTTAAAAGATAGTAGCTACAAATAACCAGAAACTAGGGGAAACATCATCATCCGAGGAAAATTACTTTCGCCCCATTTATTGCTCTATGATTAAATTTGGGCTACGAGACAACTACCCGATAAATAATCAATACTTTAAGTTGGGGATCAAAGAATTTATTTCATATTGTTTTTGGTTGAACCGTCCAGAAAGGAAAAATTTCACAACATTTCAAACGGAATCTCTATCAAAGGCCGACATAATTATAATGCCCTCCTTTATTTTTACACCTTGTCATCCCAATTAGTCCCGCCAATAGCATTAAAGACCAGAAATCGTCAAACTAATCCGTACAAAATTATGTCCGGTCTGTCGACGTTTTCGGTAAATTCGTCATGGTGAGTGAACTACAAGATCGTCTGCTTGAACATATTTTGGTACGAATTTTCAAACCTGATTTTACTACTGCAATTTTTGGATTATTTGGCCTGCGGTGATAGGAATTTGGTCCTGACGTTTCCCTAGCAGGAATTGCTAGCATCTTCAGAGGTGCGCCACCCAAAGCGAATATAATTCGATTCTCAATGAAGACGCTGACATCTTAAAATAAAATATAATTAAACGGGTTAGAATCCTCGGAAATTGCCGTTCGAAAATAAACGATGGTCGCTAAAGTTTTAGCAATTTCCTTATTATTCGGCAAATTAATTTGCCGTAAAATCAATTGAACAAGCACATATTTGTGCTAAGTTTGAAACGACTGGACTATCAGTCCGCTGCTCTTGTCCGCTTTAAGCTTGTATGTAAATGAGTGTCATTAGTGTGTCGTTAACCATTAACGTAAGGCAACCGAATCGATTAACGCTAAGTGACTACGTAATTAGCTGTATATGTTGCTGCCAGCTACCATCGGCGCTGACACTGTTTTAGTCCACAGATTTCAGACACCCCTTTCTGCGTGCTCCACGATAGAATCTGATACACTTCAATTATGTTGGCCATATTGTGGATAAGGGGATCAATCTGTCACCAATCGCCACTATGTATGGCGATTTTGCCTCGACTGCATCAGTGTTTATTTTCGCTAGATGTTTTTTTTTTATCAGACTAAATCCCAATTTCTTAAAACTGGCCCGAAATTGTTATCTCATAATTAATTAAGAATAAAGGCCTCCGGCAAGAAGAAGAAAAATCTGAACAGAGATATTAATTTAACGCCGTCTATTCACCCTCTAAAAGTATGATTAATGGCTGGAAAAAATAAGAGTAATATTTTTTCAACGAATCTCATTAGAACCGAAAGGACTTCTTCAAGCAATTTCTACAGGATGGGCCCGTTTAAAAACAAGTTTGGAGGATATTAAATTTCAACGCATAAAATGGCTTGATAATTTCAAAGAACGCGCAAAAATCCACTGCTCGCAACGATTGTTTTTTTGCATCAAGAACTGATCTTATGAGATGTTTTTTGGCAACAAACCTCCAGTTCGAGCATACAAAATATAAGCAAAAGTAAAAGCAAACATTTGTTCTCAGAAGGACTGTTAACTAAGATTCCTTATTTTCAGTCATTCTCGTATAACACCTCAATTATATATTAAATTTGCGAATTACATGGTATTTAGAGCTATAGTAGGACTATAAATCATGCAAATGGGGTCTCGAGAGTTAATACAAGCACAGCAACGAGCCGACGCCATGGTTCGATATTTGCGGAACGAAAGCGAAGAGGAAAATGACGGACACAATAAAAAGTGAAGTAGAACGAGACAGAGGAGAACATTAATTAAAATGAAGATGTTACCTCGTAGATATTATCATCTAACAAACACTGCTGAACTACCAACGGAGCTGTACTTTGCGACATCTGGATCGTTTTGTGTTTTATGACTAATTTCAGGATATTAACTGTTAATGGTAATTTGAGACTGAAGACGATAAATTTCCTGATTATATTACTCTATTGTTATTATTTATTGGTGGTTAGTAGGTAATGTAGGTAAATCACTCCAATATAACATTTCTTGCGTTGCCAGACCAGTTATCGCCGGGGCTTAACGACACTCCCAATGATTTGCTAGTTGGCAACTATTGATCAAATGACAAAATTCAAACATCCTCATTAACACACGGTGATTGAATGGTGAATCGCTTAAAACTTCTTGAAGAGCTTCTCTTAAGTCCGACTCAAGACAAATGACCGTTCCAAACGTGCAATTTTAAGATTTTGACAAACTTGTTGCATAAACAAACAACACAGGTGTTTATAGTACTTTAATTTTTAGGCGATGTTTTTTTTAATATAATTTCTTTTTGGCTACAGTTTTATCTGGAAATGAGTAGATACTTAGATGCCAATTAACTTCTCAGTACCAAATAAGGAAAATTGAAATTTAACACTAAAGTAGAACCTTCGGTACCATGCGAGAGTGTATTTTCCAAAGCGGGTGCTATGATAAATGAGCGAACTATACTAAGGAAAAGGCATCTGCAAAAACTTCCTAATTGTTAATTCATTTTCACATGAAAATTAGCTTTCTAAACATTTTCGAATGCAAAGCGTATATTTTATTGAATTCATTCTATTTTATTATCAGTTCCTTACGACCCATGTTTTGTTTTTGTTTTTGTTTTTAGAATATGTTATTTTTAGTTTACCATGCTAACAATTATAACTAGTTCTATTCACAGATATATGGAGTAGCAATGGGTTCTCCCATAGCAGCAAGAATTGCAAATTTGGTAATCGAAAATTTCGAAGAACAAACAATATCTAAATTAAGCTATAAGTGTGCATTTTTTAAACAATATGTGGATGACTGCATAATGTGCCTCCCAAATGACAAAATTCAATATACACTAGATAAGTTTAATGCCTTTAATGACACCCTAAAGTTTACTCTCGAAGAAGATAAAGGAAATTCTATAAACTTTCTAGACCTAAGAATTAATTATGATAACAACGGAGAAATCAAAACAAATAGGTACACAAAGGAGGTATGGTCTGGTAGGTACCTGAATTATCAATCGTACGCTCCAATGAAATATAAAAGAAGTATAATAACGGCACTTACAGATAGAGCCATTAGTTTGTCACATTGGGAGTATAAAACAAAAAATCTTGAAAAAATAAAAAATATGTTATTAATAAACAACTATCCAAGGTCATTTTTTGAACCAATCGTAAAGCAAAGGAAAAATAAGATATACAAATCAACTAAATGGAAAAACATAAATAAAAGAAGAGAAGGTGATATCAAGTATATATCATTACCATATATTCCGGAAATTCACACAAAAATAAAAAATATATTCAAACCACATAATATCAACATAGCAGAAAAAACTAAATAGACCTTAGTAAATGAATGTTTCACAAAATTTAAACCTAGAAACAAGTTAGACACGCCTAATGTAATTTACAAAATAGACTGTTTGAATTGTGATAACACATACATAGGTCAAACAGGACAATATCTAAAGAAAAGA
>NW_026019071.1:0-5785 GCF_020466585.1 Dendroctonus ponderosae
AGCGGTGAGACGGTGCGAGGATATTTTGAACCAAAACTTTAAACTTGTGTTGGTAATAAAACTTTACATTACTTGTGACTGTTTTGTTATATTCAACATGCTCCTTGTTTTACTCTCAATGCAGTCTTCAAACTAACATTGACAGTGCTTAACAATAAATTGTTGGTAAAACCTGCATTAAAAATTTGCGAGTTGTCCAAGAAATACGTTCTCAAGATATAGTTACCCATTCTCAAGACATCATTGCAATACAATCATAAGATCTAATGTAGAAAATAGATGCCGCTATTTTTATTAAAATCGGAAGTAACGGAAAACTGTCAATGGTTTAGTACATAACATAGCACAGAAGACACTCATAAAATGTATGCAAATTCGATCCTTTGCCAGTGTTATCTGAACTTTTCAAATATATCATTTTAACTAATATGAGTTAATACAACCATTGTTGGATTTCCTGGAAATTGGCGCTCTTTGGTAATAATTAGTTTAGAAAGTTGATTGTAAGGTTAACGTGTGCAAGGTATAGAATGAGTTTGTAGTAGTTTGGTTGTTCAATTATAAAATAAGGTATTTTCAATTGTGGAACTTTTGAGTCAAGTACACTACAGGAGATAAAAATCCCAAAAGGTTATAGGTCCAGTTCACCAGTGAAGTACAACAGTTGTGATTCTACTATAAAGCGACAAGAAAATGATTGAACTAAAAGAACAGGGGAAAATGGGAGACCAAATCGATGTAGGCACGATTATCAAGTTTGATCGGCGAAATTATCACCAACTTATGCTTCAAATGAAGTGTGCCCTATGTGCAATAGCAAATGGAAAATCAATAGCCCCGGCACCAAATCGCTCATGAACCAGAAGCCTGGCAAATAAAAGGTGCACTAGGGATGTTTACTTTGACTTCGCGAATAATCTTTTATATRAAATAACCACCAGATCATCTGTTTGGAAAGACAACTTTTCTTGGATCCTTATTGTAATTCCTATCTTTCAAATTGTGAAAACAAAATTGATGTGAAGTACTCTACTAGTATTCTCAAAAAGTAGTCTTAGTGCACTTCGCTCAGATGCGATTTTTTTTGCAAAATGATTTAAAATATAACAAGGTTTTACACACAAATATCATATTCCTAATCAAGCAGATTACTCTTCGTTTTCCCTATTATTTGCGTCACTTTGTTATTTGTTCCCGTAATTGAGTGGATATTTCCTAATGCGTTCTTATGCAGGCTATTAACTATTGAGCGTTGTTCCAACAATAAATTTACTGTGAACGAAAAAACTCAGAAAAACCACTGTTTCAATGGCTCAAGTGGCGTGACTTTTTAAAAATAAGATCACTCTATTTGATTATTACTGTAGCATATATATTAATATAAACTTGAACAAAAAATGGTTTTTAAACAAGTTTCTTGTTTGATGTGAAAGCTTTAGAATCCATGTATGTATTAAATTTTCCTGACTTTTGAAGGCTAAGGTTATCTTTAGTAGCTTTATTTTATGGCATGAATACGCTATACGGCTTTATTTAAGCTTGACAAACATACTTTCTAAAGTATCTGCACCATGAGGCGTCATCAATTTCGAAAAATGAATATAATATCGGCCTAAACAAATATTTTGTAGCTTTATAAATCAGTAGCAGCTAAGAATAGAGGCTGTTAGCGATAAAGGATGCTTTTGAAAGACTGAAATTTGTATGCCGTATCACGTCATGCTTTTCAGTCCATTTCAGATAAATAAATTTGTATATTCAAAAATTTTGCATGAATTGTATTTTAACCAAAATGTTAGCAGCATCATATTTCGGGTGAACTGTAAATTTAGGCATATTATTTGCCTCATTACAAGTCGAAAACATCTACGTTAAATTCACTTGTTTCTAATTGAAGTAATATACCATTTATTGTTTAGTGGCCTATTATTCATAGCAACGTTCGACAAATTAATATGTCAAGTTGCGTTTTGTTTCCGATGAAATATGTATTTTGTTGCAAAAGCACGTTTGCATAGGTAGACTAGATGCAATTATGAATTAATTACGCTCACCATATTGTTGGAAATGTTCATCAAAATATTTAGTGGTCTTGATAAACCTGTTGCAATTAAGCTCTCGAATAACATCTAAATTATTAATAATAAATTAACGAATTTGAAACCATATTAGTAAAAGCATGTTTAAATGTCAAGAGATAGAGTCAACAAATTAAGTGCCCTAATTTAATAAATCAAAGGTACCGAATAGTATAGTATTGTTTTCAATTCTTTTGAGTGAAAAGGATCATCAAAAGGATATTGTCTGATGACAAAATAACTAATGTAAATAGTTCTGCTAAGCTCAAGCATAAATTTTTCATTAATATGAAACGATGTTTTCAGTGAGGATCAACCATCGAAAGATCGAAATCAAGATATATGAAGATGGCCTGGACATCGAGTACATTTTCTCTTTAAAACTTGTTCAAGAATAATAGAAACAATATATTTTGTGACACTATTGTTGCGCGAAACTAATCTATTTGGAAATTATTTAATAAATCAGACAAAGGTTTAACTTATGTTTAACCTTTGTTGTTATTAATATAACGTGAGTAATCATAATAGAAATAGTTATCAACTTATTAAAGTAATTGTTGATTAATGTTTTAATTTCCCGAATCAATGAATTACTAAATAACGGAATAAATCGGAATATCCACCGGTATGTACCTGGTAATTTTCGATTAACCTTTTCGTATATTAGTTAAATATTTACAATGAATAGAATATTTACCTTTGTCCTCATATGTTTGTCCTTTAACATTTATTATTTTTCAGTTTCAACCTTAATATATCTGGTTGTGGTACTTCTTAATTTAACACAGAATTCTATTTAACTTCTGGAAAGAGGCCCATTATCTTGCAGCATACTGCAGCTAGGCTGAATACGAGCTGCATATTTTATCGACTACAGACAGGCTCGCGGCATACTAATTTGCTCGATTTTGTTCGGTAAATTATTGCCCACCCGCTAAATAATCCAAACACGAGAGCAACCGGAGACCATGACAAGTACCGATAATTTATTGCAAAACTCTAAATAATTTATCTTTTTGAGCGTCCCAATTCTTGGTTTATCAAAATTTATTTGTGCGCAAATTATTGGGTTAGAACTTGGGTAAATAAATCGTGCATTGTTTGCTGGACTTCTGCTTCTTCCAATTCTGATCACTTATTTGATGTTGATGAAAAATGTGCTTATGCTTAAAGACATTGTCATATCGCAATCTTCTTTTTATTGTATTTTAATGCTAGTTTCAGGATTTTTTATTCGAGCCCATGTCAACGTAATATTTGAGTTGATGCTATCCTAGACATTCAGCCTCATCAATTTTCTATTAAAAGTCCTTGTACAAAATATATTAAATTTTCAGTTTGTTGTTCAAAGCATCTATTATAGCAAGCTACAACCAGAAGGTTCCATAACTATAACTCGGAAAAGCCGCTTCACTGGTATTTGCCAAGCAAAACGATTTTAAGCTCTACTGCTTAAAACTGCAATTGCCATCGACCCAAAAAGACCCCAACTCTCCTCATTAAATTAATTAGCTAAAAACTAAACATTGTCAAGGCAATTTCAGGCGGAGCTAAGCGGCAGAACAGGTGTTGTGGTTATTTGCAGATATACAAAATCTAGTTAACTTGCATTTCAAATGTCTTGAAATTGCGTTAGTTAAAACGGCTGCAAGACGTTGTTGTATAATGGACGTTAATTTATTTCAGACATTTATTTGATTACAGCTTAAATGCTTTTCGGAACTCCAATACTCTAATCGAAAAATTTGAAATTGCTGAATCTGCAATCCTGAAAAGCAGTCTTCTGAATTTTGGTTTTCGTTTAATTTTACCCAATTTAAAATCATACATTTAGTTTATTGTCTTGGGTTAGACCAGCTATTATATTTTAATGTTCAATTTGATGTGCATGTTAATATACCAAAATTTACTAAAACTATAGACATTCTGCTTGAAAGAAATTTCACCGATCTTCTTTCTGTATTGACGTTCAATTATTAATTAATTGAACCTTAATGCAACAAATCAAGCGGGCGCTATTAACAAGATTGATTATCAAGATTAATTAAAATTTGAATCATTTTCAGTCGCCGGATAAAAAACTGCTACGGCATGCTAAAATTTCCGGTTGCCTTATTTAATAATTATTTAATTAAACAATTTTGCATAGAAACACTGTATATCTTTTTTGTTTCAGCATCGGGTGAAGAAGAACCAACCAAGTTGCCTTGTGTAGTTTACGTGCACGGTGAAAGCTACGAGTGGAACTCGGGAAACCCTTATGATGGTACTGTTTTAGCGTCGATGGGAAGAGTGATCGTGGTTACAATCAACTTCAGGTTAGGCGTCCTGGGTAAGTTTACAGTGCTCAATATTAAATGGTTAAATCAATCACAGTTTATAGACTCACAAACCAACTTTGTCACTTGAAAATTGCTTAAAGAGCCACGAAAATCCAAGCAACTATTAAAATGTTCGTAACAATTACAGGTGAAAGGTTCGTGGAACAATATTTATAAAGTACCTAACATAAATTTCGGCAAATATTTTTTATGAAAATCGTGCCTCGTCTGCAAAGTATGCGTGACATGGTGCAATAAAATGTATCTTTCACCTGAATAGTGATATTCAGCTCTTTTGCTGTGAAAGCTTTGCTATTACGAACGGGCGTTTTCAAATTTGTCGGAATTATTGAAGATCAAAGCCCTTGCTTGCGCTGCTGCTCTTTTATTAACATACACTTGTCACCTTTTAGCATCCAATTATTAATCAAAATTTTATGGTATTCTCAACCAAATGAAATCTAACATTTTTCATTAATATTTTGATGATCCGGTGATGATTCCACACCTCCCTATTAATGGCAAATGGGAAATGTAAATTGGCTGTTGCAGCAAACGTGATTTATTGATTTATGCGTAAGTCAAGATCTTCACTAAGTACCAGATTTCCGAATTAAATTCGAGCAATCAATGGAAAAAATTAAAATTGAGAATGGATTCTCACCAAACACAAATTGCGCCTCAGTATAAATGTTATGTTGCAAAATGACCCCGACTGCACATTGTCCTTGAGAACAGTATACAGTATAAACTAAATATTTTGGTGCTACTTGAAATTTGTTAGATGAATGATTTTGTTACAGCATCAAGTTATTTATAAAAATCAGGCATGAATGTTTACATTAGGTACATTAACATAAGGAGTGAATTAAAGCAGATATCAGAGATGATCTACATTTATCTAATATGGGTAACTCACTTACATTTAGCTGCATAATTTTATCTAAAGATTGTTCCTTGTTGTTGTAATCTGTGAAAGAAAAAACATCTCAGAAAATCGGAATACAATAGTTTTTAAGGCTTTCGTGCGCATTGATAATTGTTAAAAAATATCTCGGTAACCTGCATAAATTATAAAAACTAATAACTTAAATATATTTATAAAACGTTTGTTTTTCTGAGTATTTTTTTTTTTTTTTCCGGTGAGGTTTGGGAAATGCTCTTTTACGCACTCCCAGAGCTGGTGGTCTGTCGCTCTGGTGTGTGTGGGACTCCAGCTAAGCTGTTTACCCACTAAAACCCTTTCCTCACCGCCGAGGTGGTGTTTGGCCTCGCACCGCGGTCATTTCTGTCCTATTGTGCCCTCGTACTTTTACTCCCTCATTATCCCTGTATATTCAATGAATTCCAGAAGAGTCTTGAGGGGAGTTCGCATGATCTGGT
>NW_026019072.1:0-5778 GCF_020466585.1 Dendroctonus ponderosae
TCTCCACCTCTTCCAACATGCTGCTGCCCTGCTACAAACGAACATCTGCATTTGCCATCAGAACTTTTCTATTAGAGACTTGCTACACCCACTTTCAAAATAAGGGAACGCTAACGCTGAAAACGGATCTTCTACTGATATTCGTTTGCTACCTCCTTCAACATGCTGCTGCCCTGGTATAAACTAAAATCTTCATTTGCCATCAGAACTTTTCTATTAGAGACTTGCTACACCCACTTTTAAAATACGGGAACGCTAACGCTGAAAACATCTTCTCCTGCTATTCGCTTGCTACCTCTTCCAACATGCTGCTGCCCTGGTACAAACGAAAATCTGCATTTGCCATCAGAACTTTTCTATTAGAGACTTGCTACACCCACTTTCATAATAAGGGAACGCTAACGCTGAAAACGAATCTTCTCCTGTTATTCGCTCGCTACCTCTTCCAACATGCTGCTGCCCTGGTACAAACAAAAATCTGCATTTGCCTACTTTTCTATTAGAGAGTTGCTATACGTACACTACACATACGTATTTGTGATGATCGTGTGCATTATTTTAAGTCTAATGAACTCTGGCTTCAAGCACCATATTATATTCGTGCATTAAGATTAATTATGGTATCGGAAAGGAGATTTTCTCAATAAAAAATATTTTACCGTGGAATTTTAAAGGCATTGTTATCCATGGTACGCATTATTCAAGAGCTATTAGTAGAAGGAAAATAAAACGTTGATTTCCCACAAGACTCATTCTCCTCGTTGTATCGGTAACACGAAAGCAGAATTGCGCTTTATGTGGAAAATAAATTTCCGTTCTCGACGAATATATGAGTAGAATGCAGCTAACCCTATGAACTTGCTTATGAAAAACAGGGAACAAGATGGAATCAACCACTGAAAATTTAATTCCGGACCGGAGGCGTTAGATTGACGACAATTTGTCGGAAGTCGAATAAAGTGCAAATCATAAAGTTTATGTTGATGAAACCTGAGCCAAATTAGTTGAAAAATTGAAAAATGAAGTGCAGACGATTTCCAAATTCTTTGAGAATATGGCACTTTATCCGAAAATTTTGTTCAACCACGTCGAAGACTTGGTCAGGGTGCAGCCACGCCTCCTAGCATTACATGTTTTTCAGAACGTAGATATTTTAGATATTGTAAAAGTACAGCTGTTCAAGAACCTATGAAGTGAATGTCAAGGTTCGAACTTTAAGGAAAGTAGAAGTCAATTTCGTTGGCCAATTAAATGGACAGTTTTCAATTTCCTAACTAAGCTCAGTTAACTTAGGACAATAGACATTTTCTGGACTTGTAAAATGGCCGAGGTGTCCCCTAAGGATATTTATAACTACTATTAATGTTTGGTTTACGAGGGTGCATGCTGGCGCGCAATTTCCTTCTAATTGTCTATTTGCGGGCTTCGTGGCCCGTTATGGTTTCTACTAGTTTTGCAATGGGGGCCAGAAGGGGTCTAAATCCTCATTACTTCACCACGTATTGGTACGAAAACTCATAGTGAAAACAACAAAATCCCCTTCGAATTGGGTTTTCAACCAGATTACCTAAGTATATCTAAATAATTGAAATAAGTTGCTGTGTTAGTTGTAAAATAGTTGCACATTCTAAACTCTGGGACGGATCCGAAGGAATGTTGCCTTGAGTTTAGCACATGACAATGGAATGATTGCAGATGAAATTGAAATAGACGCAACAGCAGATAGAAATAATGCGACTGAAAGTGAGGAGGTGAAGAATGTGAATATGAAAGTAGTGGATTTCAAAAAAACGTAAAAACTCTTCACCACCCATTCCAAAACCCCTTTAATTAATGAAAAAATTAAATAAAATTCAACACCCCTGAAATATGATAAAATTTAATTCTTCAATTCCTGAATGCATGTTATAAATTACGTAAATAAACAATTCGTCATTTCCAATGGAACATATACCAAGCTCTCTATTAAAATCGAGGCAACTCAATTTGACAGGCTCAAAACAAATCCGCAATAGCGGCTCTATAATCAAGCTCTTGCGTCATTTCCCGGCCTTAAATGAAAGGATCTGAAATATGGACGTTATTTGTTTAGCATGTCAACGGGGCTCCGGATGTGGAAATGCGAGAAGAAAAATAAAACCGGAATCACGTACGTGTGTGCCCGAAAAGATGCGAACGGCTTTGAAAAGTTGACAGTGTTTTCTTCTTTCCACCGTGATGGAGTGAGTGGGCGCGGTCCCCATTACCACTAGATCACGTAGGGAATCTTGATCACAAATTTCTGGATACCAAAAATATTTTAATGGCCCAAACTCCTATAGAGTTTCTTCAAATTTCATAGCGGTTTGAAATATAATATCTAAGATATGTCCAATGTAAACTTGATGATCAATGAATATTGTTTAGCTTTTAAAAGGCAATAAATTGAAGCCCGATTAAAGATCTTGGAAAATTATCATCGCTCTGGGACCACTCGAATTTTCAAGGCTGGGCAAGTAAAACAGTTGCTTTTGTATGGAAGATTGTCATCAAGGTGAACACTATTTCAAAACACATATTTTCCTGCTGTTAAGTTTATCTGTCAATTGCTAAATAATACTTGCTTGAAAAGGGCTCATTTATTATGTTCCGTATTAAAAAAAACATATTAAATTACCGGGCTTCTGTTAATCATTTCTGCTAACATTTTCTTTAATTCCAGCTGGTGAAGACGAGTACGCCTGCAAACGAATCGATTATTTCGCTCAAGATTACAGTCCAGACCTCAAAGATTCAACGTTAGTTATTCCATGTAAGTGCAAACGTTTATTTGAACACAATGTTCAATGTAAAATTCAAGTGTTATCGTTAGTTTTAGAAACTTGAATGTTCAATCGTGAAAAATATATGATTTTTTTCTGCCTCTCGTAGCTTTTTCGGTGTTCGTCTTAGACTCTCTAGATAACTTCTAATTTAAGAACCTTAGCTAATTCTGAAGTAATATTCTTTACGCAACTCAAAATTATTTTTATTGTTTATTTCATTTATGTAACTTCTTACTTTACTCATAAAAACAGTCTTCAAAATTTATTTGAAATATACATAAATTATAATAATATCAAATAAATTTGTAACTATCTACATTGGGAACTCTCGATATATACTCTCTGCGAGATAATGTAAAACTGTGTTAAGCTTATTTGATATTTCTTATTAATCCTACTTTTGAGCAGAAATTACCTTGATTAAGAGTTTGGTGCTCCCGTTCTATTAAACAATTTTATGGTAGATTAAATTCCCAAATTTCAGCTTTTCCTACAGAAAATACACACATGTACAAATTGTTAGAATATATAAAATAACATAATTCTATCAATAAAATTTAATAATATAGTGGGAATATAATAAATTCAAATAAACTATTAACTGCAGTACTATTTTAACAAGAATGAAACATAACTACCAAAACACTTTATATGAACGCTATATTTCACCGGACGTATATGGTTTAAATTTACATTAATTATATAATTGTGTACCTTTACAGAATGAGTTTAGTTGCTATTTAATGAAAGTATTTAAATTATTAATTTTATGCAATCCATATATGTATAATGGTTGGATAACATTGAAACAAAATTGATGACGAAAAAATGTTTTCTTGATTAAGTTACGTTCGAAATTCAAACCCCAGAATAGTTTAATATTATGAGATTTCAAAAAATATTAACATTTGACAAAAATAACAAGTTGGTCGAAATTTTAATATATTTTACATTCATTTGATAACATTCAGTTCAAAAATAAAGATTTTTTTTGTAATAAATTTTTCCGCTTATAAATAATCTCGATGAGGTTTATTGTATGTTTTTCGTTATAATTTTCAGCAATGCATCGAATGTCTCAACACAAGGACAAATTTCTGGATTCAATATAGGATAGRATAGCGTCAAAGTAGAGATCTAGATCTGTAGAGCTTGATACTGAAKATATTACGCKTTAATTAGTGGTCATTGGGTAAAGTTGATAGTTTCGAAAATACAGTGTATTMAAATTCGRAATTGTTTTTCGCTCGATTGACAGTATTTTGAAAACATCTGGGTTAATTTGGGTTAGGTTAAACTAATTTTTTTTTAACATTASGTTTTTTAGATTAAGAATAAAATACGTGTTTGTGACGAATACAAGTTCCACGTTGCTCAAGTTYCCAACTAMGATATTTSTAGAATAATACAATTTGACAAACTGAAATCACGAGTTTCGGATGCGTAGTATCTCCAGTTTCTGTATTTYCCATTATTGTTCAATCACCTTGTACATCGATATACATAAATTGTCATCCGTAAAACAATCAGTGTATCAAATTCAACCACCCATTAAGCCCCGTYGGAGCAAACRAASCATTTGTTTTTAGTCYGTATTTGAATATTTTCAGTTTGTAACACTCTAAAATCTTAATATTTCTTCTTTTCCAGATGTTGTTTCAAAAGCTGCCATYTTTTTTCTGCTGGCAGGATCRATCATGATTGCAGCYTTTATGTGTTGCATGCTTGGTCAATGCGTTAGATATAGAGGAATATATACTTTTATATCCGGTTTACTATTTATATTYACAGGTGAGTTTAATTTTATTACTATTATTGAAATGAAAGCAGTTAAAAGCGCGAARGATAAACTAATTGATAAAATTCTRAGGCAAACTTCGGTATATATYACACGCATTTTCCGTTGGTTAATTTAMMMAAAAAAWAAATKAAAAAATCTAATTAGGTGTATTTTAAATACGCAAATTTCCGCTTTAATGCTATTTATATAGGTTGATTTAGATTGAGTGAATGAAAAACCATCCARCGGTTTATTAAWGAAACGACCACTTACAACTTATTATCCCAATATAATTTTATTAATAAACTTTTCAAATTTTTTCAGGGTTGATAATGCTACTAGGTCTCATAGTGTATATATCTGTGTTCAAAGCAGAAGTGGGTAGTAAACTTAGGCCGCAGTCCCAAATAAGGCCACCACTGTTCGAATACCGATACGGATACTCATTCCTACTGTACGCCTTTGGACTGTCCTCTGTAAATTTAACGGGAACTGGCTGTATTTTTTTATTTATATATAGGTGAGTAAAACGCAACTTTTCCACATTTCAATCCCCGCAAAAGGTTATTGATTCTGGACAGAAGGTGAATGGCCAAACAAAAGCTGTATAAGATTTTTGAAACCAACATGAAAAAGTCATAGCAAATTGATAAAAACGTGTTTGTTTTAGAGTAAGGTACCATTGGAGAAGGAAACAAATCGACGAGCTGAGGAAGGGAAATAGAACGCCTTCGATACCAAACTTACATAGAACTATAGAGCCTCCAATGCCTGTAGAGTATCCATGCAGGAGACATCCTTATTACTACGTTAACTCGAATAGTACCGTTACGTTCCCCAGAAGTCCAGCAAGAAATATGTAAGTAATGTGAACTAATTAAGTAATTGAATTACAATTTTGGGTTTCTTGAAATATAACCAGGTATACTATGTATAGAGAAAAGTACTCAATAATTAATAAAAACTAAAAGTTTCCTACTTCCTCAATAAATAGCTGCTCACATATTTTGTATGTCACATTTTTTATAAATAAAGACTGATAAATTTTCAAATATAAGAACAAAAATTAAATGGAAGCCGCCGCTACACAGTGAGTATGCATTGCGAAATTTTCAAACAAAAACCATTTTCTTCACTCTCAATCACATGTGCTTGTTTCTTAATTTAAACCTTGTTTTCTTGATTTAATATTTG
>NW_026019073.1:0-5775 GCF_020466585.1 Dendroctonus ponderosae
CCATATACAAAAAAGATTGTTTCACACTGTGACTGGAGCCCAGGAAAATAATATAATTCACCTTGCAGCAATGATAATAAGTCACTTACATAAATAATGGCCATCGCCTGCGGTTCGTGCTGCACCATTCATCTGTGTGAGTTAAGGCCTATATTACCACACGATGAATAATATACTATTAGAATTTTTAGATGTTATAACGTGCGCTTATTTGAGACGTGTATTTTTATTTTTTTAGCCGGACAACTATTATTTGCTTTCTTCGTCCTTGTGTAAAATATATTTACATTTGTTTTTATCAGGAAAATTAAGGTTCAAATCTGTTACAGTTGAGTTCTAATAATGATGTTAAGTATCTACTTTTAAATCGCCATTAAATTACTAGTAATGAAACTTAAACATCCAGAGCTTCCATCAAGTTTTCGGTCAAATACGGTTAAAAACAAACAAATCGTTCAAATTAAAAACGTTTCTTGCGTTACCTTTTAAGGAACTTACTGTATTTTAATTTTTTGGGTCATTTATCCAGAACAGCTATAAGAAAAATGGAAGAAATGAAAGAAAAGTGATCAATCTGGCATAAAATTGAAGAAAAACTAGTCTTGGTGCTATTTTGGGAACGAATCAAATGATTTAATTTCTCCTAATAGATACGAATGGGGATTTATACGGTTTATAACGGTTTATACGGTCTTTAAGTTGGAAAAGATAATTAAAACTAAGTTACTTTCCTGCACTTTTTAGGCAAAAAATACTAAGGAAAACGACGTTTTTCTTGAAATACTGATCTATTGAAAGAAACACAATTTGGCATAATTTAAAGTTAAATCCGACCTAGGGATTACAGTATCAAATGCCTTAAGCAGATGCTAAAACTCGTCCAATAAATTATTAAAACGACGAACTGAATGTTTACAAATAATTTTTCGTGCACCAGATTTATTAGTTTATTAGACATATTAGGAACATATATAACATGGGGGATAATTTCACCCCAAAAGCGATCAGATTGGCAGATCCGAAATTCGAATTTAAATTCGATAGAGTCAGCCGAGAAATTTGCGCCTTGAGGCGACAACGGATGAAGGAAATACGACGCAGCGGTTTCGTTTTGTCCCTGAGGAAACTGATCTCTTAGGGCATCTCTGGGGGCAATTAGGGCGAAACTGCTATTGAAAGGACTGTTATTATGTTGCGAGCAGATAATTGAATCGCTCTAAATTGGCAAGATGACAGCCAATTGCCCCAAACAAGAACATTTCCTGTGAAACATTGAAATTAGTACGTGTTCAGTTGTATATATTTTCAACTGTTCGATTATCCAATGTGATGCGAATGAATGTTGACTGCCATCAAAGTCTGCATTGAGACACAACAGACCGAATTTTGGTTGAAAAGGTTGAAAAGTTCGATTTACAAACAGCGTATTAACTTCAAATGACTGAATTTGCTTAAGTCCCTGTCTGTTTAAATGGTTCCTTAAAAAGCATCTTTTGGCCATTTTAATACTAATTTTCTATTATAAACATTGCCTAGGATTCTCCGAAATTGCCATTTTACTGGCAAAATTCAAATACTCTGATCTGCTACATTAAATGGAATTTTTCGAAACTTTTCCAATTTATTCGAGGGCAATATCGGGACTGGGATTATTGTTTACTTTATTCCAATGACCTGAAAAGCGTATTAATTAAAAATAGGAATTAAACCTCTGAAAATTAATTGAAAAATACCGTTAATAACGGCTACAATTGATGCCTACGGAGTCCGTAAAACTAGGCGTGACCGCCTTGGATAACCAGCTTTTTCATATTTTACGAGACTGTCTTACTTTACGCCCGTTTTCCTTCCAAGTCTCTTGATCACATAAATAGTCTATTCTCGTGCTTGCAACTAAATCTTTTATGACCGAGCAGCAACTTTTTAGGTCAGGTAAATAAAATTACGTGATCTTTTCGCATTCAGCACTTACTCCAGCACAGTCTTCGCTGCTTGCGAACAATTGAGGCAATTAAGGAATAGTTTTATAGAAAATGCCATTGATCCCGGCATTCGGCATGTTAATTGCATCTGCAGCTTTCTTTAGATGGTAAAGCGAATTTGTAAAATGCATTTTAATCGCAATTTCATTTGTGTTTCATTATTACGTTGTGTCCAACGACGTTTCCATTAAATGGAATCAAAGATTTGGAAATCTATGGAAAGATGATCGCTGACCAAATCAGTTTAAATCAGGCACATTTCATCGACAAAGAATATACAATATATAAGAAAATTTGTATTTGCAACAGTTTGTATATATTTTTCAAATTTCTTCCATACTTTTCAATGAGCTCGATGTATTCTGCGCATCCGTGCACTGAAAATGATGTAAAATTTAAGACGTTTTGAGGAAATTTTCATTTTTTCAAAAAATCGACCTCCACCCTTGGAAAAATGTCGGCCAAATATCAAAATTTCACATGCGCGTTTTTTGAGCTCAATCGATTCCTTTCGACGTAAAAAGGTCACAAATGTGCATTTATAAAGCGTTTGGGTCAATAATTAGCAAGAAATCGTCGGCTAAAGATCGTGAACTCTCAAAAACCGCTTAAAATGTACCGAAAATGTCGATTATTTCGGGTCTGAAACTTCTAGCATGTTTTTCAATGAGTTCGCTGCACTCCTCGCGTCCGTGAGCTGAAAATTATGTAAAATTTAAGGCGTTTTGAGGAAATTTAAATTTTTTCAAAAAATCGACCTCCACCCTTGGACAAATTTCGGCCAAAAATGAGAATTTTACATGCGGGTTTTTTGAGCTCAATCATCATTTATACAGTGTTTGGGTCAATAATAAGGAAGAAATCATCGACTAAAGATCGTGAACTCTCAAAAATCGCTTAAAATGTACCGAAAATGTCGACTATTTCCGATTAGAAACTTCTACCATGTTTTTGAATGAGTTCGCTGCACTCCTCGCCTCCGTGAGCTGAAAATTATGTAAAATTTAAGGCGTTTTGAGGAAATTTAAATTTTTTCAAAAAATCGACATCCACCCTTGGACAAATTTCGGCCAAAGATGAAAATTTTACTTGCGGGTTTTTTGAGCTCAATCGATTCTTTTCGACGTAAGGAGGTCACAAATGTGCATTTATACAGTGTTTGGGTCAATAATAAGGAAGAAATCGTCGACTAAAGATCGTGAACTCTCAAAAAACGCTTAAAACGTGCCGAAAATGTCGATTATTTCGGATCTGAAACTTCTAGCATGTTTTTCAATGAGTTCGATGCATTCCTCGCGTCCGTGAGGTGAAAAATTTAAGGCATTTTGAGAAAATTTTCATTTTTGCAAAAAATCGACCCCCATCCTTGGAAAAATTTCGCAAAAAAATTAAAATTTCACATGCGTGTTTTTTGAGCTCAATCGATTCCTTTCGACGTAAGGAGGGAGGTCACAAATGTGCATTTATACAGTGTTTCGGTCAATAATAAGGAAGAAATCGTCGACTAAAGATAGCGAAATCCCAAAAACCGCTTAAAATGTACCGAAAATGTCTATTATTTCGGATCTGAAACTTCTAGCATGTTTTTCAATGAGTTCGATGCATTCCTCGCGTCCGTGAGCTGAAAATGATGTGAAATTTAAGACATTTTGGGAAAATTTTCATTTTTTCAAAAAATCGACTTGGAAAATTTTCGCCGAAAAATCAAAATTTCACATGCGTGTTTTTTGAGCGCAATCGATTCCTTTCGACGTAAAAAGGTCACAAATGTGCATTTATAAAGCGTTTGGGTCAATAATAAGCAAGAAATCGTCGGCTGAAGATGGTGAACGCTCAAAAATCCCTTAAAAAGTGCCGAAAATGTCGATTATTTTGGATCTGAAACTTCTTGCATGTTTTTCAATGAGTTCGATGTATTCCTCGCCTCCGTGAGCTGAAAATGATGAAAAATGATGAAAAATTTAAGGCTTATAGACAAAAGGGCTTTACAAGGTGAAAACTTGCCACAAAAAAAGGGGAAGAAGAAGCTTTGCGACTAACAACCTTGAGCTTAGTTTTTCACCGGTATCATCGATCAGTTCTGAAGAAGCTTGAAACGCGTTCTTAATCAACGACAGAAATTCCTTTGAATTTCCAAAAATTCACCGAGAGCCAATCAAAATACGGTTGTTCGTCATCATTCGCACTTGCCTAATCCCGACGATCGGAAGGAACTCTCTATTAAACCTTAGTTGCAAAGTGGCTTCTCCGACTAATTGGAGTCAAATGAAACTGCCATGCTCTTGAAAACGAAACGAGAGGGGCTTTTAAATCAATTACCAGCGATTCTAACGTCTGAGCTGACTGAATATTTCACGAATCACTAATTTTATTGTTTCAGGCAAATGTAGGTTGCCGCAAGGGAAAAGTGTCGAAGAAAGGAAACAATTAGTTTGCGGGCTTTCCGCTTAGTTTCGACTAGTTAAAATGTAGGTTGAGCGCTCAAGGCTAACGTTTAGTTGAACTTAATATTTGATTGGAATCATTTTTTTAAATCAACAAGARTCCAGCTTTTCTTGCCTCTCTTTCGACAAAGTGTGCAGTTGAAWTTTAAATAATCAAAAAATTGTGACTGTTTTGCAGTTATTGCTCTTAATTTACGCTGTRATTAGCCGGTTTTGGTTTATCTTCGCTCAAATTGCAAATTGTTTCAATCGAAAGTTTTAGCAAAATTCAATCCAATGGTTTCCGAACAGCAATCTACAARACAAGASTTTCAGTRAATGTCGTAACAAAACAGAGCACATTTTCWGCTGTTCGAGAGCCTCTCATCTCATCTCAGAACTCTTTTTGACGACAAAATATCAGCAAACTGAAAAAGGTTCATGGATCTATTCCAAAATGAAAACTTTTCATACTTGGTAAAACTCAATAATTTTACATATTTTAATAGACCTGAAGTTCCTAAAAACTTGGTCCAAAGATATCGAAGCAAGTAAATGTAAACATGTGCAGCCCATTCACCGAACAATGTTAATATCGCTCTTTGAACGTTCCGGTGTGCAACAAAAGAATAACGACAAGGCAAAAAAACGAAAATTGGATTTCTCCTGTATTAAAATGGATACCGTACGACACAGCTTATTGTCTAAAAACCCCGAAGCCAAGCGGAGCGGTTTCAATTTTCGCTTTATATGGTTGGTTTCCCTTCACATCTTGAATATAAATTTTCCTTAAACAGTAAGAGAATGAGCTATTACCGTTTTGCTTCAGGCAATAAGATCAGATTTTTTACTGGATACGTTGTTTCCAAGGGAAGGATCACAGGGGTCTTTTCACTTGATATATCTGATGTCCACCATTCGTGATATGCATTTATTTACTCCGGAGTTGTCTGAGTCTTGCCAAAGTGGGTTAAAATATTGAATGTTTGGTTCCCCAACAACAGTCTAAAAAAATTTACATTGAATCATAGAAGACAGCAAGCAAGGACCCGGACCGAAGCGAAATAACTGTTCCGTTCCGGTTTCGGTCCAAGACAAAATTTAAAATGTCGGTTCCGTTCCGGTTCCGGTTTAGAAAATAATTTTAAATTTGGTTCCGTTCCGGTTCCGGTTCCAAAATCTATATATAACAACGAACGAAGACAAAGATACTCTAATTAGGAACCTCACTATCTTTTTCCTTGCTTGCTGTATTATACAAGATAAAAGATGCGAAAACTATCCACTGCTTCATACGGTACTTCGGCTGGTTGTATGGTAGGGGGTAGGAGTGTAGGAGGACTAGCAACCCCACACAAGGATTGAAATTC
>NW_026019074.1:0-5718 GCF_020466585.1 Dendroctonus ponderosae
GCTACACATTGAAACTGATGATGGTGGAAAACACCGAAACGTTTTTTTAATTGATAAATAGACAATAAATGACTGAAGAGCCCAGGATTTGATTTTAATTTGGAATTGAAACACTGTCAGGAAAGTACGTACAATAAGTTATTAATCTCTCCCCAGTTTGAAAATGCACCCGCATATGTGAGCGAAACGTCAGAAAGCAATTAGAATGTACTCATCTTGTGTGCAGTATAAAGTCATTCGTTCATCAATTTCTTCTTGAATCAATCAAAATCGACCAATCTATCATTTGCCAAGTGAAAACAAAGGGCAAAAGCCATATAAAATGAATGCGAAGACTGTTGTCGTCTCCGAGTCTCATAAAGCAGAGATTTCATCTTACTGGTTTTAATTTCACTCACATGTATGTCCATCTTTGCGTTGATTCAGCATTCCGCGCTCTTGCAACTCGCATTACCCACCGTTTTCAATCGGTTTCCTTTTTCGGACTTCATATAACTTCTGGTTACCATCTGTGTATTTATCAATGCATTTTTACCCGGGCGTATTGTCGATAAAGCAAATCGCTCGGTGGGAACTTTTCGTCTCCAAAGTTCCGAACGTGGATTTTTTATTTTTTGCAACCGGTGCAAATGGGGGGTTTTTTCGCAATGGCTTCAACTCCATCCGGCACCGTTAAGATCATTTCGTGAGGAGTTCCAGAATTCACAAGAACGAACCGTGTGGATGACAATAAATGGATATTCACATTCATACATTAACAACAGCATCTTTAGCTTACAAGCCTGTGAAAAACCGAAAATGTTTCGAATATACAAACTACTCATCATCAAACCATACATGGAACTTACAAAAGCTTGTACTCGGGGATTTCCTGGAAACTTGGGAATTCAAAAACCTCCTTAAGCGTGCAACTGCAAGCCTCAGGTAAATCCAATAATCCGTTTATGGGCTTTGCTTAATTAAAATATCAGGCGACGAAATGCGATGATTATATCTATCGGATATCAGCAACGCCGAAGAAACACGTTATTAGATGGCTGATTAACCTTTGATTAGGATCGCATTGATTGCCGATGGCTGCTTGATGAAAACGCCCAATTGTTGAACTATCATCCTTTGATAAATGTCAGAAACCGCTCTATTGGCTGATTAATCATATTGGTGAAACCCGAAATGCATAACTAATGAACATGCACTTAGATTTCCATTGGCTTGTGCAACGCCATGTCGAAATCAATGAGTTGTTCCAACGCCGATAGGCGGAAATCGTGGGTTCCAACATGGAATAAATTCAACAACTGCAACATTTTTTATTGACTTTGCCTATTTTCCGTTTCTATTGAGATTCAACAATAATGCCGAACTCCAACTGTGATTTAACGCCAATCGAAGCGGGCCCACTCAATCGAAATGTCGCATTCTGGGAATTCTGTTCCAACTTGAGCGAAGAAATTGTCAGGTGTAATGGTGGAGGCGTTTTGTCTCTAATGGCCATTCGATGTCGTTCAATAAAATACATAAAATGCCGTTTTTTGACACGCAGTGGCCCAAATCGGTTCGTTTGCTTCGGCTAATTTTTCCACCGGACTTAAAATTGAATTGACAATTTCCCAATAGTTTCAACGCACCAACCACAAGATAATTACTAAACATTCACTCGTTAAGCAAATCTCGAGTGGTTAGTTATGGGACTCCCACGTATTAACATTATCGATTAGAAATGTGTCCGGCGATGTTGTTTTAGTTCAAGTTTTCAACAAAGACAATCAAACGCAACAGACACTTTGAGCTTTTAGCGAGTTTGAGAGGCTTAATCTTCCTAAACTGCCTAATTAAGTGCGTCTTTTCCTTTGTCGGCTTGAATGCTCTGAGGATTTATTAGGCTGAGCTTTAACGCCATCCTTCTAGTTGTTTAGTCAACTGCTAAATAACTCATTGTGAGGGAAACCAGTGAATGTTGCAATCGATTGATCAACTGGAATAACTGCAATAAACAAATGACTTCACCCAAGTGCTTATCAAAAATGACACATTTGCATTGTTTTTGCCACTGCTGATGCAAAAGAAGTTCAAATACATCGCGTCAACCACCAGAAGCTAGTTGGTATATAATAGTTGGTAATAATCTATATCTGTGTTTGTTTCAGGATGTGGTGGCTGAGCCTCTCCCTAATATGGTGGTGCGGTACCTCAGCAATTCCTTCGCCGGGTTCTCCGCCTCCAACGCGATTCGAAGACTGGAGATGTCCAGAAATCACTCAGCAACCGGTGGTGGAATGCAGTTGCGACATGCCTCATACCTTAAGGTGCACCGGCGACAAGTCAGCTATGCAAATTATAGGTACAAACTGTAGCTACTAAATAGAATCCAACCCAAAGTTGTGCAAAAATCGTTAGCTTGCCCTAAGGGGTCATTATTGTCATCAGTGCTCCCTAGCGGGAATAAGCCTTTAAAAGTTTCCCGGCTTTTCGTCGTTTACGTCGAGACTGAAGGCTC
The DNA here is from genome assembly GCF_020466585.1 of Dendroctonus ponderosae. Classification (NCBI taxonomy): domain Eukaryota; kingdom Metazoa; phylum Arthropoda; class Insecta; order Coleoptera; family Curculionidae; genus Dendroctonus; species Dendroctonus ponderosae. The sequence continues at coordinate 2,498 of NW_026019074.1, forward strand.
TAAAAAACTCCATCTATAAACCCTCCAAATTCTTCCTTTCTAGCTCGAAAGTTGCGCTCCTTAAGAACAGCCTCCATATCCCTCTTGGACTGTACAGTACAAAACGTCTCCATCGTCTCCGGTCCTCTTCTCGAGGGAATTTCCCTCCATGGACTAGTAATTTCATCGGGGGAAATACACGAAGTTCATCCCACAGCTTTTGAAGGTGAATTCGATTTCATTTTCTCTCAATCAACGTGGCAGCGTTTATTTCTGTATAGGTTTACTGTCGCCTTTGCAGGCGCTTGGACTGCCCAACAATCGACTCGTAATGGTTCCAACAGAAGCTCTAAAAAGCTTACCGGAGCTCGATCGACTGGATCTGTCCGGAAACACGATGAAGACGTTGGATGGGAGCTCTTTTAAGGTAATTAGTATAAAAATGTGAAAAAAAAGGTTCATCTCGAACAGACCGTTCAGATTTACATGCTCAAATTCTCGAGAGGACGATCCACCGTGATCAGATTGATGCAGAGAATTTCGATTTTTTCTCATTCCGTTAACTTCACCATTTCGAAAGCGGATAAACTAAAAACTTGACATAACAGAAATAAACTGATGTACGCAAACGAATGAATCGGTTGCTCACGGTTATATGGGTAAATGTTTTTGCCTCGTAAATTCCTCGATGTATATTCAGAGCTATTCGAAAGTAGTTTCATTGCTTTTAAGGGCTGATAAAATAAAGCACTGATCTTGTAAACTGTTTTTTTTTTTGTACTCTACATCATCAACACCCCCAGAGGAATGACGCGAACTTTAAATCACCCTGTATTAGAACCTTCCAAAACCCTGCTTTATATAAATTCACTTTCAAGCTCGATCCGATAAATTTTCCATAAGACATCGGGCTGAATTATGCACATTTGCATATAAAATAAAGTCGGCCAGTCGGGGTTACACTTTGTACTAAATAACTGATTTGTACATACTTTCCTGACTGTGTTTCCATTCCAAATCAAAATTAATTCCTGGATTTTAGTAGTTCCAAGGCTTAAAGTAGCAACAACGCTACACATAAAAACTGATGATGGTGGAAAAATACACCGAAACGTATTTTAATTGATAAATAGAGACAATAAATGACTGAAACCCAGGAATTAATTTTGATGTAAATAACTGATTAAGAAAAGCGCATGAAACATTCAACGTTTTCTGTTTCAGGGTTTGCGGAATCTTTCCTTCATCGACATGAGCAACAATCTCATTACGAAAATATCGGCAAACGCCTTCGACAATCTGCCCCAATTGAGGATTTTGCGGTTGCGAGGAAACCGGATTTCTTTGCCGGTGATCAGCAAGTTTAACCCGATTTCCACGGTGGAAGATCTGGATTTGTCCGAGAATTTACTAGTGGGGCCGTTGGGGCCGAAAACCTTCCCCAAGATGGAGTGTTTGAAGGACTTGCAGCTGTCTCACAACTCTTTGAGCAGTATTAAAATGGGGGCCTTGCAAGGGCTCACAAACCTGACTTCGCTAAGATTGCAGCACAATCTGATCGATGTGATCGAAGATCATGCGTTTCTTCACTTGACTACCTTGGTGAGCTTGGACTTGGCGCATAATAGAATTGTTGCGGTGTCCGGGGCGTCTTTAGCACACCTCAGTTATCTGACTGAACTGGACTTGAGGCACAACTTTTTGAGGGCTTTGACTGCCGATCTGGTGCTGCCGCTGAAGTCTTTGAAGGTGCTGAAGTTGGACGATAATGATATTTCCATTATTGCCAGCGACGCCTTGAAGCCAACGACGGTTTTGAAGCATCTGACTCTGCTGGAGAATCCTTTGAATTGCGACTGCAGCCTTATAGAGTTCAGTGTTTGGCTAACGAACTCCTCTATACAAGCTGAAGACAAGTCGACTGCTATTTGCACAACTCCGCCCTCTTTGGAAAATGGCCTTCTAGTCGACATTCCTGCTGATTCGCTGCTATGTGGCGAAGATGAGCAGGAATCCATCATGGCCCCTCTATCTACTCCTTATCGCGCTAAAGTCAACCTCCGGGATTTGAAATATGACGGGAATTCGATCAAATTAAGCTGGGGTGTGGAGGAAGGAACTAGTCCCTATACTTGCGATGCCATTTTCATCTACGAAGAAGAAGGGCCCAATGAGATTATGCTGGAGTCATTTCCAATCAAATGCAACTCGAGTGAAATGGCCGACCCCAGAATCCTGCAGGTGGCCGTACCAACTTCGCTGCAGTTGAACCACAAATATCGCTACTGTGTAGCTCTGTTTGGCTCAGAAAAGTCTGACGATGTATCTCTGATCCTGGGCTGTTCCGACATGATACCCCTCGTTCAAAATACCGTGATCCCTCAAAATTCCTTCACGGGGCTGATGAGCAAAGTCGACTCAGTACAAGCAAACCTTTCCACTTCTGGCAGTATCAGTATCCAAGTAGGGGTGTATCCAGACAGTACAAAGTGTGAACTAAACGTGGCCCTGTTGGATCAAAACACTCTGCTGTCCCAGAGAAAACTGTCCTGTGAAGACCCTCGATATACTTTCGTGGATCTTAGCCAAGGACCTTATCGGGTATGCGCCAACGTAATCCAGCCTGGACCTGCGATCAACCTGCCCAAACCCAAATGTGTCACAGTGTACAAAAAGGACTTCCACAGGTTCACCGGTCTGGATATCGCCTTTGTGGCGATCTTTTCCGTACTCTGCATAATGGTGATAGCGCTTATATGGGGGGTGCGACGCATGCTGCTCAAACCCAAGCTCCAAACGCATCAATGCTTTTTACCGCCGGATTATGACGAGAATGTGCAACACAATCGGTATGTTAAACTGCAAGCCACCACCAAGTTATAACTAATCACCATCACGGTGTAAGTGCCATAAAACTGTTGATATAGTAGACAACCCCAACCACAACACGGTCTCATCGGTTTGATTTCAGTGGGGAAAGTGGATTAACTGTTACTAATGTATTATATTTATCAGCTTTAATAATGTTAGTTGTTTGGTATAAGATGGGCAGTTGAGTGGAGTTGTGGTAGGAAGGGAGTGGAATAGCTTACAACTAACCGGGGCTTGGTTAGCGACGCAAAAGCCGCATGTGTGGCGCAATGACTAAATTCGATTAGGTTTAAAAAATATGTGGAGTTGGGAAGGTGCTTATGGGAATTGCTTAAACTGAGTCATAAAACATTTCGATTCTTCCCATCAGT
>NW_026019075.1:0-56893 GCF_020466585.1 Dendroctonus ponderosae
GTTATTTTCATTGACAAATCAGAGACAATCAGACACAAAATATTTCATGCTTTTATAGAAATAAAGATAATCGGTTTATGATCCAAACGTGTTCGGAAGATTCTCAATTTTTCCCTTTTCATTGCATTTGACGTCGTGTGAAGCGGTATGAACATACCTGTCATGAGGTATGATGGTCGGCCAGAGATGCAGACACAAAAACACACTAGAGGAATTGACATGAAACACCTAAGRCTGTTGAAGACTATCGGTRTGAACCCAGATACTTCTACTTCGTAGTCTTTAWCATATTTAAAATATTTAACATCTCAACAATTTTCAGGCTTTCCTTCTGCATACTTTTGAAGACCATTGACTAGTTGATTTAAGCTTCCAAGTTCATATTTAAAATATTTAACATCTCAACAATTTTCAGGTTTTCCTTCTGCATACTTTTGAAGACCATTGACTAGTTGATTTAAGCTTCCACGTCGTTCTTYGCTYCAGTCCCATTGGAATGAAATCTTGAGAATTCAGTGTTATTCTTTCCTAAGAGGGAAAGCTCGGGCGTATTYCATGTAAGTGTAACCTGGCATAAAGATTTTGTTATTGATATCTTTAATACCCTAACTCTAAACGTAAATCTTTTCCAATTTTTTTTTTGCCTTTGCTACKGCCCAAGCCATTGTAAGCAACTCTTTTTGAGATASCAAGTTAAAGAGTCTTGATAGTAGRTATGCAGCAAACCCGGTYGTGTTGTTTGGTGAAATGGCTAACACCAAGCTTGAGGTATATTTTGACGGATCACTTCTTTACCACMACCCCAATCCCAGATATATCGGCAGTACCCTGGATCATTCACAAAACATCTCCCAAATAGAGCTGGTAAATTGAGAAGGAGAAGTAACATCTTGCACCAGGTTCTCGATCTCCCTATTCAAGCAGACCTTGCAGCTGGCAATCAGCTATAAGTTGTATTTATGTCATGTGCATCTCATTCCTATAACTAGCGTTTGCTTTCAATCTCCGTTTGGAACTCATACCGGAGACGAAAAGGTTCTCAGAACACCACCAAGTCAAAGAACAACGAAAAGGTTGCGTTATCGGCAGAGCCGTCATGAGCTTTTGAAATAGGCAAGTGCAGATTTCGAAATGCGCCAACATCAGGCACCCCCAGGACCGCTTTCGACCTTGGGGTGCCTTTGCCACCTGTGTTCTCAGTCCGCACATGTATTTGTAATTACTTTTTGTGTACAATTTCTATTGAGTCCCACACCACTCGAGTGTGTAGTAGTAAATTCCACCTAGTAGGTTCGACCTTGCCCGCCCCACGTGGCCTACATTAAATAGAGCCTGTATCGGTCACGGCCGTTGTGGTGATTCAATCTTCAGAATTAAGAATCCTCCGAATGGGACAAAATGGCGACAAGACGATTCACAACATCACGGTCGAATGTCCTAACTGTACATTCCATGGCCCTTTTTCCGACTTCGCCAGGAGGCATTCAGTGGCTGTATGGTCCGAAACGGTTTGATATAAACCCTTTGGTATATTTAGTTAATTGTTTTGCTATAAATTTGTTACTTGTGAACTCTGTTGGCACCGCTTATATGCATTGGGTCAGTACTGCAGTTATCACTATACATATGTGTAGTACCCCCTACGCTAAACACACTTTTAAGCATCAGAATTTCAAGCAACTGGAATGGCCTTATTTGGGTAACGTAACAAAAAAATCTTGAAAAGGTGTTCTAACACGAGCTTCTTCTTCAATTTGCGCAGCCGAATTATCAGAGCGAATTTTTACACACTGTATTATCCTACTATTGTTACACAATTTATTAACATACTCTTTTTTAAGTTCATTTAGGTTCTTAGTGTTAGTTAGTGAAGGCCACGCGCAGTTACCACTTAGGTTTCTGACCCTCTCGGCGGATATTTACGTTATAAAGCCGCACGAACGAAAGTGCTCACATATTTGTCTATTGATTACTGATGAATTCTTAATCATCTCCCTTCGAGATGGCTCGTATAGAATGCTGGTGGCAGGTACCAACAAAGCAAAAAATCAAATGCCTGTTGTTTGATTACTACCAGATTGCATAAAACCTATGATCAACAGCTGTAACAAATTATAATTTATTAAAGCTTTATGAGACCCGAGACTGGAATTTTTACAGCTAAAAATTATTATTATTAGGGATATTAACATTTTTTCTGAGTAACGTTTTACTAACTTTGTTCAAACAACTAAAAAAAGTAATCTAGATTTTCTCAATAAAACTGAGTTCAAAGAAAGTCGACGAATTTTCTTGTAAAATCGATATCTTCATTTTTTGCATAAAAAATTCAGTTTGCCAGTATTTTACAGTAACACGTTAGGAAAAACTTGGTTTTTCCGTTTAAAGACAGTGTTGCTTAAAAATTTGGACCTAAAAATGAAGAAACTCTAGTGTCCAAGTGTTTTCCAAATAAATGCCTAAAAAATTTGTTTTTCAGTTTGGGGAAATATTTTTGGAAAAAGACCCAGAAATGATGATTAGGGTGTGGTCCATAATTCAAAGCTGCAAAAAGTTTTCCAAACATTTTTGCAAAGTGGTTAAGGAGGCGAGAATAAAATTTATCTTATAACTTTTCACAAAAAATATCTGAAGATTTATTTTAAATAAAACTATAAAATAGAGAGGAATCTTCAGAGGAATGGAGGTGACGAAATTTCCAAATAATCTGTTATAAACTTTCGCTTATTCTGTTCATTTTTCGATAGAAAATTGTTTGATTTTTGTTCCAAATTCGAAGCTGGAAAGGAATTTCAAAACCTTTTACAAAGCGATGAAGGATTAGAAAATTAGTTCATAATTTTTCGCGAAAAATACCTTAAGATTGTCAGCATCTTTAAGTGAAACTTTCGAAAATTGAGCATTTACAAGAAAGAGTAACTTGGTTAAAACTGTAAAATTCTGAAATTTAAAGACATTTTAAAAATATTATTAGTAATAATTGGATGGAATTGGATTATTGTTGATTGTCTATGATTCTGAACTATACGTGGTCCAACTTGTGGAGGAAGCCAAACTAGGTCTTCAAAAATGTTTGTTGGAAGGTAAATTTCAGATTTTTAGGTATAGTTTAATATGCTTTCGATACAGTCCGGTACAAGGGGTTAACCTGTAAACTGAAAAACCTCTTACAATTCTTCTAGCTTCACTCAACTTGTGGCAAACTTTTTCTAAAAAACGAAAATATGTTGTCCTTTCAAATGAAAGAAAATCCACCAAACTATCTGCGGAGGCTGGGCAACATTTACATAACCGACATTCTAAAATAATTCTATCCTCAGATACAAATCTGTTACGGTGCTTCAAAGTTCGTCTAAACCTGCAAAGCTAACATCTCCAATTCTCAAATATCAAAACATTCGAAAGCAAACTCATCCGCAGACTATCCTAAGCTCCCGTCCGCGTATGTATCAGGGGAATCTTTAGCGACCTCAAAACTGAAGCAATGGACAATTCATTTACCTAGAACTTTCCAAATTCAAAAACAAAGGCCTAAACCATTCCAATCTATTAGTAAGCGAAACTTCCCACTGAATGGCCCAAGGATGACACTTAAATATCCAGAAAATTACCGGCACCGCTTATTTTTCTATATCGGAATTCTCCTGAAAATCTCCACTATTTACCGATTCCTTCTGCCTTCGTATTCCCATCCGAGAGGCCAGTGGCATAGTGATGAAAACACAAAATCACAGAACGTAGGTACCTACGAATAGAGGGTTGAACTGAAAGAAGGTAGGTTCACACGCCCCGGGTGGGAAAACCTGAAGGTCCGAATGTAGTAGTTTCTCCACTTGACAGGCCGAACAACCGAAGCCATAGGCAATTTATTTACCTAAAACTTTCCAAATTCAAAAACAAAGGCGTAGATCATCCCAATCTATAAGTAAGGGAAACGTCCCACATAATAACCTGAAAATCTCCACTATTTACCGATTACTCTCCTTATCCCTTCCTATTTCCACCCGAGAGGCAGTGGCCTAGTGATGAAAACACAAAATCACAGAAGATACGTACTCATAGAGCATTATACTAAAACTAACAGTTAGTTTTAGTATCATGCGCATAGAGAGTTGAACCAAAAGGAGGTAGGTTTACACGCCCCGGGTGGGAAGACATGGGGGATCTGAATCGAGTAGTGTTTCCAACAGACAGTGTAATCGCAGAACTATTTTTACCTAGACAATTCAAAAAAAGTAATAGATGGAAACAGCTAACTCAATTCAACGATCATAGTAATAAGTGAATTCTACATTACTTCAGATTTTAAGTTTTGAAAGTACAATTAATTTAAAACATAACCACAAATTTGACGTTGGCGGCGTTGGCCTTGTCATTGTCTTGCATTGTCTCCCTGGGTGCATATTTTCTGATATGCTTTCCAGTAAAACTTAAAAAAAAAACATTTTTCAACGTGTGCAAAATATTGCCATTCTTCATTTTTAAACAATTAGCTATCTACCAGCTACTATAAAATGATTCTTAATATTAAAGACGATCCAAATAAGTCATAGGAACCCTCAAACGCAATACCTCAGTTTTGAATCAGCTTGTGCACATAGTTTTGTTTTTTTTGATACTTATCGGTTTCGATCTCACACTAAAAATATTTTACAACTTTGAGTTTTTCGAAAGATTGCTGTTAATTAATGCCTATAATTGCGAATTACTACTTAGGCGTCTAAACAATTGAAGTTAAATTAATCTAATAATTGATAGCGTATTGATAATTATTAACTATATTTAAAATTATTCATATTGCTACTTCCTTACATAATCAGGAACGTTGCACAACATTATATAATCGCTTAAATAATAAGTATTTCTTCATTGAGTTATACACGTTGGCTTTTACTACAATTAGCCAATTTATAGTATCGTCCTGTTTTTAATATTCTGAGATAAGCGCTACTGCTTTCAGTTTTCAGACTCAACCTTCATATAAAAAAACTGATTCACTAATATTGACCAATCGCCATCCAATCCAGCCAGGCAGCTCATTTTTTTAACATGTTTCCGTTCCTTGTAAAATACCTAATAATAAATGTTTGTGAACATTTATTTGATAGAACTATGTAAACACTGTTTTTTTTATACAAAGTGCTTGTTGGGTATTTCGACTCAAAAATTTCTGTCTTTAAAAAAGACAGAATTTCCTCACGTCTGTTATTACAGATTGATAAATAGTGCTCTTATTTCGCAATAAGAAATATATGTAAACACTGTTATTTTGACATTCTGCAAAGAAGATAACATTTACCAACTTAAGGTCTGGCAAAAATTTACAGTCCCATTCATATGAGCTCCCCCATTAATGGATGGATTTTATAATTTTACTTTAGAATTCTGAGCGTTGCTCTAAAGTTTAAAATATTGGCAAATGCTTCAAACAAAGGAATCATGAACGAATAGTTGTTAAAGCTGTATAAGAAACACAAGGATGAATCTGGTTCGTGTTGGCAAAAAATTATATTGCACATCACTGATGTATTTACTGAACTATTATTGTTACAGCGCGTGTGGTCCATTAACAGTGTTGCCAATTTATACGCTGTAATTCGCTGACTTTCAAATTTGAAATAATAAAAACCAAAACATAAATTTTATATTACATTTGGTGCTAATATGTCCATAACTCTTATTACAATTGGCCAAAGTTGTATACCTAATACAAAAAAATATTAACACATTGCTGCCACTTCAGTTCTCCCTAAACGATTATTTTCAAAAACTGAAGGTACAAGTTACTAATAATCTAAGGAATAGTCTTCAAAATAATTAGATACGAAAGTTAGGATTTTAAACATAAATATTTGAATATATTTACATTAAGTATTAATTTCATGAGTGTATTTTTCTTTTCTGTTGTTAATTATTCATATTTATTTTATTTCAATGTTTGTATTTACTACTTTTCTTGGAAGAATAGAGACAAACTCTGCAAAAGAGTCGTATTTAATACTGTCGTTAATAGTACCTACCCTACCTACTTATTCATAATGCGAATGTAGATATAGCAATAAATAAATTTTTGAAAAAAAACAATTGTAATAAGTGAATACTGATTTTAATAAATTAATCTTTGCTTAAAAAGTGGAAAATTGATTTACTGAAAATTTGAATTCGGTCATTGCAATCGATTTAAAGCTATACAGCGATAGTTAGAAAACCAATGAATAAAACACTTCTATCAAATAATTCAAATGAAATATGTTTAAAATTACAACTATTTAATAATTCGATATTTTTTATTCGATACACAAAGCATTGCGAGCTTTTAATGCATTTTTTGAATGTAGAGGTAAAATATGTTATATGCCATTACTGAAAGGACACACATAATATGCGTCTGAGATAATCAAGTAGGCACATACAAACCTAATACAAATATATGCTGTTCGCAACAGCGCACATTCAATAATGATATACATGAAGCTTAAAGGCATCTCCCAGCTAATTTTGACACCCGTATCGGCCCAAGTCTGTCATTAAGTTCTCCGAACGTAACTAATTTCGCATTATACTGTACTATTAGTCCCCTGAAGTTGCATGGGTTACCTGACCGATCGATTTTTGCACCTTTAGCTCTCTTCAAGGTGGCAGTGCTGACCGCGGCCTTTTGGCTAATGTCTATATTAAACTGGTTTGTGTTAGAACCGCAATAATAACTTAATAGTAAATCAATAAGACCTTCGCCATTAAAATATCTTGATTATTACACTAGTTATTTCTGTTTGTTCACTAATCGCACTAATTTATATTCTTCAAAAAAAGTTTTCGATTAAATTATTACAAAATATTTTATATTCAAGCATTTCCGCCTGAAGCCTCGTGAATAGTAAGTAAATTCGGTATAGTAATGCATATTGTGACCATTTATTCGTCCACGGTTGGTAAATCCTTCACCGTCCGCAACTAGAACATCTCGAAAGAAGTTGAGATTGAGATGTATTTTGGGGCATTTCCCGTTGAAGAAATGTAACCTTCATTTAGAAATAATTACCATCGAGTGCTTGAGAAAACTCCAATGGATGGAACTTTCTTCCATACCGCAGGGGAGCATATTTTGCAGTTCGAGATATTACGGAACCATAGGAAAGCTTACGAGAAGAAATATGTGGTTCTGCTACTCTCGTCCACACTACTGTTATTTTGTTGTTCTCGTGAGTTACAACATTTAGTCCCTGTTTTTTTTAAGTAGCAAACTTCAATTAATAAGTTAACAACTTGAAAAATGCAGTAGGTACTGTTTTCTGAAAATCGCTGAAAAATATTGTTGTCAAAAATTCAATTTTTCTTAAATAGTGCAAATATGTGTCAATGAAGCACAAAGACCGACCACTGCATTGGGTTTAATTATGTCATACCAGCTCACTTCATCGTTATTGTTCAAAAGTAGATATTGAGTTTCATATGAAACGGATTAGAAATGCTTGCAGATATTTTTTTGGGCTACCAGTTGCCAAGTGCTTATTCTCAAAAATACTACCTAACATTAATTTGTTGACTGATTGAAACTGAGAAGTTTTGTGGACTGATTGCTCGGACATAAAAGCGTGGAATATTGAAGAGGTTTTTGGATGTGTCAAAAGGAAGCAAGGTTTAAGTGTAAACGAGGAACACTTTGGCTGCTTGGGAGGTTTTGACCGCGCAGTACCATCTACTATTTACTTTCGCATAGATTTATGCTAGTAAAATAGATGGCGACTGCCACAAACCTTCACCGAGGTTCTTCTTTATTGTCGACTTTTCTCAACTCTTCTAAGGTTAAGAGGCAAAAAAGCATACCTTCTTTTTTTCCGAAAATCCAAAATTAATCTACCTTGACTTGTAACCTCATATTAATAACCTACATACCACCTAGTGTATATTAATTTAAATTAATATCTATATGTATTAAGGGTGTGGCAATTGTAATTCCTCAGCTGCCACGGTTAAACTCTATGACCAAATGTAAGTCAAAAATCCAAACAGTTTTTGAAATAAGGTCGAACAAGGGAAATTTGACAAGTTTTTGGTCATAGAGTCAAACCTTGATGGCTGGGGTATTCATTTTCGAGCACCCTGTGCCGTTCCAAATTAATATTTACATTATACTGAGTTCGTTTCACTCTTATTGGTCTCATTCGTGCTATCTGTGATTAGCTTGCCACACAAGTTGCCGAGGAAAATCCAATACAATCGTATCGCACGAACACAAACAATTGCCTCATTGTACATAAATGACCGCAATCACATGTAAAAAGGCCAATCACTGCACTTTCTTTTGCGGTCGGTACCTTATCAATAGAGGCCGTACTGCTTATTGGACAGCAGCATTCACATCTACTGAATTATTTAGTTGGCTCTATTTACGGGATGACATCCTAGCTGATTCGTATAATTCGCGAATTCAAAAGTCTAAATGATCCCTGGTGGTGAAATTATAAACTTCACTTAACGAGTGACATTCGGATTACCGCTTTTGTTTGCATTTTGCCTTTACGTAGAAAAACATGGAATTTCCAAGTTGTAAGTGGGGGTCCACGAAAATATATCTGTTTTGAAAGTAAGAACAAAAATATTAATGTAAGCAGATAATTTTTCAAGTAGGTATAACTTATTCGATATTCAGAACTTACTTATTTGATATTGAGTATTGAGTATAACGCGTGTCGAAACTTGTAAAGCGCGGCTCGTCCGCCCGTAACGCTTGCTCAGACATGCAAAGAGAGAAATACGAATAGTGAATTATTTCATTTCGGAATTTTAAAAAGAAAAGGGTGAGTGAATGGATGTCAGTGTTTGCCAGTGTTGGAAAAAGTAAGCAGTTGCCTTTTTGTTATAAGTACATACTTTTATTTTATATTGAAATAATACTATATGAGGAGGTGCAAAACCAAACGCCACATGCCACAAAATGTATTAATTGGAGTTGACTGATGCTGATGCTAAATCTTATCGATTATTTGCATTGTATAAAGCCTTTAAGATGAACCCACATCCCACAAATCTCTGTAAAACATCATTGGAAAAAATCGTGTTCCAAGTAAAACTACACATATGCATATGTCTGAATTGTGCAAATTCCCACAACTCCATTGCAGCCAATAAGGTTTAAAAAAGCATGCCAATATTTAGTTTTCAGCACTGAGTAGCATTTTTGCATCAGCCTAATTTTTATTAATTGCTATTATTTTTGCTCGGAATGTAGGAAAAATCAAATAACTTGGAACACATTGAGGTTTGAAGAATGTCAAAGGGCTTCGAACTTGTCTTCAAAATATGGATAACATTGGCGATACGAAAATTATTTTTAACGGGAAAGGAGTTTCAACAAAGGGTCGTGTAATCGTTCCTGTGAGGGAAAACAATTTCTTTAAATTTTAAGCCAGATCTTACAAAGCATCTGCAAATTTTCATCTTAAATAATTGTTTTTTCCCCAATAAAAATATTTGTAAAATCCAACATATACGCACCATTAGAATCGAGTTTGTCAAAAGTCATGAGATGACTGAAGAAGATCGTTCAACTTTCCAAAAACTAAAATCCAATGAAACACGCCTCAACGTGGTCTGATTATATCAAGTGCAATACAACAAAGTATCTGATATCTTCCAGGACAGCCAGTATAATTATCTTTATTTCACTTATTGAAAATATGATAAATTGCTACCCAACATATAATGGCCCACAGAAGCTTCAAGCATATTGACCAAATGCTTGTACAAAGACAGTGTGAATTAGTAAGACCACAAAGTGGTCAAGAATTAACAACAACGGAGGTTGTAGGTACAAAACGAATAGATACTCTTCAAATACATTTTGCAAGCGTAATGAGACGATTGAGATAACTTTAAATGTTGAGACCACATGCATGTATTAACTACATTTTTGACTAGTAAAAAAAACTTTACCTAACTAATCGGGTGGATGATCATAACAATATGCTCACGTTTTTCCAATAGCAACTTATTTTTTAATCAAAGGATCAGGATGAGACATCAGAAATCATTCAGTAGAGCTATTCATAACACGGGTTTAAATATGTCAACCGCAGTACTTAAAATGCCTATAATTTTCAATGATTATTATATGACATACAATTTGCTGCTTCTTATATGTTCGACTGCTACCTAAGTAACTTATCAAGTATCAAGCATTTTTTTCTTAAGTTAATACGTCCGAGTAATAGTGCTCATTATGAAATTTTCCACCTCGCAACATCACCTATTGATAATATACGCATTAAGTAAAAGCTCTCCATTGACGGTAACATACAAAACATACACAAACAAGTTTAATGGGTCCAAGTGAATGGACTCTTCTTCAAAATTGTTCTCACAAAAGCGAGCTTCTTCCCCGACGTCGGCATTTCAATCGTATCCTTTTACCAAAAGCCCGTGATAGCCGTATCATGCCATCTTATTTCTTTCTAATCCTCGCTTCTTCGGTGAGTTGAAAACGCTTTTGATTCCGATACGTACTTTGTGGACAATACAGAGACGGAGCGAGTTTTAATTTTGTTTTATGATCATAACAATAAAAAGCATCAACTAGTATGACTTTTGTAATTGTGACTCAAGTGATTTCCAGTGGTTCCATTTAGGTTCGAAAAATTTATTTTGATTTTACACAGTAGCTCCTGTTTACTAATCGCTTTCGATGACTCCGTTTAAATTTCGTGCTTTTCGCATGCATGAAGTCAACGTTTACTTACGTGGAATTGTTCTAACTCCTCTAATACTGACAATAAAGATTGCAGCTAAATTTTTCGAAACAACTTTTTGCAAACATTTTACAACTTATTTTCAGTTTATCGGAGCATTTCGAGGACGGATTTCGAACCTGTTAGTTTGGGTTAGTTTGGGTTTAGCTCTCAAGCTGGGTTTAGCTCTCAAGTTTTGTTTTCGAACTCAGCTCAAACCTGCCCAAACCTGCCCAAACCTCCTTGACACATGTTAAATACTTAGAATTAGAACCCAACGTTACCATAAGTAACAGTTATTCCCACTAAGCCAACAGATAACAAAATTAGAAGATTAGAAACAGATTAGGAAGCAGGTACAGAAACCAAAATGATAAAATTCGTCTAACAAAGGCAATGCGAACCCTTAAATTGAAAAGAGAAATCAGAAATTTTATATTACTTAAGTGGTATCAATGAACCTGAAACAAAATTGGGTGTTGTTCATGGAATAGAATAATTAGAATAAATCTCTTTTTGATCTTGAGTTTGATAGAGTCCAGGAAACTAAATTTAACAACCAATCAATTACGAGTGAAACCAATTGATCAAACATTTTAGGCTTTGAGATGATTATTCGATTAACTGCAATTTCATGTGAAAATTAGCAAACAACTAGTGAATCAGACCATAATTACGAATTATATTGTTGAAGATTAAATGATGACGCTGGCACTAATGTGTTATTTATTAAGGGCACGTGCATTGGGTGAAAGCGATCTGTTTAAGCTGCTGACACAAAGCAACAATCCTTAGAGCAGTATTTGAAAATAATGCTAATGTTCATTGCTATATAGTGGATGAGCATGTGCAAACGGAACATTCTAATAGAGGAATTTATCTAAAAACTGGTATGCACTGATCGAAAAATGTATTTGCACTTCCAGAACGCCGTCTCCAAGCCGCACCTTTTTTCCTTTCCTCACAAAAATATTTAATAACAGAACGCTTCGATTGATGCAGTCACCAATCATTTTCCAAAGAAAAGTCAGTTGAATTCTATGGCTATATCCTTATATACTTCTTTGGATCAACTCAAGCGTGTCCTAAGTGGGTCCAATCATGTTATTGATCTTCAAACGCTCTGTTTTGGAGTGTAATGGCTTTGAAAGGTTGCAATAAGAGTATATTGGCAATACTACGTCTATAAAGCGTGGTTTTATTTACGGGGTAACATTTTCAACCCATTTCTACTGCCCCAAACTAAAGCGTTTGTAATTTTGTAAACTGTTCATATGGCTTTGCTGTATGTTCCAAACTAGTAAGTGACTGCAACTGTTGCACCAATGTAAATTGGCTCAGAGTCCAAATCGACGATATTGAGCGATTGTAATCAAACTTCCTTGGCTTAAACTAAATTCAACTTGATTCTTGTTTTATGTTGAAGGGTTACCTATTTCAACTTGGAATAACTGTAATATGTGTTAAGGACGCGAACGAATAGCAATCTGATTGACAGAAACATTTAGGCGATTGAGGTAAACTCGTTCTTCCTCCTTCTATTAAATATGAATAAAAGTGGAAATATGCTGATTTGTCAAATGTGCAGCATAGAAAAGTGTAGGAAACAAACTGTTGATCGTAAAGCAGACCCAACACTTTTAAGGTGAGAAGAAAGAAGTAAAATCCAATCTAATTAAAAATGCATTCCTGTATGCATTAAGTATAAACTTTTCTGCACAGACTATGACATTGGATATGGCAGGATCTGTAGTTTAGCTATTGAACAGCCGTCGATTTAAAAAAAGGTTCTGAGCAAAAGAAGCTCTTCAAGCCTTTCAAGTTAAAAATAGGTTACAATTATATTTGTTTCGCACTTTTTTGTTATACCCTATTTAATAAAGTATAACTTTTAGCAAAGTTAATTCTATAATTTTAATAACCCTTTTTAGTAAATAAATCGGCAAAAGCATAAAACCATTCTACCGTTTAAAGAATTTCAGTTTTTTGTACTGACTATTGCAGAGACACCCTTATTATTACAAAAAAACATTGATTTTTTCGGGAGCTTGTGAAGTTACTATTGAACAGATCACAATAGGATTATAAATCACAGGAGTTTTAATTTTACAAGATCAAATTTTGAATTAAAAATGTAGGTTGGAAGATTGAAAACAACTATCAGAAACAATCGGAAAACCCAAGCTTTAATTTTAGCTAGGGTAACATTGGTGCGTAAATTAGAGCTAGGGGAACTTTAGTTGGAAGTTTGCTAAGCCTAATAAAGATGTTTTGTCAAAGTTTCAGTTACTTCTCTGAAAATTATGCTTATTTTTGGTTAATTGATCAGTACTGGACTAAACAGCTTTCTTGAAATTTAGCTTAACTGCAAATGAAAAATCTTAAGTGTAGAAACTAATCTTTAATTAAAAGAAATAGAAAAGTGAGACTTTTGGAATTGTATATCGCAATAAGTTAAAACAAGGTCTTAAAACGAAATCTTTTTATTTGCTTTCTTACTTTCTATGGAAAAACTACAGCTCTGTTCTGACACAATTTATCCTTTTTGTATAACTCGCAATACTTTACTTACTTACTGAACTTGTATAAAGCATCTTTATCCAAAGCTTTAAAACTGAGACTCACTAGTCAGTATTGGCTGGCAGCAATCAACAACTAATAATATTTTATAGTAAATACTGATACCGAGCAACACAAAGCAGCAAAGTATAGGACAGTTGATCCACCATCCTGGTTACATTAAACGTTACATTTAGATTTGTTCCACTTAATTTATTTGAAAAATATGTAAATATTTGAAATAAACTAGCGAAAAACTTGAACTTTTAAAATATGAATAAAGGCTTTATTTTTAAAGCTCTCCTGTCAATAACAGCTTTTCTCCAAACACCTCGATAATTATTTACAAAAAGATGGTCAGACCTTTTCCTTTGACGCTCGGCCACGGTCGCATTCTCGATTCGTTCCGACGATCTGTGTGGCGGAGGCTGCGACCGACTAATTTGATTAAGGCCACACTGTATAAAACAATTCTATACTGACAGCACGGCAATGAGAGAATACCCACAGTGCCGTAGAAGCATTTAGAAATAACCCAAAGTTAACAAAAACTTAGACAGAAAATTCATGGGTTCAACTGGCCCAAAACGGTTTAATGCTTTACTAGCAGAAATAAAAAAATATATCAAAAAAGTAATATTTTTGTTGAACGAAACTTGGATCTCTTGTTCAGCCCATCGACATTTTTGACTGAAAATCTCAGTAAATTATTTTGGGATGGAGAGTGAGGTTGTGTGAAGTGGGTGGTGTTTAGGACAGTATAATTGGTTATTTGTTCAAATCAAATTGTCTTAAAGCAGAACGTGTACGAGCTTCAAGCTCAGGTGTCTAATGTTTCCATAAATAACAAGCTACATTTAATTAGAAATATAAGTACTTTCAAATTTTGTCTGAGCAACATAGTGATGCGCTAAAGTGCTGAAAAGTAGGTACTGTTTGCAAAAGAAATTTGGTTTGGTTTAATAACAATTTATCAAAAAAAACTGTATTAATTATTGTATATTGTATTAAACGAATATAAGTATTAAACATATTAAATGGTTTCAGGCAGCAATAGCTCTAATTTTTCTAATAAATTATAAGCGCGCTTTCAACTTCAGGACTAATATTTTCCCTAGATGTACACTTGTTTATCAATAATATTTGTAGGTGAGCAGGTAAAGCACCATCGTGTTGAAATAACTGCATGCAGTTAGATTTTAAAATAATGACTACCAAACAATATTATCCAACTTGTTGCAGCAAATTAAACATGCAGAGATGAAGTCAAATCTCGTTCAAATGGATAACATTTTCTAGGTCCAATTGTAGATACAATCATGTACTTATATCTAGTAATCGACCTACGTTAATGAAAAAGTGTAAACGTAAGTAATAACGTTGTAAAGTAATAAACGAGCAAAAGTAGAAAACTTTTTATTTAAGGCTCATACGGTGGTCCATCAAAGAAAATAATTAGTTGTTAACATCGGCTGCATGCATGTATGTGGACTTCATCTTTTTTTCTATGGCTTTTACAACCCCGGGTGAATCTTAGCTGATTCTACCATTGGCCCCTGTCCATCATGAGCTGTTCGGAACTGGCGACATTTAGAGTTCTTAAGGCTACCGACAGGTTATTCCTCCATCGCAATTTGGGTGTTCCAAGTGATCTTCTGTAGGTTGGAATCTATTCCTATAATATATATAATATTTTGCTTTTTAATGTGTCCTGTCCATCTTAGTCTTTTAGCTTTAACCATCTTGACGATATCTGGTTGACGGTATATGTTTTCCAGTTCAATGTTGTTTCTGATCTGGTACTGAGTTTTGGTCTTTCACTCGCCCATATATACTCCGAAGGATTTTCCTTTCTGCTCTTCTTAGTCAGTTTTCATTTTGCTTTGTCAGGTCCACGTTTGTGGTACGTAAAAGTGGACGGTAAAAGTGTACCAGTGTTTGCTGTTCTTACGATTTTCTCTAGTATTAGGTATGTTAAACAACAAGGGCAGTATGTGGTCGTTTCAGATGAAATAAGAAGCTAAAAATGCTACGGGACTGCTATGGACCATTTTCCAGATTAGATTGTTTATTGGAAGTGAGCGATTCCAACTTAAATTTGCAATATTCGTATTTTAATTCGTACAAATTTGCAAATAGAAACTTATGTTTCCACGCCACTGATTCACGTCCATCAATTTTTTATTAATTCCTTAACACAATTTTTTTGTGATGCTGATCGATGAAGATACCGAATGTCGATCAGGCACAGCGTGAAAAATCATCTGTCTACTGAACGATGGTACAATGCACCTTGGCAGATACACAATAGAAATTAGACGGGGTTTTTTGTTAATGATCGGCTCAGTTCATTATATAACATTATAAAATAATCAAATTCAATTGGAAGCAAGATTCTGGATAATAAGTATATATGTAAAAGGCTGGCTATTTCTCTTTCTTTTAATAAAACTATTTAGTTTTATATCCCAATATATTCAAGTTCAACGCAGTTGGAGGTGAATATAGATACCATAGTGTGAATTGTGCTTAAACAAAAACAATGCAACGGTATTTAAAACTCCCTTTAAGGTGCAGTTTCGTAATTGACGAGGAGTCGGTTTAACTGATTTACTTTTTTCGGATTTGCGACCTATGTTCATTCAACAACACATTTCTTTTCAAATTCATGGCGCCTATGTCAGGGGTATCATTTCCTGATAGATTTTAACTGATTTTCAGGTTTGAATGCGTTTTTGTAACGATTGATTTTTATCGCATAGTCCAATACGATTTTGGCGGAGCAAAAAAGATCTCTTTTTTCAAAGATTTTGGTCTTATCGACAAAAAGCAAAATGTTACAAATTGTAAACTGGATATATGAAAACTTAAACCAAAAATTGAGATCTTCAAAAAAGACATTAATATTGAAAAACTTTTTTGGAACTCAATATTTTAGTTGCAGTTGCAAACATAAAGACAAATAAGAAAAAAGGTCGGGCAGCTTTACACCCATGAAGAAAACAAGAATTTTATTGTTCGATATTGGTAAATAATAGCTAGTAGTTACATCAGGTTCTACCTTATTAGGAAATAGATTAATATTTTCCATATTATCCACTAAATTTAATTCAGGTACTTACATACATTTTTTTTCTTATTTGGTGATTAATGTTCAGCAAAATCTAGATTTTCGAACTTAGATCACTTAGCTCGATTACTCTTCATTTCAAATTCAAATTCAATCTCATTCAATTATTCATAAATTTTGTTATTTTGCAAAATTGAAATGTGATTTTGGATACATAAAATTATGTAATCTGGACACAAAACCAAACTGACCGCATTACTAGCTCCTTGGTATGATTCATTAGGATTCTTCTAGTTCTTCCAGTTCTTCCGTGGAGGAAAACATCTTTTTTTCTTTTATTCCTTTATAGTTTAGTGTTTTTTTACCTCTGGTTAAAAACTCTATTTAGTATTAATCACATAGTTTGCATAGCAATAATGAGTTCTAAGACCTGATATTTTCAACTCTCGGAGATTAGATAACTTAGTGGTTTGATTAAAATTTACAAAACTAATTATTTAACCCTTTTTCCCCAAGCTGAAAGAAAAGCTGTGTTACAGAAGGTAGTTAACTGGGGCCGACAGCCATGTTATAATGAGATCTCTAAAATCCACGCAAATATTTTTCAGAAATTATATTATTTGCCATAGTCTCAATACCGCTATCAAGTTTCAGTTCATGTCGTTTCGCAACAATTTAAGAAACTTGGTAGCTTTGCAAAGGGAGGCATTTGAAACAGGCTTTTTTAACCGCTCATGAAACACTTCGAACTGAGTCTTGCTAATAACCATTTTCAACCAGAAGCTGGAAGTATTAACTCAAAACCGGGTTTATTATTACCGAAAGATTTATATATTTTTTTAAGGACACAACGAACAACGAACAACTCTTAAACACAGACAAAACAAAATAAGACATAGAATTGATGTAGCATGGGTTGAGATTAATGGCTCACAACCTCAGGCTTTTGGTCATTTGTGCTTTTATGTAATTAAAGGAATGTGTGCCTACCTTTATGTGGAAACCTTTATTTCCTTCCCCGTGTCGTTTCAATGCAATTGGGTGACCTGATTCTACTCCTTTGTCGCAGAAGTAGCACAAACAATGGCTAGACTATTCTTTCGCGTTTAGTCATTCTAAGAAAATGCCAAATGTTATAAATGTGTCCAATTGATCGAATCCGAGAGCAAACTTTCCATTAGAAAGTATAACTCATGGTCAACTTATGTATTTGCTATAGGAATCGGATTAAAAATATTTTTTACGATTTCTGGTAGCGACATTCTCATATGGAAAAGGGTGATACTTTGTATAGTTTGGGTAATAACTCATATTAGCCATATTTATTAAAATAACAAATACTGCAGTAAGTATTTGATAATGAGAACATACTGGAAACGTTGACCGATGTTTAAGTGTTTCTAATATTGATAATTAATAATACTTTTTCCAGTATAAAATATATCCTCTTCAGTGGTAAGTTTAAATTCCGTCCCAGCAACTACTTGTAACGATTTAAACCATGATCCTGCAGGAGGCCGTAACGCTTTACGCAGACATTTTTCGACATGGGTTGTAATGCTCAAAAGCGTTCTATTGTTGTATCGCAAGATTACTAAAAGTCTGATCCCAAAATTCTGAGTCACCGTGTCCAGCTACGAGAATGTTTCCTAAATTTTAATGGATTATCTATTTCTCATTTTCGGATACACAGTTGTAAAAATTTTACAAATAGTTTCATGCCTTCGTGAAGACAACACTTCTAAGAAGTGTTTAAAGACCAGTTAAAACTCTATACTCATCATTTACCTTACCTGGCTAAATAATCCTACTGGATCAATGTCTGTTCTTTGAAAAAACAAACAGAAATGTATTACGAAGTGTTAACTGCCTAAGGAGCTTAAACCTAAAGGTATTAGTGGAAGAACCAAACCTTGGGTGGTTAAAGATAAGGTTCGAGCGAATTGATTTATGGACAAACCTTTTCTTTTTTCATCTGGTGTCATTTTCAGAAACAACCCGGAAATCAAAGTGTGAAAGGCAGGCGATATACACACGTGAGGCGTTACCTAATGGTGTTGAATATGAAACATATAAAGAAGTCAAACACAGACTATTAGACAATACAATATATGTACATTAAGCTTACCTTACGCGACACTGATATCGAATATTCTTTGCTTGAGTACATATGAAACCTGTAGATTAATTCCAGCGGTATATCGCCATAATCAACACGTTCTGTTAAAAAAAACTCCAATCATAAAGTAGCTGATGTCGTGAAATGCAATAAATTTCAGAACAGATTCCGCTTTACCTAGGGTGGTCCAACGCAATCTCCTACCTTCTATAATTTAAAGCGACCTTTTTGGTTACCTATTATCTCCGGCAGTTAATTACGTTGATGAAACAATAACACCTTGCTTAGAAATGGGTATAGATTAGATTAGCTAGGAATAAATGTTCGAATGGTCCTAATTCAACCTCTGAGGGACTGGTCTTGATTTACGCAGTAAAAATTTAATTAAGCTATTATTAAACTGACATTAAAGAAAAAGTTTGAGGGTTTGAATAGATACAGCTCGACTGTTTATTAT
The DNA here is from genome assembly GCF_020466585.1 of Dendroctonus ponderosae. NCBI lineage: Eukaryota > Metazoa > Arthropoda > Insecta > Coleoptera > Curculionidae > Dendroctonus > Dendroctonus ponderosae. The sequence goes on from NW_026019075.1 coordinate 18,933, forward strand.
TTTAGCTTTCACTTTTAATTCATGTTTTTATGGTACTTATATTTTCTTCAACTGTAATGAACAACTGATTTACTAGATTAAGCATTCAACTAATATTAATTAAATAATGATTCAATTAACGTTTGTTATCTTAAGATTTGTCTGACAATCAAAAAGCGGCCTATTAGAACTTGTATTATTTAGCAATCATTGTAGTACAAATTTAATAAGTTTTAAGTATATAATCAGTATTGATTCAGGTAGGTAATGAAAACAAAAAAATTATTTCTTATGATAAATTTTCTCTATTTCAAATGAAGTGAACGAAAATTTATTTTCAACGAAACCCTAAACAAAAAACAAATAATGTACTACATTCATGTAGATTATTTTCGATTTTTTTGCCTTCAAGTCTACTTGCACTGGTTAACACCTCTCTAAGGTCAGGTGGGGTACACATTTCCGTCTCTAAGTTACTGATACCTTTTAATTCCTTTAAGTTTCCTTTTTTGTAAAAAACTATAAATAATAGAATTTTAGTAGAACACATAGGAACACAAAATGAACGTATATTTTCTGCAAATTGACACTTTATATAGTGTTCTTTGCAGGTATGAGCTTTGAAGGTGCAAGTGCATTTGGCACTAACATGGCGTTCTATTTTACACAAGCATTTCAAGTAGAACACCACAAAACTGAGTTAAACTTAAAAAGTTTCTTATTTTAGAAAAACGTATTTTTGTATTATATTTTATGAGAAAATACCTACTATTAAAAATTACTGAGGGTTAGTTTTAAATTGTGCGTTCAAGACTTAAAATGTATAACAATGTCAAAACTGAATCAAGTTTGCCTTTCTTGGAAGACCATGAATTATGAGATTGTTTATTACATGCACGTGGCTTGTCTGACAAAGTTAAAGTATTTTATTTCCCAAAAATGTTTGCTTCGGAGGATACAATTTTCAAACAATATTTCACAGTAATTACATATTGCAGATTATCAGTATAGCTGAACATCACAAATCAACATTGCAGCAAAACCTGTTTAAACTTGCAGCAAAATAACGTTTTTATTATTTCACAAAAAAGCTGATTAGAAAGTATGCATTAAAGCAGGAAATTATTAACCAACATGCCAATGTTTGATTTGTGGTTATATGTGAAGTGTAGTCCTCAAAAACAAAGATGTTTAACAATTTGAAATCTGTATTGATTTTATCTGGTTTGGGAAGAATTCAAATGGTGCCTGAAAATCCAGTGATTGATTAGAAGCATATTGGTTAGGGATAGTCGGTACTTAACGTAACCGCTAAAATAGCAGTGTTCCAAACGTGTAACCTGCAACCGTAGTTACAGCTAGTTGGTTTAACCGTTGTTTTTGGAACCGTCTCCTAAAACCGGAACAGTGGTGCGCAATCCGCACCAACTGCAGCCGTTTGTCCGCTTATAAAAAGTAAATCATTATATTTCATCACTATTTCTACTGTCATCAACATTCTGCATTTGTAATGAAAAATTTAAAAAGTAACATGTTCCTTTTGGAACCGCATTTTGAAATCCATTACCAAGGTGAAACTGGAACGAATGTACCTGTTATAAGAATAACCGTTTATCACACCTCTAATATTGGTTCATTTTAGAAACTTAAACTTGCCGCAACTGCACTGCTGAATATTGAAATTATTGCAGTACTCATAAACAACAGGTAAGTAAAACATTTTCAGTTTCCAATATGGGATTGCGCCTTGTGTTTTTAACTATTGAAAAAAAAACACTTGTGAAAAAACTTTCAAATAACTTGTAATTTGAAAGTTTGCAAAATGTGTACGAACAGGGAACTACCGTACAAATAGCCGCGTTTAAAGTTGGCTTTTGGAAATAAACCTATCTACAATAATATTGTCATTCCCAATTATTTTGGCCACACCTGCCATTAATGTGCAGTACAAAATTAAACGATTTTTCCATTTTGTAATGCATACCAGAAAATGATTGCAAGGATTTTCAGTTATAATTGAAAAAGTTTTTAAGCATTTCCATAGTTGTTCGCAAACTAGAACGTTTTATACGTCTAAGTTTGGCGTAAGTTATCAGGGTTTGAAATCATATTCCCACGATTTCTGTTTACTTCTTGAATAGCTTTGTAACCCTTTCCACATAACACTCTATCTTATCTACCAAGATCTGTTCATATTTGACTAACGGTAGCCTATACATTTTTTTATATGTTTTATCCTGGGTCAATTAGAGCACTTTATTACTACCATATAAGAACCACCCTAAACTTTAGGTGGTCTGAGGTTCTAAAAGATGGTTTAGAAACATTTTAGCACATAATATACGTGTATTAGAGGTTATTAGTATTGTATATTGAGATTATGTATTTGTAATGAAGCCTTAAAATAACGTGCCGAATGCTTGATAGTTTTTACATATTTACTTTTCTCTGAAATTTTACCATTACCAATGTCCAAAGATCGCGAGCATTTTGAAAAAGTACCCTATAAACCTTCAGAACGCAAAACCCATTGTTGGATGACTAAATGTATGTACAACATCTAGAAATTTTCTTTGGCTTAAGACTTAAATAGAATTTTGCTTAAATTTCAGATCTGTTTCAAAATTTCCATTTACTAGCGACAGCAATGGTATTCAACATTCCCATATTACGTGTGACACCTTAAAGGTTTCCCACCTTTAAATTCCAAGAACAAGATACGTTTGGCAAGTAGGTAACACTGTAAGTCAATACAAACAACCGATTTCACGAAAACCACATTTATTGCACCAAATCTGTATAAAATAGATGCTAGGCGGGTTTGGTTCCCTATAAAAACAAATTCTTTAAGGTTTCTTCAAAATATTTCAGGGTAGCTGTTAACTTCTAAGACAAACAGAGTTTTATAACTTGAGAAAATACGGTCGCACGCCTTTGTGAGAATTCCAATTTAACCTTCTGTTGACAGAAAGAATTATAATGTCCGGTGATTGAAGCCCGTTGTTACCTATTCTAATAAACGTGTTTTAAAAGCAGTGGAAATAAAATTTAAGATAAGTTTTCAGAACACCAGGATCACACAAGCGCAAAGAAAAACACAAATGTAGAATTCATTCAAATACAGTTTTAAATAAAATTCCAGACTTAGTCTCACGTCACATAAAAAGTCGCGTGCAAATACACATCACACCGTTGTTTTGAAGTACTTTTAATATTTAATCGTACAATGCCAATAACCCCTGAAAACATTCAGTTTGATCTGAGCTAGATGTATTATTAGAATAACTATTAGAAAAAAACCCTACTCTTGAGTAAGAGCTGATAAATGAGTTCATCCAACGAATATATCAAGTTAAAAGAATTGAATTGGAACCTTTCAGGATAAAAACAATTACACACATGTAAAGTTTAGCAGATAACAATTGATATTGAAATTATTGATATGTTATGATTTCACTGAAACTTTTTTAAGGAGGTATTTGTTAACATTCCTTTCGAACATTCGGAATTAAATAAATAATTATTTGGTATGAATATTTTCAGCCAAAACGCTCGTCTTAAAATGCGTTGAATATAATGGTTATGACACTCGCTTTTCTTCTGCTCGCTGATATTAGCGAATTAGTGAAACAGAAAAAATGATGGCCCTTCTAAAAGCTCGAACTCTGCGAAGTTCGAGCTAATGTTTTTAGCCATGTTCCGAGAGCTCTCAAACTAAACATATCGGTTCATTCTGTGGACAGCTTCGACCATAGTTCTTGGATGGCTAAAAACTAGTTCTGATCTTAAATCATGCCCGCTAAAATGAAACCAGCCGACGATTTGTCAAGTACACCTTTACTTGTACACGAAGAATCTGTGTAGTCCTATTTTTAGTTTATTGGTCCAGTTCTTCCACAGCTGAAAAAAGAAGTTAGTTGCCTCGCCGCGTCTATGCGACAGACCTAAACAATGTTCTTATGCGCCCAGTAAAATGTCTTAAGATACGTATTTTCCCGAAGAGCGTGCCCAGTTGAAACAAAAATGCACAATGCGATGAAATTATCTTTGGTACCTATTTATAACTTCCAAATCTTAAGCGTTTCGTAGGCGTAGAGGTTTTCTTCCAACTCGTCTTGCCAACGATTAAGGCTAAAAACCTCTCAAATCGCGGGTACTAAACCGACGGAAAGTGCGCCCCAGGTAGGTAGATCAATAAATGGCAACTCCCATACCTTGACAGAGGTCTGCTTCAAGAATTCTGGAGGAGGCAAAAATCCGGCAACACACCAAACAAAAACAAGACAAAACACAACAAAAAGTACAAAATGTTAATAGCCACATACAAAACTGGAATACTGTTCACCGACCATAAAGTGGTAGAATTGCAAGAGGACCGTAAACATGTAAAATGGGACATATAGGCATTAGCGAAGTCCGACAAGTACGAAGAAACCAGATTGAACTGAAATCAGGAAACATCCTGTATAATGCAGGCGAAGACACTGCAATAAGAGGTACTGGTTTCAAAATTAACCGAAAACTGAAAGAACAAAACCATCAGCTCAGGAGTTATATACATAATTATTCAGAACAACAAGACACATTCTGTAAGGAATGTGCAGGCATACGCACCAACTAGCGACCATACAGAAGACGAGATTGAGATATTCTATGGGGACGTCTCTAGAGCTTTAAAAACAAGAAAAATACAAAACACTCTTCTACTTGGCAAAAAGATTTCAACACTAAAATAGGTATCAAAATTGACGAAGCTGCACCAGTGCCCAATAGGCAAACACGCACTTGGAGGTAGAAACGAGGGGAAAGAAACATTAATAGAATTTCTTCACCATAACAAGCTGTTCGCAACAAACACCTTCTTTTAAAAAATCCCATCAGAAAATTGACATGGGCAAGTCCGGATGTAAAAACCAAAAATGTAAAGTTTGCAAAGCGCGCACAGGGTACGTAAGGTATATCCATATAACTGTTGTTTTTGGAATAAACACTTATTTTGTGTTGTCACCATTATGTGTAAGCCCCAATGTGTTGGCATATGTAGTTTCTACACGGTAAGGTAATTGCTAATAGCGACAATGTTACTAAACAACAACAACCTACCTTCGAGAAAGGGTAGGCATAACAAATCGCGGACTCTGTATCCGCAATACTTCAATGGTTTATAGCAAATTGAAAAGCATGCTGCATAGTTTCGGAAATATCAGTTTACTACTTTAGATTGACTGCTCACAAATATATGCTCAAATATGGAAAACTTACTATACTACCGATATTGTCGACTCAATAAGTAAACGAACTAAGAAGTACCTTGTCAACTCTCAGTATTTCAAATAAATATGGTTAAAACAGTTTTTTAATGAAATGCATAAACATATAAAATGTTTATTTACGGAACGGCTTTGCTAAGCTAAAATGTAACCATAATTGTTTTCCGGAAAATAATCTTGTATTAGGTTCATACATACGATGTTTACCCAACGATATCCAAATATTTAACACTTGGCCGGACAAGCCCAAGAAACACGGGGTTGTGCACCTAATATTTGCCTGCTTATTTACAAAAAAGAGAAAACGCTTTCGATTCTCTGTGATTTAAAGAATGTTTGCTTATTTTACAGGCCTAAGTGACAAGCGGCAAATAAAATAAAACACGGACAATCCGTAAAATACATATTTGAACAGCCTATCGACTTTTGGAGTGGCTGTTTGCATTTTGAATCGCCAATAGATGAATTATGGGAAGCATGGTCGAATCAGATCGCAGGTAAATGGTCAATATTTTCAATGGTTTGTCAGGTGGGTATTTTTTTAGTGGTGTGAACTGGTGTAACACTGAAATAAGCTTCAGTTTATGATCTACAGGGTGATTCAAAATTGGGGTCATTCCTCTGGAGGTGTTGTCTCGGCGTGTTCAGGGAGTACAGAAAAATGGTAAAAAAATTAATTGTAAAGTTAAGTTAGTGGCTGTACCTTATTATGCACTCTTCGTATTCGATTGATTAACTCCTGCTCAATTTGTACCGGGCCATTGGTTTAATGTGTCATTGTGCTCTGTTTATCTTACATACGTGTTAGGAATGTGGCCGATATTTATTTGGTGCCTGGAAAAATCTCAGTTGTTGTGCAATGCTCTGAGTGCCCCTGGAAGGCTCTGTCGCAATTATGTCCAATACTTGTTTCTCTGCCTCTGGAACCCGAACATCTATTGTCGTCCACTATCTTCCTGGAGCCAATCTCCAGTATCACTAGCCCTTTGTTGGCGTGCGTTTTTATATCTTCTGCTTTGTTACTGTGACATTTCCCCATAACTAATCGCATATCCGCAAATTAGTGAGAAGAGCTTCAAAGTAAGTCACAGTTTGGACAAATTATTGTTGTTATTGACAAGGGCTATCCACCTGTAACTATCTGTTGAGGACAAAAAACATCATTGCCGCTTTTCATCGAAAAATTGTAGAAGAGCACTATTTTAATATCAAAAATTTTCGTATTTCTATATGCTACCAATTAAAACATGGGACGATTTCAAATTAATGCATAATAACAAAGTTGAAATTCGATTTTCAACTGTTAATATCTTCTAGAAATTATCGGTAAAAAATTGTTTCTATATTTTTCTCGTACTCTGCAAGTGAGCCCCTATTCCTTAAAAAACATGACGCCAATTTTGAATCACCCTGTATAGATTGTTGAGCGCAAAAATGTTAAAAAGCTTGAGCTACATAAGTATTTAGTCTCCTTATTCAACATAGCATCATTTTCCTACAGACTATTTTAATCCAACAATATTTCATGCTAGGGGTGTCTTATGTGAAACCGCATTTTAATATACAGTGAGTCCCAAAAGTAATGTATAAATTCATTTCAAAATAGTTTATTATATCATAATTTTTATTTTTTAATGCGGTTTTTATGGTACATTTATTTACACAGAGTGGTTCAACAATAAATTACTACCATCAACTTAACTTTTTAAATAAAAAGCACCACCCTTTCGTTTCAATTTTTAATTCTAAAGAATTTAGGAGGTAAAAATATTTACGTAAGTATTAAGAAGTAAAACTATAGATGTTTGTTAATTTCGCTAAGTCTTCCATTAGTTCTGAAACTCTACTATGAATTTCGTTATAGAATTTCAACAAATCCAAAAAAATAATAGTAATATCTATAAGTATATATAAGTAATAGCAAGATAAGTAATACTAAAACAATCAAGAAATGAATGTAATACATTTAACTGCATTAATCTTCAAAGTTTTGAGATTATTAAATAAACAATTAGGGCAAATTAAATATTGCTGATGTTAACAAAAACACATTTAATATTTTTATAACGTATGGTCTGCTATCAAGAGATATTTTTCTACTATATGATCGCCATGATCTAATAGCGCCATTTTACGTTACACGTAATTTTCATTACTCCTATCCCCAGTTCATAAAACACTTTCCAAATGACCTCGGTATATTCAGTCTCCTTGCATAAATCATACATGGGCAATACCCATTTAACGGATCAGAAGTATCCACCATTTTGTCGGTACCACACCGATAACACACTTTTCCGAGATGTAGATCAAAAATGAATTTTTTATCAGGCAATCAGATTTTGCAGTTCGTGGTAGTTTTGTGCTTTTTTAGTGTAATTTTTGGAAGTGCCTCTTTGAACGAGTAAGCAAATAACTTGCCAGTTTTGTAAATTTTTTTCTATTAATAAGGTTGACAATTTTTCATAGTTTTTTGCTTTTATCGAAATATATACTTCAATAATTTTGATGTTCTGTAAAAATCAGTTATGACAGTGTGAAAATGATTGATATTTCCACACTATGTCCAATAGTTTATTATATATCTACAGTTTTCTAATAACAATATCGTTTGTTGCTGTCCAATCATTCGGTTTTTATATTCAGAAATTATATTGATCCAAAAGAGTAAGCTCTAATGATTTCAATTAAACACTTATAAATTGTAATAATTATTAGCTAACATTAATTAGGTAGGTAAAACAGCCATCATTTGGAGGTTTCCGTATTTTTTTGCAATTAGCATATTAGCTTTGAAATATTTCACCAAAAAAATTATTATTCAGTTATTATCAGAATTAATTTCTTAGTTCTAGCGTACAGGTTTACTTGAAAAACAATCCAATCGTGAGTTTTTTCAAAGTTTATAGGTATGACCAAAATGCGAAAGATATGTTTYAAAATGCAAAATCACAATCYGGAAATGTTACATTTTCTTCCACTAAATCTCTTGAAACAATATGCTAAYATTAGAACAAATTTCTGCGAGAAAATCAGCAACATCATACAATTGTATTAAAAATATATTTAAGCAGTATTCAAYAGTTTCGTTTTAGTCTTAATACCATAATACCAAATTTAATAGTTGAGTACCAACTMCCTCCTACAAAATAACATAGAAATAACTAAATCAAATTGTTTTTCAAATTTCGTAAAAACACGAAGAATAATTGAGAGAAATTGGTTGATTTCACACTTCTGATTGATTTGAAAAAACAATAAGTTGAGCGAGTTACTATAATTTCTTAATTAATTTTCCAAAAATGAGTCTCTAATATTTATAAAAGCAGCTTTAAGCCAGATCATATTACCGTACCCGGTTTACCGGAAAACACCTATTAATGCCCTACAACAATTAATAKAAAATTAATACAAAGCATTTGGTGCTCAAAGTTGCAAAGCAAACCACARGAGTTTTTACAATCAAAACACAGGGCACAACAGCACTCTGACTTCACTTCACTGTTTGGAAGAATTTTTCCAGGATTGAGCTCTTSAAATGCAATCGTATGTTTAGTAGTGTTTTCCAACCAAAACCATACAACCGCTTCCCATGTGAAAACAGCTAAACATTAAAATAAAGAGATGGTTTGTGGATTACAGGGTGCCCGGAAACGATATACAAAAGTTCAAAAAGCTATTATACATAAAGAAATTTATGTCTTCAAATCATATAGCAGTTTTCCAAAATATGAAAAAATAGTGCAGTTTCAAGGCATTTTGGGTAGTTTAAAAAAATAAGTTTTCTTAAATATTTGTTTGCTTTTCGCCGATTGTTTTGAAATTGGGCATAGCTCAAAAATACCGATATGTACAAATATTCCTAAGTATGACTGACCAAAATTTGACGCTCGCTTCACTCTTTAATCCCTAAGGGATTAAATTACCATTAGTGCGAATTTTTTTTGGCTAACTAAAAATTCTCGAAAAAACATATGAAAACATACAAAAAGTAGGCATACTTTTCACTTCTAAAGAATAAGCGTCTTTCAAGAAATACATATTTGAAAAATCTTACAGTGTTTCAAATAATTACTTTTGAACTCATCTCATGGGGTGTATAGTAGTAACATGTTTTTAAACCTGCATGTTATGCTTCCCAGTTTCAGCCAAGTTACTTTTTCTTCTAAATGCTCAATTTTTTAAAAGTTTTATTTAAAAATGCTGACAATCTTAATGTATTTTTCGCTAAAAATTATGAAATAAATTTCGAATCCTTCCTCGCTTTGTAAAAAGTTTTGAAATCCCTTTCCAGTTTCGAATTTGGAACAAATATCGAACATTTTACATCACATAATAAAAAATTATAAATAAATAAAAAGCGAAAGTTTATAACAGGTTATTTGGAAATCTCGTCACTTCTATATCTCTGAAGACTGTAGAGTTTGTTATAAAAATGTGATTTTTTAGTTTTGACTGATTTTTTTCCTTTACTTTCTACTCAAAATCGCTCCATTTTGTAGAGTTTCACTTAAAAATACTAACTATCTGGAGGTCTTTTACGCGAAAAATTACGAGAAAAATTTATAGCTTTGTAAAAAATGTTGAAAAACTTTTTTCAGCGTCGAATTCGGGACAAAAACAAAAATAAACTCCGTTTTTTCCAGAAAACCATCGGTTTGCAGGGAACTTTACAAAACCCTTTCAGCTTCGAATTTAGCACAAAAATCAAATAATTTTATTCAGTTTTTTACCGAAAGTAGTTAGGACTATCTTAAAAAAACGACCAGAGCGCAAAAGTTTACAAAAAAATATTTGGAAAATTCGTCGCACTCATCGCTCGGAAGAAGTTCCTGTAAATTTTCAGGTCAATCCAGTTTTAACAAAGTTTCTATTAAGCAATTATTTCTACCCAAAAATCGCATTAATTTATAGTTTTACTTAAAATACTGGCAATTTTCAGGTATTTTCTGTGAAAAATTATAAGATACATTTTATTGGAACACTCGCCTACTTAACCGCTTTGCAAAAATTCCAAAATCCCTAATAATTATTTCCAGGTCTTTTTCCAAAATTATTTCCACGAACTGAAAAGGTTATAATCATTTATTTGGAAAACTCTTGGAAACTGGAGTTTCTTCACTCTTAGGTCAATATTTCTAAACAGCACTGTCTCTAAACAGAAAAACCACGTTTTTCCTAACGTTTTACAAAAGAAATGAATAGATCGATTTTGGAATCCAGATTTTTTTTTAGTTGTTCCTGTCTCGGGTCTCGTAAAACTTAAAACTAACTAAAATTCGCTTTAATAAATGACTTGTAACTCATTAACCGATGTGTTATAACTCGTTAGCTCAGAGAGTGGCAACAACTCAATAGCGCAACTCAACACAGTGTCACCCAGGCCTAGAATGAATGTGCTTGTAGTAAAACTTTAGAATGTATTAAATTAGGTACACTACTACTGGCAAAATTAATTGAAGCTGGTTTAATCACTAACAATTACATAGTATGCATTCGGCAGAGTGAAGATTATTAATATTGAGAAACAATTTATTGCCTGCTATAGGTGATCTAATGGGGCTGTGCGGAGCTTCTCGACTGAAAAAAACCGAATTATGTTGTAAATCGAGTCAAATTAAAATTAGGTGTGCAGAATAAAGTGTTGCCCGGTATTTCCAACGCTATAACTTCAACCTTGTAGGGGTATATTTTGCAAATCTTTTGACAAGAATTGTGGTTGTAACAACAAACATACATACGGGCATTGCGACGAACATCAGTTGTAGTTCGTTGTCATTGATAAATGATACGGTTTCGCCAGTGGGACAAGTTATCAGGCAAAATTTTCGCATTAGGACATCACCTCGAAAACAAGTCAATATGAGATAAATCTGATTATATCGCAGGCTATTAAAGAGAACTAACGGATGGCTAGTGCATAATGAGATAAAACTAAATTTTGATAAAATAACAAATTTTCCTAACGGTAAAGGGATAAATTTTCCATAATTTCAATCACTCAGTTAGAATCACTGTCTAAATTTCCTGGAAAACAAAACTGTCCAATAATATTATCACCGAAAATACCATGGATAGGTTTAATTTCTCATGGAGTGATGAGTCTCGTGGTAAATTCTGGAATTCGTGTCGGACCAAAGACATTTATCAGACACCAATATTTTAGAAAGGCAATTCGAACTGTTCATAATTTGGCCCCATACTTCTTTAGGAAATATCTAGTGTACGATAATCATTAGCATCGTTAAACAATGCTTGAACGAGTTGAATGTTATATTGTTACCACTTTTGAAATTATTTTAGCTACATATAGGTACTGAAAAATCTATATAAATTTGTTTTAAATATTAATATACTTCTCTATAGCTTTTCTATTTAAGTTCACTAATTCATGTAATACATTTTTTTAAAGTAGTACTGTATCACCACATGATAGTAACATACTTGCAAAAAAACAACAAAAAGGAATTGAACCACAATCAAAGCACAATTCAAATTCTCTAGGACTTTGAAATCGAACGAATTAGGTCGTAAGTTATCAGACAATAAATAACTTTTCAATTATTTTATTGAAAATTACGAATCATATGAAAGAGTGAATTATTTGACGGGTTATCACGTACGCCGCTGCCTTTAACTTTATTGCTTGGAATGTGCACCTCAGATAATCAAATATAAGTTCCACGCCTTTTGTAATGCACCCATTTCCTCTCGACAGGTTTTTCGAATTAGAGGCCATCAAGCAACGGAAGTCAAACAATCTTAAACTAATGTTGGTTTTTAATTTTCAGAAAGAACATGGATCTGCGGTTCTTATTCTCTACCGACCAAGGTAATTAGTATCCGTACATAATAAGATGCTGAAATCTACGGTTTTTATCCGATTTTTCTATGATTTTTATATCAAATCATTTCCAGTTTTTTGCTAAACATATCTCGATTTTGTCACTATACAAAACGCACTTGTATAATTATTACATTTTAAAAAGTAATTAAGGGGTTGAATTCTATATCGAAGGTGTACGTGACAATCTCGTGAAAGCATACGGGGGAGAAATTGATACGTTTTTGGAATTGAAAAGGTTCCAGTAACTCGCTCTGCCTGTTAAAACAAGTAAATGAACACAACCTCAACTATAAACAATAATCGCACTACTATTTAACTTTGATTCAATAGCTTGGTGACTAACTAACTAGGACGGGTCACGCTTGCTTTATACAGCTGTTTGGCAACACTACGAATATTTCTCCTTCTTTATTTACCTGTTTTCTACCCTTTGATTATAAACCTCCCTCTACTTCTCATGGGGGTTATGACCCCCCCCCCCCGTGCTGGATTTAAAACGACTAAAGCTAATTTTTCTAAATTCATAGACAGCAAAGTACTGAATTTCCACTACTTGACCCCCCCCCTGACTCAAAAGCTGAATCCGCCCTTGCTTCTTCTGACATCCATTTCGGTCTTGAGCCATCTGGTACCAGTTTAGCCCGGCCACTCTTTTCAGGTCATCGCTGCACCCCATTTGTAGTCTTCCCACAAGGAGTGTGGGAAGTCACTCCATGGCCTCCAACTTATTATTCAATCTTCTGGGTGGTGGTACATTTTACGACGTCTTGCACCTTCGTTCTTTCTCTGAGCCACACATTTGTCTTCCGATCCGTCAGTATAACCCGCATCGTTCTCTCGATAGCCGATTGACTTTGAACTTGTCAAGTATGGCTTTCGTAAATGTCCAAGTTTGTGATCCGTAAGTGGTCACTTGTAGAATACACTGTTTGTATAATTCAGTTTTGAGATGGAAGGGATGTCGATTGCCCATTTATCTTTGATTTTGGCATATGCCGCCCAGGTTTGTGGTGTTCCCTCATGAATTTCCAAGCCTTGATTTGAATGTGATTACTTTCCTTAATTTGTTTTAACCTAGAGTGATCGGTCGCTTGTTGTCTCCGTTTGATGTCATGTAGTTGTTGTAAGGGGATGTTGTATTTCACAGCTTTCTCTATAAGTGCTCTCACGGTTTGTAGGTGTCCCGCAGTGGAAAATGTTACAGGATGGATATGATATATTTATCCTTTTACCTAATTGTTGTTTGTTAAAGAGTTGGATATCATATATCTGTTTTACAACATATTTTGTTTTCTTCTTTGTCCGAATATTAGTCCACCTCTAGCGCCTCCACTGGCGGTATACAGTGCCGTAGCAAGCTTAACTCGCGCCCGGGGTACAATACCTNCGAATTAATTCGACCCAGAATTTTTTTGCTTTGCGGACCAATTGGCACCACTTTACGAGTTGCGCCCTTGCCCATCCCTCGCTACGCCTCCGGCTGTATCCCCTCCTAAACCTGTTCTTGACATATCGCCTCAACGCGCATGCGATCTGTTCTCGAATGCCTCTATGCGCTTACGGTCAGCTCCGAACAGAGATGCCAGGTCTACCGATTTTTCGGTAGATCTATCGATTTGTCAATGAATCGTCAACGATCTACCGATACCATGCAGATTTCTACCGAAAAGTAACAAATAAAAGTAAAAAAATCTGTGAATTTCTTAAAATAATATAACATATATACATACATATTCATGATCAAAGTACTTTGGTAATAGCAGACATTTTATTATAGCACACCTCGTATTTTAGAGTTCTTTTTCAAACGTAAAATTAATCAAGCCCGCCATATAGATCATAATATGATAAAATTATGTTTTATGGATCCTGCAATAGTGAAATCAGGTTCCCTACAATCTATTTCTGATGTTGCAATAATATTTCTAAATTTAATAAATGATAGTGAATTAAAAGGTCTGGACACAGAATGTCGTCTGTTTCTGGAAATATTGAAGAGTTTTTACTTACTTACTTTTTTACTTCTTTGCTGACTCATGTTTATTTTAGTATTCCTGTAAGTTTAAAAATTTAAGTTTTGAAAAACGCGCGATTTTATGGAGCCTTTTTTTTGGTGAGGTTTTAGACCACCCAACCAGCTCTCGGTGGTGCTTAACAGAGCATTTCCAAACCCTCACCAGATGGAGCCCTTAATAATGAAAGAAAAATGAGTACCGATTTTCTACCGAAAAATGTCGAGCTTATCTACCGAAACTCGATTTTCGGACCTGGCAACCCTGGTTCCGAACCAGTGCTGAATCGTTACCGCGAGTAAAGCTAGTATAGTCCAGCTTAGGTGTGAGGCATTTGGTTATTAGTTTTTAAAATAATTTATATATTTGAGACAGCAGGCTGATCCGTCTGTAATTTTCTGCGTTTTCGAAGTAGTAATTTTTGTGAATGATTATTACGTGGGAATTTGTCCAGCCCTGTTGTAGAGCTTCCATGTCCAGGCGTTTGTTGAACACAATTTTTAATTTGCGTTCACTATAGAGGTGTGATAAACGGTTATTTTTCTGTAACGCAACGTTTAACTAAGGTTACAACGCTCCAGTTTCACCCTAGTAATAGGTTTGAAAATGAAAAATTATGTCGACCTTACAACGTTTATTACTATTCAAATAACTTTCATTTCATCTCTGACAGAATTTATATTTAAAAATGGCCAGCTTGCTTAAATGCAGGTGCACATTCTGATTAAAACGTTTGTTATTTTACATTTCAACTGTGATGGAATTTATGTCTTAGACTTTTACTTTGCTCATWGCTCATATGCAAGKGTACATTCTGCTTAGATTGCTGSTTATGGGCATAACTCCAGASCAAAGTTTCTTGAGAGAAATCCTTTTTTTARGATTTAYTACAGAATGTCAGAAAGYTAAATACYTATAGACYAAAAATGCTGAATTATATMATCGCAGCAACTAAACAAATTTKCRCTGATCTGAACGAYTATGGTTCCTGGRCWWCTGAACAGTAATTCTTATAAACGAAAAGTAATATACAATCATCAAGGCAACGTGCAACTACATACAACATCTTTTCCGTYGATAAATGGTTACTGAAACTGCTGCAACTGGATGGAGCGCTCGACGATGCCGCATCGGTTCTGTGCTGACGCGAACCACTTTTTGAGGTTGATGAGACGGTTCCAAAAACAACCTTTAAATCGGCAAACGGCTTCAGCCGGTGCTAAATGCGCACCACTGTTTAAGTTTTATGAGACGGTTCCAAAAAACCAACTTAAATCGGCTGAACTACGGTTATAGGTTCCACGTTTGGAACACTGTTATTTTAGCGGTTTCGTTAAATACCGACCATCCCTAGTTCTCTATAGATAAACCAATTTTTTGCTACAGAAACGGTAGCCCTTGCTTTTTTCCAGGAAAAAAATTMTCTYAGAAYGTTCTAAATAATAGAAATTTTGCAATAATAAAACTAATAATAATTAGTTAAGCAGTAAGARAAAATATAATGAAACCATTTTATCATTAACCAGARTAACTTTACCATACSGTTYGTYCCAGTTGTTTTGCACTTGCAAWATTATTRAAACATTTTAACTGTRACTAGAAAGGTAAATTTTACCATTTTAGAATTATGTCTCGATAAGTMACAATCATATTTRAYAGYTCTTCTTTGGTATTAACAAGACGGCAAACGAATGATAAAGCACTAAGTGAGCCAAAAAAATCTGAAGGGTTGAAGTCGAGATATTAGAGTGGCCAGACAATAGGGCCGCTTAGGCTTCTACTACATTTAATATAGTTAGTTTTATTATTCGAAAAGAGTTTTATTTCAGAAACTATAGTCTATCATACCTGCGTTATCATATTTCCAAATTTGATAACACCACTAGATTTGTACCAGTTTATTAAAAGTGAAATTTTTTCCACCGGTATGATCCCAACATTCAAAAGGACGTTTCTATGATCTGCTTTTGTTACACAAATTTGAGACGCGAAAAATAATTGGTCAAATAATTAGGTAAGAATGAGTCTCATTTGTCAACTTACTGCGCTAATATATTATTATAAGCGCAGTATAATAATCTTTATTTATTTTGCACATTGCTTGCTTTGCGGAATTTATATTACTCATTTATTGTATATTTTTGGTGAAAGTCTCTTCCCGTCATCTGCACACAAGTATATTATTGAAACTTATTGCAAAAAATTAGAATATTGTGTATATAAATAGCTTACTTTGTTATTTTCATAGATGAAATTGTGAATGAACTTAGAACAGTACAAAGCAAAAAGTTTGGGACCAGCAAAATATTTCCATTTTGTTCATCATGTGCAGGCCTTTTATTTGTTGTCAATCGCCATAAAGTCAAAGCTACTAGTGTCTAGATGTTCAGAATGCATAGATTTACATGCCCACTGCTAGTTGAAAAAATGCTATTGAAATTATATTAAAACTAATTTATTTAAATAGTTAGGTAATACATTTTCTTTGATATATCTACTAAATACTTTCTAGAAAGTGAAATCATAAAAAACGCATCCGCTTCCTCGTCACCATAAAGGCAAGAAATAACTTGTAACTAGAGTATCTAACCTTCACTACTAATCTACTTGCACTTGCTAAACAAAAACTGCCATTGAAACCTTTTTATTTGACTGGTAGTAAACACATATGCTTAGGTCTATCCATTAAATACTTAAAAAATACAGGTTGATTTCTTGTATAAGCATTTCCTTAAGTTTAGTATTTTCAGTAAGCAAATACAACCTTTTCTTCGATTTTCTTGAAAAAATTGATTTATTGCAATTCAAAAAACCGTTACGATAAAATCTAATCATGATTCACTGGGATGGTAAGTATATTAAGTAATTTTCACTGCTCTACCTACGCACGCTACATTTTATAAGTTTTCAATTCTTTATGGGTTAAACAGCTAACAACACAAGCTGTTCGGCTTTGTTTTTACATTCAGTTTTTTATTATCTTACTTTGCTTCCAACAAAGAAATTCAAAACCCTTTTCGCATATAAAAAACGACTAACATTCAAACTTGACTTTTCTTTTACGCTGCTGAAAAGTAGTGTTTTGTTGTTTCGTTTTTAGAGACAGCTCACCTTTAGAGACAATTTACAGCTCTTCTTTTTGTGGTTAAAGGATACGAAAGTTTAATAAAAAAATGGTAAAGAAATAACTTAATTCAGAAAATAACACAAACGAATATCTTTTATGGTCGTTCCATTGGTACAGGATCCGCAGCTTCTTCACTCCAAGTACCGTGATCGCGTGTTTTCAAACAGAAAATTATTCATAAACATAAATTGTACGGTTTGAACTTAACTCAAAGCCCAATTGAGGGCGATTGTCTTATATGCAGACGAAAAGACCAGCGTCAATTCGTCGTCAGTTCGCGATCAGTATAGTAACAGTATAAAATAGTATAAACAATTATATAAAGTTTCAGGTTGTATCTGTACCACGTTTTTCAATTTTAGAATTTTGTAGAGTGCAGTCCTTAAAACATTCGCAGAAATTGTTCGCTTTGCCTGGATGAGATGCTTACGAGCGCACTCATTTTCCAGAAGTG
Organism: Dendroctonus ponderosae; assembly: GCF_020466585.1. Taxonomy (NCBI): domain Eukaryota; kingdom Metazoa; phylum Arthropoda; class Insecta; order Coleoptera; family Curculionidae; genus Dendroctonus; species Dendroctonus ponderosae. The sequence goes on from NW_026019075.1 coordinate 36,622, forward strand.
CAGTGCAAATTCGCATGGTATTACTCATTACGATAATTTTACAGTAATCTCTTCAACTTGATCTGGATTTTCTTGTTCAGCTAAGGAAACGAAATTTGTTAATTTAAAATAGTGCTCCAGGCCACCTTAAAGTTTCACCTCGTGAAGTATTAGCCATAATCAGAATGTGACGAAGCTTGGAGCGCCTGAATTCTGACCATCCAGAGCGCGTGATTTAAACAGCAGAGATTTTTCTTTGTAGGAGCACCTAAAGTCAGGTTATTTTACACCGATCAAGACAACGAAACGATTAAAGAGCATACTTTTAGACAAACGTTAAACGTTATATAATTCTCATGACAATTTCGACAGTATTTGACACTGAATGAGAAAACATATTTTTTTATGTTTCCGATGTTTATATTTTTACTTTTTATTATCTATTTAAGTTTTGGATTATTAAGAAGTAAAAGACCAAGTTTTAGTTTCTGCGAATAATAAGTCTACTTAGCAAACATGATTTTCTAAATCTTGTCTCAGCTTTTTATAAAAGTTTTGTGAAAACTGACGCAGCAACATAATGAAGCCTACGCCGTTTAACCGATGTTATAAAATCAGGATTAGGTTCCAGATTCCGAATGAATTATTTCATAAAATATTTAAATTGAATATAGGAAGTTGACTCTTATTGATTATCTTTTATAAGGAAAATGCAACATTTGATCAAGTTAGGTTTGCATAAACACGCCTGGCTAATAGAAATTTTAATTTTAAGACGATCAAACTTAAAGTTTGATCTTGAGACACTACTGTTTTTGTAAGTACATATGTGAAAATAGAAAGAATGCGTCGGTCGTAGTTCATAACATAAAGAAGTTTTGATATGCGCTTTGATACCACGAATATTGCGCATATTCTTCATTCTATCCCATAGCATTTCATATTTTATATTATATTAATATATAATGGCTTTTTAATCTTTTCGTCTAACATAATATTATTAATTGTATTTCAGTACCACGATGCAGCATAAGAATAAAATGACCTCAAGAAAAAAATCACTAATAGCACTACTCTTCACCACAAATGCCAGCTTTTTCTACCCAGAAGTAGGAAGCGCAAGAAATGTGACAGTACAGGAAATGTGCAGATGGCTAAAAGACTTAAAGCATCAGAGGAAAATGTGTGAACGTAGGAAAGGATTACCTCAGCTTCTCCAGCAAATTAGATCATTGACAGTAAAATCATGTCAGCTGCAATTTCAGTATGTACTCAATTAATATCACAAAGAAACTCAGTTCCAAAAAAAGGAGCATCATATTTTTTGCTAAACCTCAAAGTCTTCTTTTATACTAAATAACCTATTTTAATATCTACTGTTGTAATTTGTAGCTTAATTCTTTGGCATTACAATGACGTGTAAAAAATGTGGAACCTTCACTCCCGATGATAAATAATTTAAAAAACGTCGGGCAACGCACTTTTCCATTGTTTCAAGTACGTTATGAGCTACCGTTTTGCTTCAAACCAAAATAGATCTGATTGAAACGGTGTTATTTTGTGCCCATTTTCGTTTTTGAATATTCTTTTTATTTTCAAAATTTATAAAACCGCAGCATGTTTAGTAATTGCCCTGCGTGTTTAACATTTTTTTATTAAGCTAAAAATTTAAATTACAACGCAACAAATACAAGGACAACAAATTAAATTGTACAAGCGTGTGGGTTGTGATTACTATAAAAGTTATCTTGCTTTAACAACCTCTAATATGCGTGGTATACTCGAAATTAGGATTCTGGTCTCTCAAAAAGAGGTTTTTAGAATTCAAATTTAAGTATTAACTAAAAGCACAAAGTCAATAAAATGTTGAAATGTTATGAAGTTGAGTTGCTTGAAAACGACTCTGACTGAACGGTTTTGCTTCAAAGCCTACAGTTCAATCCTGCGACCGCCTTGTTAAAGAAAGCGGAAATTCGCAGCTAATCATTTTCCAGTAATAAATGACATTCTGTTAATTTTTTAGATTTTCAAAAAACTGATAAAAAACATGGCCCGGATTTTCCCCATAACTTGTCATGAAAAATAACAATTTAACATTTATTTCGCTGGAATAAAAAACAAAGAATTAAGTGGTAAACCATAAAAATGATCGGTTAATAGGTTCAATAAAAGTTAAAAAGATAAAGTTTAAGGGAACATTATCAAAAAGTCCGGTTTTCAACTTATTTTGGAACTCGGTGTATCATCATCGAGTCATATCGGCACTCATTTATTTGAGATATCCTAAAATGAACTGAATAGTAGCTTTACGTGAAAGAAAACACTTTTAGGTATGAACAGTGGAACTGTTCCACAATGCATATGAAGAAATTTTTTAAGAAGATTTACAGAGAAACTGCTTTTATGTATAGTCTAGCAACATCGGCGTTTATGTATGTGATAGCCCAAGCATGTGTGGAAGGAAAACTATCAAATTGCCAATGTGCTGGGCATCCAAAAAGTGACAATCCATTAAAGTGGGATTGGGGAGGTATTAGTTTTTCACCATCACTTTTCAAGTTAACGCTTAAATAATTTTCTGCTTCAGGTTGTTCAGTCAATACCAAATATGCTTCAACTTTCGTCGAAAAATTTCTCCAACTGAAGAGAAAAGGCGATAACCCAAACAATATTATGAAGTATAATAGTGAAGTTGGATTGCGAATTACTCGGCATAATACGAAGAAAGTTTGTAAATGTCATGGTTTATCGGGTAAGTATTTATTTTTAATTCAATATACAGGGTCCCATTTGATATACATATACGTCCAATGTGTCATCAACCGTGATTCACCCTGTATACATATTTTTTATAATTCTAAGGACAAGTCATTCAACTGAAGTAAATACTAGGCCAGTATACAGGGTAATTCTCAAAACTGATTCATTCCTTTTAAGGGGTTATAGGGTTTACTTGGAGAGTAAATAATGAATTTTTTTCCCCAAAATTTAGAGAAGATATTAACAGTTAAAATCTAAAATTAAATAGTGACATTGTGATCATTGTCCCACACCTACTACTTTCAACTTAATTTTCCAATTGGGACGCAAAAAGGTGAAGCGAAGTTTATTAGTTTTCATTAAATAACAAGTAGGTAGTAACAAAGCCAACAAAAACAAACAAAAGTTTTGGTGAAACTCCCCGAACACCAATTTGGCTTCGTAGACAAGAATTTCAAAAATCATTTTTCTAGAGTGGTCATGCAAATTTTTGACAAAAGAGCGCATTTATTCCATAAATAATAGACTTCTTCTTAATGTCATCATGTGCCGAGTAGTTTAATTAAAAAAAACAGACAACTAAAGACTAAAATCTGTGTTTTCTATTTAATTCAAATTTTACGTTAATTAAGAACATATTCTCCTTAAAACCATTTTCGAAAATCGACTGAAACAAGTTTCAACACTGAATTTTTTTAGGTTCTTGTACTCAAAGGATATGTTATAAAAGCTTACGTCCGTTTGACGAAGTTGCAAAAAATCTGACAGCACTTTATCACAAAGCTATTCAAGTAGAACCTGACAATAATATCCACGATATTAGTCGGCACAAGAAGAAGAAGCAACTATTATTTTTAGATTCTTCTCCGAATTTTTGCGAATCGTATAGAAACAGTGCATTTTCGACAACAGGAAGACGATGTAGAGATATCGACAATTGTGCTACGTTGTGTTGTAGTAATGACTACATCACAGTCACTAAATTGGTGTCCCAAAAATGCAACTGTGAGTGGAAAAACATATCTAGTTTTCAACTAAAATGTGATGGATGCCAGCGAGAAGAAACTGAGTATTACTGTAAATAAAATGATATAATTCGTCTTAATATATTTAATATGTATATAGAGTTATGAAGGAACAGGCTTTTGCAAAATGTGAAAAATTAAACACTATAGTCAAATAATTGATACAATTTTTTGATTTGAGTGAAATTCTATTGCAGATAATATAAATACCTATTTACAGCTTGGTTCATTTAAAAACCGAACACTCTTATAAAATCATTATTTTTTTGGACGAAATTGTTAAAACGCATTATGTATCACAAAGGTTTGGACCGTTTCGCAGGTCGCGTTAACCAGTTTCAAAATTATAATTTTTAAGAAAATCCTACTAGATTTCCTATTTTTTGTTCTGGGAAAAGCTTAATGAACTATATAACCAGTCGGTGCTCTCCACGCGCTTTATTATTCTTCATTTCAGAATTCCTCTGTAATCTGTGCTGAGTAGCTTTTCCCTATTATTTGTTTGTGTATCGGTTTTATCTTCGTAGGCAAATATTTCTTTTTCGCCATTGGAGATGTTGTTAATGAGTATCTTCATGCTTATATTTTGTTCTATAGTTTATTTATTACTATCCTACTTGCATTCTTTTAAATCCTTTCTTACTTCCTTGGATACATCTTTATTCAAGCTTCTCAGTTGCTCTCGGGTATCTTTTTTCGGCAGTTCTCGGCTTAATCTCATGAGGTCCTTGGTACTTTGTTGAAGCTTGTTATCATTTCTGCCTATTTTCTTACAATACTTACAATAATACTCTGCACTTTTGACTGAATTTAGCATCCTGTTGTTTACAGTTTCCATATAATTTACGTCAATTAGGGTTTTATCCAATAAATGTGTTCCATCTCTTAGAATTTTTCTTTGTTATCATTTTATGTCTTTTCTTGGCAAGTCCGAATTTAATTTTGGCTCTGACCAGTCTGTGATCGCTGCCAGTATGAAATCTTTGGAGCGTTGTAATGTTGTACAAGTTGTTTTTTATCTGTTATTATGTAGTCGATTTCATTTTTTTACAATTTACAAATTTCAAGTACATTTTGAGAATTCAATTTTACTTGTAGACATAATTTTTACATCAATCCACAAATTATAAAAAAAAACCAAATTACTATTTTTGATAGATCGGAAGGAGTAATTCTTTCTGGGCTAGTTCTTCTGGATCTTTTTCTACTTGATCCAGAATATGTTCCTCGTTTTTCAAGCTTTTTTTGTTGTAGATGTTCAGATTTTATGTTGGCACCGAAAACCTTATCGATCTCCACATTTTGTTGAAAACTGGGGTAAATACGGTTTCAAAAATATGCATTTGGTGTGGGAATTATTAGCATGTTCTTCGGCAGCAGCTCTAGCTGGAATTTTGTAACGCTCTGAGAAAGCATGAAATCATGGCGTATTTTACTAAGTTCATAACAGTTTTATCGCAAATATGAAAATGAATATCGGATGAACTGATTTTTTTATATTTATTTGTCATGCACGTGTAATATAAAAGACGGTTTTGAAGTCTGGCACCTATTCTACTATTCATTCGAAATTGATAGAAGACGGATTATCTGTCTAACTTTTGTTAGGGTTACCGGTCGAACTATTATCCCAATTAACTTAGTTTACTAATGGATTATTTTTATATTTTTTTAAATTTCTATTTAACTTAAGTGATCTGTAAATCATATTCTTCAGTATTCAATTAAGCATATAATGGATTTTTTATTTAATGTTGTCTGTTATTTTATTATTAACGACTGACCATGAGCTTCACTAAATACATGTAGCTTAACGGATATGTTACATTAAATAATACCCAATCTAATACAATGTTTAATTTTCATAATAGCCTGTAACGATATTCTTAGGTAGAAAACGAAATGTAAGGTATAAGTCATAACTGTGATGAAAGTGTTGTACCTAATAAAATCATAATCAACACCCGCTTTACTAAAATATTTGTACTGTAAGTTTGAGCAACATACTTTAGAAAATAAAAACTATTTTATTTTAGTAATGCAGTTTGAATTTGGAATTACGCATAGCAATTTTTAGAACAGTATGTACCAGGTCACAGAGTATTTCACACATATCATAAAACCTTAAATATAGGAGTATTTGGAAATTAGGAAGTGATAAGGGAAAATTTGTGAATAAATTCGAATATTTTTTAAATAGAAAAAATACCTTTTACTTTCCCAGCAAGCATCGACCGAGACAATCAGGAGCAAAAATTTAATCTGGGGTGATTATGACGTGAATGTGCTGGCCGATCACAACACTTCAATCTTTTCGATACCGAAACTCTTTGCAAATCCAGAAATTCTAACAGTTTTTTTAAGTGTATGTTTTTGACATGGCATTTGCAAATACCTCTCTGCTTTCCGCCAATCATAAAACTTTCCGTGCTCTTAAAAAAACGCCTTACAAAAGACCATGACCTTAGAAAAGCAAAAAGCAAAATCAATATTTCCTATTGGCCGGCAGAATGCCCCGATTAATCACCCATTGATTGTAGTTGGGCTCGATTTAACCAATCGCCCACAAACTGTTGCATGACAAGAAGGGTGCCAGGGATTTGAATTCGAGAAAACCCCCATTTTCAGGGAGTCTCTAAAGCAACAGCAGCTACTTTTCTGAGCAATATCATCCCAAATTCCCATAAAAAAGTATTTTCTTGTTAATCTGTTATCGTAAAAACAGTCTCTAAAGCAAGGTGTCCCCAAATTTTGTAAAAATGTTGACCTTAATACAACATTATCAAAAGTTAACTACTTTTCAATACCAATTTATTGATTTGTTAATTTGAAAGTACTTTAATATGATACATAATTACGCAAATACCTGAAATATCCATTTACGAATATTAAAAATTGAAATATTCAATAGGGGTTCACATAATTGTTTATGCGAACAGTAAGCAACATATCAAATATTTCTAGTTTGTAGTACAGTACATACATAGACGGGTTTAGATTCATTTAAAAATGCAGTTAAATTGCCAGAATAGCTTGTTATATATCATACGAGTAATGCTGACCATCGAAGGGTTCGTATATATGCTCTGGCATCCCATGATGCAAAAAAGAAAAATGAACAGATGTATATGGCTATTTTGCATACTAATTGCGTCACTCTACTACATAATCCAGAAAATTATTGGATTTATATCGATGGAGACATCATCAATTTTTAATCCAGATGCTCTGACTGTAGTAACGCTGATTACTAGTTCAAGCATAATTCTTATAAACGCATGTGTGACCATTAAACTTTTTGACAATTCACTTTCATCGAAATTACTGATTACTCATTTTATTGGTGTACTTTGGAATAATAAGTGCCTACCTATATCACAGGCCTTAATACTGATTTGTTTCCTTTGTGCTACAATAGTTATAGGTGTAATAGATATCTTCATAGAAGGAACTATATATTATTGCTGGATAAGGTCTCTTGCAATGTTGTTTTGGTTGTTCATGCTTATATGGGAAACACGATTATGCCTTCGACAATTAAACAAGGATTTACAGAGAGCCAGCGAACTATCCTCACTTAAACAAATCAGAAGTGACCACAGTTATGTTTGCAGTGTAGTCGGTGCCCTTAATAAGAACTACGGAATTGTTATTATGATATCAGTTTTCTCGACAATTAGTGGAGGCTGTCAAACAATTTTAATGATCCCGATGGATGTGCCATTTGCAGAGAAGATATTGTTATATGTTCATTACTTCTCTTTTACAGTAAGTATCCAATCGATTTTTGCGTAGTAAAATGTCCAATCGATTTTTGCGGTTCCTTTAGTGATAGGAGAAATAGTTAAGTGATAGGGAAAAAAAAGAAAAAGAAAGTTTAGTCAGTAAATAATCCAGTGCAAATATGAACGCATAGCATTTGCCATGTTTTGCATATCATAAATTGTTTAATTGGACTAAATGAAAGAACATGAAAACATTCTTCTTCCTAGATGTTGAACAGAATTCATAACGGATCCCTGTGAAGGTGTTTGAGTTAAGGAGCATATCTATACCGGGGATCGTTTTTGAAGCGCAACCATGGGGATCTCGGTAACCATATAAGATACGAGATTGGTTAAGTTGGGGCAAAGTTGCGCAATTTAGATTTTACCGAAATGCTCTTCTTTGCTTTTATTTTTTCTTCTGCTTAATTGGCTTGTAAATTTAATAATAAATGGATAATACTTCATCATTACATCTTTTTCTCTTGTACAACGTAGCGATGTTGTGTTTTTCTTCGTTTGAAAAAGGCATTTTGACAAGATTTTTACAATAATATTGGTGACGCTAAACGAAATTGAGTCAAACTGTCTCAAATGTGTGGATTATTTTCACCAAACAGCAACACTAAACCGTAACATGTGATGCAGCATAGTAATGAGAAAAAAGCTAAATTCAAACATGTAAAAATTTAAGATAGCGTCCATAAAAAAATCAAATTTGATGATAGTCGTAGAGAATCTATAAGTCGGATTTTCACTACAACATCGCCACGTTGTAGAAGAGAAAAAGTTGCAATGATGAAGTATTCTTCATTTTAAACTTTCGTTCCAAATAAGCTAAGGAAAAATTAAAAGCCATCTTTCGAATTTCGGATCTATCCGGATATCTCCGGAAGTAGCAGATATTTTCGAAATTTTCAACAAGGAGTGAGATTGCGCAACTTTGCCGCAATTTAAACATTCGCGTCTCTTACACGGTTACCGAGATTCGCATGGTTGAGATCCAAAAACAAACACCCTGTATATATTACATAGAAAAGTCACTTATAGGGGACGGCGACTTAACTTCTTAGGACAGAAGAAAATACTTTCTTAATAATGATCACAATGGACCTAACCAGTTTGCAAAAATATCTAAGTTTTCACTAGATTTAAACTCTTCATGTCGACTTTATTAATCAAATTCGACGCTTTTTGCCTATTGCTGGTGTATCCACAAGGGTAAAAAACTAAAAGTAACCTGGTAGTAACCTCATTTTACTTGCTCATTGTGTTGCTACAAGAAATAAATATATTTTTTTAATTTGCTAGTTTCAAGTCGTTACAATGATAATAAACGATATTCTTTCCAACACAGTTTAGATTTTATTTCAGTTGTATTCAATTAAAATCACAATTTTTTGGCGATTTTTATCTCTACATAGTTCTCTGTTTCAGCTCTACATAGTTTTGATAACGATAGCTGGTGAATCCTTGAAGAAACAAGGAGAACATACTCTAACGATATGCTACGATCGGTTGCAAGAATTTGGACTTTCGAAGGACAACAGTTTTAGGAAGCAACTTTTAAATATGACTCAGCAAGCATTTGAACAAAAACTCCAAATTAGTGCTTCAGGCTTTTTCTTTGTAGATCACTCACTGATTATGTTTATTTGTATTAACACTTGCACGTATATGATTTTTGTGTTTCAATTTATGACTGAAACAAGTAGTGCGAAATCAATGGTTCGACCGACAAATTCCGAAATTCTAATTAATTCAACTGTTCATTAAATAATCTCAATAATTATAAATGTGTAATAACTCCTTACGTGCAGCTAATAGAGCTCTAGTCACGAGCTTTTCGTTCCTGCTCCATATAAATTATTCAAATATGTTTACTACTTATCGTACATATACATGTCACATGAACATTATTATACGTACACGCTACTAGTAAACACAAAGTAATAGGAAAATAGTCGCTTGCTAACGCGAAACTAGAGTTAGCTCTGGATCAACTAAATACATTTTTTGACCAGCATGTTCTCCTGTGTTTAATTAAAATTATTTGGCAGCAATTCTTAAATGAGAATAATAATCACTAAATAAAAACAGCGGGTTTAGGAAAGTTGCTCAGAAGATTTTTTTATTGAGACGAGCAGAGCTCATGAACGTTAAAATAATATTCATTAGATGTTGAAGCAAGGGTAGGTTACCGGAAACACAGAAGTGCATCTTTGGCGTCTAATAAGTAAATTATATTTCATGTATGACGGTTACAGTAGTGTTGTGTAAATATTGTCAATACTGTACTTTAATTAGGATATTTTAGAAATTCTTCCGAGAATAAGTTTATATAACATTAATGGCTCTTCTGGGCTAGTAACAGCAACAGGAAAGATAGAACTCATACGGAAGGAAGAAAGCCACAACCGCACAAACAACAACACTAAAAGAAAATCTGAAATTTATCGTCAAATTATTTCTCACTGATCCGTGAATTTAACCTTTACTGTTTCGCAGTCAAGTACAGTCATCTATTAATTAGTGTATATCCGATAATCAATTGTTTTAAAGTGTGTTGTAACGGTAAATTTTAGATACAAGTGCAGCGTAGATAGTCTCACTTAAAATTGTAAGAAGATTTAGTTTATTGAAGTTTTTCACCTGAATATATTTATAGTTTATGTCTTAATGTAGGTGAGTGACTGTTTTGGTGTTAGAGTCAGACATGAGGAGAGAAGTCAGACAAGTGAGAAGTACATACTTATTTATCTCTATCTAGTGTTATTTCGCATTGACTGGTGTTATTTATTAGGTACTTTTTAGTTACTAGTTCCCATCATTTCTTTGGTGTTTGTGATTTTGATTTTATAATTTTTCCACATTTCAATTCTATGTAACCATAAACAAGTTGCGTTTTCGTTCATGTGCGTTAACATATACGTTTCATTGAATTAGGCTTGATTATAAGTTGACTTATTACTCACACTTTAACCAATTTGATTTCCCTATATTCAGTCTGTGTCCGTCGACTACTTTTGCGAAAGTATTAAATTTTAGGAAAGTTATTGCGTCCATAATACCTAAATTATTATTAATATTAAAAGTAGATGTTTGCAACTTTGCTCAATCAATTGAGTACGTCTGCAAATTGAACTAAAGCAGGAATAGAAAGCTCATACAGGTAGTTTCGCACAAATAGTAGATGATGCCAAGCAATTTATAAAAAATTGTAAGAACCAAAACTCTTTAAGAAACTTTTATTTTGGGGCTCATGTTGGGTCAGAAGTTTCCGCAATGGATAGCAGCTTCTAGTTGAAGCTTTGAAACACGCAAAACAAAACACCATGGAAAAAATCCAGTTGCAACATAATAGTAATAATTTTTCATCTACAACAAACTGTTGTGACAATTTGGGTTAAATGCCATTTACAAATGTGAGCCGACCAAAATGCAACTAAACATCCAATGACTAAAAAATATATTAGATTCCTTATTACCTAGAAACCGGAATGTGTGCAAAGTGCTTACAGATGCAAGTTCTAAATATTTAAACAACTTCGGAAAATATTACACATTTCTAATATATGTATACCGATACATAACTGAAAAAACTGTATTTTTGTGCATACTTGCAGATTTTTTATTTTAGCCAAATAAAATAGAAGTCCACCGATGGGCGTAAACTACGTACTGAAATTCTGGGTGCGGCTGTCGTTGATTGCATGACATGACATAATTAATATGTTAATATCTGGAATATTTTGCTCACAGGGTCATAAAGTTCCCGAGAAATGTAATAAAATGAAAAAACGAATTTCAAATGTTCAAACGGGGACAAATTCATCGTTTGTCCTGTATACTCATATAAAATATTCTGCATAGAACATTTAAAATCTATAGAGAAATTCAGTCATATCAATTTTATTGGAGACTAGACATTATGCCAAAGAAAAAAATGAATGTTTAAAATCTTTACAGTCAGTCAAATTCATTTTTGTAGCTAAATCGTACAATGCAGTGACATTACATCGGTAGGCGCAAACATTTTTTTTTGTGTTGTGTGGGAATTAAAAAAAAATTCTCGTAAAGTACGACTACCTAAACTGTAAAATTTCCACAAAAACTAAATAATAAATATGGCAAAATTATATTTAATTTGCACCTTTATATGACGGTTTACTCTTAACGTTACGTAAAAAGCTAATAATCAACATACATCTATGCGTAAATCAACAAACGTAGCAGATGAAACCGAAACACTAATATATCTATATAGGGATCATTGACTTACGAAACTATAAAAGCGTAATTTTAATTAGTTGAGAAGAATTTAATGACTCAAGATATATCTTTAAACTGAGTATCCAAAGCAATGATGGAAATACCTTCAATTCAATGCGTTCTCTCATCGTATGAGTAGAAGTGCACGATTTCTTAAAACCTCACTTAGCAACATCAGTTTTCACTGTTTGCAAAAACGTTTTAAAAATTAAATAATTGATCGGACATTCTTCAATTATTTCTTGACATGAGGTTTGGTAAAACGTTTAAACTCAAGAAAAATCTGAAGTACTTCTATCTATCAGACTCAATACAGACCTAAATGTTCTTTACGAGCAATGCCTCCAGTATGAATTCAGCAATCAACTGTTCAGTTGCGGCCACTTTCTTGAACAACTTTCACATTCGCAGACTAATCAAAGTCCTTCTCCAAAATCTCTAAACAAGACAAGTGTAATTAGAAAAACGCACTTTTTAGAAAATAAATTTTGAATAAAATAAAAAATGACAAAATAAAATGAATGAATTTTCCTGCCTGGTTCATTATTTTAACTAAATATTCAGATTTGAAACATCAACATTTTTGTCGGGAAACTAATGTAGAACCCTTCCGGAACTGCTGACAATAATATTATAAGCAAATTAGCGCTTATTTCATAAAGTAACAAAGGCAGAAAATCAATTACTTCGTTTTCCATAAATAAATAATTCTTCAAACGCGTTAATATAATAACAAAAGAACGGCGTTTAGTGTGATTTTAGTAATAAGCTGTTCAGTTGCGGTTACTTTCTCTTATTTCAACCACGTTTACTTTGTCAGAAGTATCAATTTGCTTGCAATAAGCAACACACCGTGAGCTCCGTGCGTCACTTGAATCGGCGAAAGAAGGATTTTACCGATTTAGCATCGCCCCAAAGAAGGTAAGAGATGCATGTTAGTCATTGTTATATAATTTAAGTTATCTAAAACACAGTTTAACAAATAACCACAAATACATGCCAACGTAGTGTAATAAGTGATAATTTTGCCATGTATATGAACAAATACTTGCTGATACATGCCTAAAACAATAAAACTAGCAGATGACAATAACAGGCAGAGGAAAAGAAGGCCCCATTTTGATGATCAAACTGTAAATTTCTCAGTTGAGAAGAATTCACTGTTTTAAAGTTTGTTCTGGGAGTGGTACATTTGCTTTTATAAATATACAAGGTGGCCCAGTTTCCAGAGCGAAAACTTCAAGGAACGATAAAGAATCGATGAAGAGTATGAGTTTGGGTTTATAACTTTATTAACTATAGCCAAGAAAAGTTTCGCTAAGGAAATATACAGGGTGAGTTTTTTTCGACGACTGGTACTGAGATCTTAGAAACTAGAGCAGATATAACGAAGGTTAAATGGACGCTACTCGAAACAAATTTTATTTTTATAAAATTTGACATCTGTGAGGAGACATTGTGTGTGACAGCTGTGAGGAGAAAAAAACTGATTTATGGCAGTGTTTTAAATGACTTCTAGTTCCTCCTCTTCGTTAATATTAATCTGACAGGAAAACATTAAATAGAAAAGTTGTAGAAAATTGCATTGGAAAGAAAATGGCATGAGACATTTTTACAAATTAACTGTCATTTTTGACACATGACACAACTTGAATTTTTTAAAACCATATTTGATTATGTATAACTTTATTGAAAAGTGCACTTTATTACGATTTCAGTGATGTTATATCGTTATGTTTTTTCGAACATGAAGTGCCTGTGAATGATTTTTACTTTTTCAATTTAGTTGATCGAAGTTAGCCGTGGAAAAAAATATAAGGCAGACAGGAGTGTTTCCATAGTAACAAATACGTAGTAACCACATCTTTAAATTTTTTGACATTCAGGGGATGATAGGGCTGCGTCCGAATTTATTATGGACAGATCAAACTCGATTTACAAATTGTGGTATGTTTAATCACACAACCCCCCCTTTGAACAAAGGAGGCCACAAATTAAATTTGAATTTAACGTTTGGGTTAGTGGAACAGCTTAAATGGAAGTCGGTATATTCAATTCCTTCGGAATGATCTAGATATTATGTGGTTTCAACATGATGGAGCCCCTCAGCATAATTTTGTCCAAGTGCGGAATCATTCGGAAGAAGAATTTTCGGACGCTTCGCTTAGAAGAAACGGTCCTATTTTCGATCACCGGATTTTTAGTTTTAGATTTGTTTTTTTTTTTGGTGGGCAAACGTAAAGAACACAGTTTATACAAATAAGAATGGCAATTTAAAAGAACTTATAGAAGATGTTGTTAGGACATTTGAAAATATTGATGGTCGGTCAGTTAGAAAAGCAACTTATTCAGTTTTAAAGCGCTGCAATGTTTGTTTAAATAGATTGTTAGATTTTTTGGTCTAACAAGATCAGTTAGAGTTGCACTAGGCGTGCGTTCGACAGCTTCGTCATCATCAGGGCACAAGTAATGCATACGCGACCATCAAAAACTCACAGACCATAAAAGGGACGGGAATAAACAGATTAAAATATTGGTCACGTAAATTAAAACTATCTCTGAAGTGAACTATTTGATTTATGTGACCTCTGAAATTTTAATTTATGTGCTCAATATTTTAATCTGTTTGATCCTGTCCTATTTTATGGTCCGTGAGTTCTTGATGCTCGCGTGGGTATGACGGCTCTGATGATGACGTAACTGTCGAAAGGGCTCGGCGACGATCTATTTCAACAAGAAATTAGTCACTTTTGCAAATTCATTTTATCGAGTTTTTCTATACACACCAGTTCCTGTAATTTTTCCGAAATGTTTTAATACTAATGTCCTTTGGTATTTGGGGTATTTTCGGCAATATTTTCGCTAAAGCTCCTTTTCTTCTATTCGGAACGGCTCTGGTGTAGTATTCATGTTATGCTATGTAGATTTGCAATCCGCCTGATTGACCACACGCTCACAAAAGTCTTCTGTTTCTCCACAATCAACATGCAAAGGAATCACTTCAGTTTCCTAAACGGAACCGTTTGACACGGACACCTTTATTGCAGAAATTTAGTGATTTGCAATGTGGGATTTCAAGAGCGATGCCATAAGAGGATTGAAAAGACGAAACCTCGGTAGAAAATAAGTGGAGTATTCCACAAAAGGGCTCTGTCATATGCATCTTTTAAGAAACAAGAATAAATACGAATGATTCTTAAACTATTTAATAATGTAACACTGGAGAGTATTAGTTAACACCCGCATGGCTCACGCAGCAACTCCAGGAAGTGGCCCGTGAAAACACGGCATGAATAACGTTTCGAAGTTGACCATTTGAAAAAAAACTATCTACCTACCTAAAAAATAGTAGGAGAAAAATTTTTATAATTTGAAGTAAATATTATAATTTTGTTTGAATACTTAAGTACTCCAATAGACTACCAATCAAAGTTGGGACCATTTCAAAATAATAATTAATAGCAAAGCTGAAATTCGATTTTCAACTGTTACACAATATCTTCAAAAATTATCGAAAATTATTTTTCCAATACTTTTTTCTTACTCTCCAAGTAAGCCTCCGTAAACCATTAAAAGGAATTTTTAAAAACAATCCAATAATAACGCTGTATATCGACCAGTACTACTTTGTAACTAGTTTTATCCCTGCCACCTATTTTTGACCGTCACCAAATATCTGTGTGAATGCGTAATTAACGTTGAGATTTTCGTTGCAAAAATAACAGCATAGTAATTATTGCTAACCGACATTTAGCAAAACTTTAAAAACAGTTACGTGCTATTTGTAATGTTTAGTTATACTCATACATGGTTTCCATTCAACTTCTTTAAAGAATTGAGTATAAGCATAAAATTTCATTTTCGAGAGCTAATAAATACACTGGAGTGATCAATTCCAGAAATTTGTCATAGAGAAGTACACTCTGATTTGTTTTCTTAGTTTTAACTGTAAAAAGGTTTGCAAATTTCCAGTTTTGGTAGTGATAGATGCCTAAGATTATCAAAAAAATAGATGATTAACCAATTATAACCAAAACTAACAAAAGCTCTAAACATTGTGTCCATAAGCAATCAAGTACAGTCAAAATATAGGTCGCGGAAAAAACGTATTAAAGTAAAGAATACCGATTTTGAATCACTCTCAATAGTACGAATTGCCCGTTTGATTAGCTCAGAAGTATCAGCAACGTAATAAAGAATGTTAGAAATTTACAAGACTGATCAAAATTTACCATTAAGCACACAAAATATGTTGTGCAGCAAATGCTACGCTTTTGTTAATATGATCCATTCACAACTATATATTTTTTATTTTTGACTTGGTTACTGATTATTGTACAACATTTTCAGATGATCTCGATTGACCAGCTGACAAATTATCGATAAAAACTCTTGTTTTACAAAATGTAATTAACAAATCCTCTATTTCAAGCAGACTTAATATTATTTGATAATAATGATATATTTATATTACAGGTATTGCGACCTTAATGTTAATCTGATCGAAATAAAAGCATTATTGATCGTTATTTCCAACTTTATACATTACTTTTTAATGTTACATGCCGGTATTTGTTTATACTCCATTTTCAGTCGCTGTCTTAGCAACCGAACTGAACAACATAAAACATTCAATATAGTTAGTCATCAATTTTTCACCATAAATTTGAAGTCATTCATCGAATTCACTCCAATTAGTATTTTATACAACGAAACGTTTTAACTCAAAAACATCAATATTCTTTGCACTGAGGAAGGTGTCAGCGGCCCGCGGAAGTTAATCAACCGCCACTTTTTTAATGAAGTTTGCGTTTAATTATTTGGTGCGGTATTAGACTAGGTTTTCCGGTCGATACGTTGGAAAACGATCCCATTACACGTAGATATAAAATCGTGCCATCGCTTGATACAGAGCATATCATTTTAAAAAGTTAAATCATTCCTGCGGTACAGTTTCTACAGAAATAAAACCAGGTACGTGATTTAATATAATCATGTGTAAATTAATACATTTAATTAACCAGTGTTTCTCAGTACGGTTTAATTGAAATAAAAAGGCTCACTAAGTAAACGAACATGATGAATACCTATTTATAATGGACACTAAGTAATAATGCTCTGATCAATTCAACAAGTGAAAATTATTCTCAACATGTTAATGTTTGAAACCATCAACACTTTTCAATCAATGCTGCAGAAATTTGTTCAGAATTTCACATATCCAAACCTTGTCCTTTAAAATAAAATGTCGAAGCAGCACAAATACTACAATTTAACAATCAATAACAAAATAAAAAAAAATAAATTCAAGTATACTGTGCTATAAAGTGTGCGCGATTGATATTTTAATTGTATAGTGTTTGCATTAAAAAACTATGTGGAAAAATGTAAACTTAAATACTACACAGTTGTAAGATATATATACCGGGCGCCAATTTGAAAACTTCTCACCCTTAATATCTTTCTTGCAATTTAAAATATGAAAAACCGGAAAGACTGGAAATTTTATTTGTAAGAGGGCACTCTAGAGAAATATTTTTAGCCTCATTGTTTCAACCCCCTAAGACGGGTAAATGTCACCCTTACAATCTTAAATCAAGTGCCACATCGTTTTAAAAGGCGTTCAATTTTATTTACATTAGTTATTACTTTGTTGCTTTTTGTCCAGAGGTTTTCGAATAATCGCGTTTCAAAATTACAGAACCAATTAAACTTGCTTGCATTGAGATTTTGGTTTTCAGATTAGTGTTCAAACAAAAATTATGTCATTGGATCTCCTTATAGTACAAAATGATTAGAAGATTCGGTTATACCGTTAAAATCGTTGAATAACAGGAAGAAAATCTAGTGAGTGAGTTGAGAGGATTTATTGATTAGTTTACTTCGAGAAAAATCACTTTTTATTTTCGGAAAATAAGTTTCTACAATAAAACCCATGAGATTTACTTACGCACTATCTTATAAGTTGTTCAAAATGTCGTCTATTTTCTTGTAAACAATAATATTTTCGATTCTATCTTCGAACCCTCCTTAACATTGATAAGATATTCCCGGATAGATCGATTGGCAGAAGGGGACCAATTGAATGGCCGCCAAGATCACCGGATTGAACACCCTTAGACTTCTCCTTTGGGAACATCTTAAGTCCTTTTGGGACATTGTTTATAAAACATAACCTGCTGATATTGATGATCTTAAAAGGCGAATTGCAGCACAATGCCGGTCAATTCCCGGTGAAGTTAGGCAAGAGTTTAAAAACAGGCCTTATTATTGTTTACAGAAAAATTAACAACATTTGAAAAACTTATAAAATTCTGCGTAAGTAGATGACATAGGTTTTATTGTAGATATTTCTCTTCCGCAAATAGAAAGTTAGTTTTGTCGACGTAAAATAATCAATAAATAAGAAATAAGATCAAAATCAAAAATAATAAATCAATGTTTAAACTAGATTTTCTGCCAGTTAATCAACGTTTTTAACAGTGTACTCTACTCTTCTAATCATCTGTGTTACAAGCAGACCCAATACAATTGTTTTCGTGTAAACACTAACCTGAAAGCCAATATCTGAATTCACGCTAGTATAACTGTTTCTACAACTTTGAAACACGATTATTCTAAAATCTATCAACAAAAAACAGTAAAGTAGTAACTATGTGCCACTTGACCCCCCCTTCCATTTAAGATTCTAAGGGTGACATCTACCCGTCTTAGGGTAGATGGGACATGGGACATGGACTAAAGCCCGTGCCCCATGCATCCGTTTGTACAATGATACGATGGTACGAAAGTGTTTCTATTGGTTGGAGATCTGTCAAATCGTCCGCCATCGTACGAACTGACAGATCTCCAACCAATAGAAACACTTTCGTATCATCGTACAATATAAAAGCAATATAAACGGATGCATGGGACACGGGCTTTAACACTGTTTATGACAGCAGTCTCATGTTGCCATTTGATAAGTCTTAGCCTGAAGAATTTTACCGCAGAGTAAATTAGATTCAACTTTGGCTAATGATGACACTCGGCCATAAAAGACCATTTTAACCAAATTTTACCACCCCCGACATCTTTAGAAAATTCTTCAAAATTTTGCAACTTCGCAAACCCAACTTTTTCCAAGTTAGTTGTGGAAACCAACAAAAAATTGCAACACAACCTGCGCAAAACTTCGTTCGAAAATTCTTTGACTATCGTCGTAATATGAGTTAGAACTTCTTCCCAATTCATATTAAGCAAACTGAGAATATTATTTGTAATGCGATTCTTCCAATTAAACACGGGTTTTGTAGCGTTTAATGATAGAACGCACCTCGTCGTTTCTTTGCTGAACCTGTAATACTTTAATAAGTATTTTTTAAATCTATCTGGTTCCTAGAAAGTGGAACGCTAATAAATTTAGCTCTAATCACTGTATGATTTTAGCAATGTAAGCTGTTCAGGCTCGTGTTGGGTGGATTTCGATTTGTGTCATGTTTTTTAAACTATCGAATTTTTCACTTTAAATTAGTAGTCACATCTTATACATGCAAAGTTCTAAATGCCGGAAAACCAGAATGCTACTACAGTTTCTGGCAATAAGCATATAAGTAAATCGGCGTTGACTTTCTCATAAATTAACAAATACTGAAATTAATTTAGTTCATTTGTTCAGCAGATGAACAGGGAAAATGGAACAAAACAACTACATATCAATCCTATTAATAAATGTTGTAAATCATATGATATGGTTACTTAAATTATTAGGTACGGCTTTGATAGTAATATTTGAGTCATTGTTGCATTGGCTGACTCAAAAATATTTCCACTGTTTACTATTCTATTATTAGTAGAATTTTTTACTGCTTCTCAAATTGATAATATTTCGTGCTAACCGAATGGAGCTATAACTATCGTATATTAGCAGTTATAACTCTCATGCTGCCAGTATTACTTGATTTAACGTGATGGGCTAATTTTCGTTTGAAAGTAAGAGTTTCTAAATTATTTCGTTTTCATACATCAAGGGGATTTGCCAATTGAGCCCTCTTTAAGTCTTCGAGAAGTACCAGCAACAACTTTATAAGTTATGTATGTAAAATATCTTGTATAATAATAAATAATAAAGACATTGTGTTGGCTGTTTGATAAAAAAAAAATTGTAATAACGTTATTCGGAAATTTTACAAGAAACTGCTTGAAATGTTCGTAGCATGCCACTCAGACCTCAAAGTGCCACGTCCAGACAAGAAAGTGAAATGGCTGCTAGAAGTTTGAGGGAGCTACAATCAACAGGTGGTTCTAGTGACCCTGTGCAAAGACTTCGTCTCTTATGTTTGTCTAGAGGAGCTTCTGGCATCTTAGGCTTGGGTAAGAATAACAAAACTCACTTAAGAAAGTTTATTAATAAACGAGTTTGTTAATTAATAAACCAATCAGTGCATTTTAATTGCTGTAAATATGTAATAAGTATTTTGAAGTTAGGTATTA
>NW_026019076.1:0-5521 GCF_020466585.1 Dendroctonus ponderosae
TTTTTTTTCTTATGCAAAGTTCAGAAATTTTTTAGATGACAATTTCTGATTGATTCCTCGCTTTTGTTTCAAATTGTGCCTATGGAGTTTCCTATTTTGGTATTGAAAAAATTGTAATGAAGAATCGGTGACAACCTAAAAACTTTGTTGTATTTTTCGATATGCAAAGTTTGAATCTTTTTTTAGTGCTAACTTCTGATTGATTCCTCATTCTCGCTTTAAATTGGGGCACAGAAATGTTCTGCTTCGGAATGTAAAACATGAGAATGAAAAATCAGTGCAAAATTATCATTAAAAAAAAATTAAGAACGTTGCATAACAAAAAAATTGACAACTTTTCGTTCTGTTTCTATTTTTTCATTATACAAAATCTCTAAAATTTTTGGGATGACATTTTCTCACTGATTACTTATTCTCGTGTCAAATTGTGCCTAAGAAATGTTCAATTTTGGTATTTTAAAAATGATAATAAAAAAATGAGTGAGAAACTAAAAACATTGTTCTATTTGTCGATTTGCAAAGTTCTAATCTTCTTTGAGTTCCAACTTCTGATTGATTCCTCATTATTGCTTGAAATTGTGACAAAGAAATGTTCTATTTCGGAATGTAAAACATGAGAATTAAAAATGAGTGCAAAATTATCATTGAAAAAAAATTAAGAACGTTGCATAACAAAACAATTGAAAATTTTTCGTTCTCTTCCCATTTTTTCATTACGCAAATCTCAAAAATTTTTCGGATGACAATTTCTCACTGATTAATCATTCCTGTGTCACATTGTGCCCAAGGAATTTTTTATTTTAGTATCTAAAAAATTTAAGTGAAGAATCAGTGAGATCCTAAAAACTTTGTTCTCTTTTTCGATATCCAAAGTTCTAATCTTTTTTTTAGTGCCAACTTCTGATTGATTCCTCATTGTCGCTTCAAATTGTGGCAAATAACTGTTCTATTTCGGAATTTAAAACATAAGAATAAAAAATCAGTGCAAAATTATCATTAAAAAAAAATTGAGAACGTTGCATAACAAAAAAATTTAAAATTTTTTGCTCTCTTTCTATTTTTTCATTATGCAAATCTCTAAAATTTTTCGGATGACAATTTCTCACTGATTACTTATTCTCGTGTCGAATTGTGCCTAAGGAATTTTTTATTTTAGTATTTAGAAAATGATAATGAAGAATCAGTGAGAAACTAAAAACGTTGTTCTATTTTTCGATATGCAAAGTTCTAATCTTTTTTGAGTTCCAACTTCTGATTGATCCCTCATTCTCGCTTCAAATTGTGGCACAAAAATGTTCTATTTCGGAATGTAAAACATGAGAATGAAAAAACAGTGCAAAATTATCAATCAAAAAAAATTAAGGACGTTGAATAACCAAAAAAATTAAAAATTTTTCGCTATCTTTCTATTTTTTCAATATACAAATCTCTAAAATTTTTCGGTTGACAATTTCTCACTGATTACTCATTCTTGTGTCAAATTGTGCCCAACGAATTTTTTATTTTAGTATTTAAAAAATTATAATGAAGAATCAGTGAGAAACTAATAACTTTGTTCTATTTTTCAATATGCAAAGTTCTAATCTTTTTTTAGTGCCAACTTCTGATTGATTCCTCATTCTCGCTTCAAATTGTGGCACAGAAATGTTCTATTTCGGAATGTAAAACATGAGAATGAAAAATCAGTGATAAATTATCATTCAAAAAAAAATAAGAACGTTGCATATCAAAAAAATTGAAAATTTTCCGTTCTGTTCCTATTTTTTCATTATGCGAATCTCTAAAATTTTTCGGATGACAATTTCTCACTGATTACTCATTCTCGTGTCAAATTTTGCCCAAGGAATTTTTTATTTTAGTATTTAAAAAATGATAATGAAGAATCAGTGCGAAACTGAAAACTTTGCTCTATTTTTCGATATGCAAAGTTCTAATCTTTTTTTAGTGCCAACTTCTGATTGATCCCTCATTCTCGCTTCAAATTCTGGCACAGAAATGTTCTATTTCGGAATGTAAAATATGAGAATGAAAAATCAGTGCAAATTATCATTCAAAAAACATTGCAACGTTGCGTAACAAAAAAATTGACAATTTTTCGTTCTGCTTCTATTTTTTCATTATACAAATCTCTAAAATTTTCGGGACGACAATGTCTGATTGACTACTAATTCTCGTTCCAAATTATGTCCAAGGGAGTTTCTATTTTGGCATTTAAAAAATGAGAATGAAGAATCGGTGAGAAACTAAGAACTTTTTCCGATTGTTTTCGTTATGCAAAGTTGAATTTTGTCTTGGGGTGCCAATTTCTGATTGATTCCTCATTCTCCTTTCAAAACCTGACGAAGGAATCTTCTATTTCGGAATGTAAAACGTGAAAAGGCATTAAGCAATTGGCAATCAAGAAAATCTCGAACTTCGCATAACGTAAAATAGAAACAAAACGCAAATTTTTCAACTTTTTGTTATGTAATTTTTTCAATTTATCAATTTGTACCTAACCAATTTTCAATTTCATGTATTCTGTTTTAAAAAAATTCCTAATGAAGGATCAGTGAGAAATTGGCACTTAAAAACATTAGAAACTTTGCCCTACGAAAAATTTGAATTCTCAGCGCGTTTTTTTGCCAAAACGACCGACTATTTTTCAACTTTTCCGTATTGCAAAAGTTGAAATTTTTTTGGTATTAACTTCTCACGAATCCTCGACTCTGGCTTCATTCTGTGCCGAAAAAAAGCTTCCGTTTCATGCATGCTTTTTCCAACACTTTTTTTTCAACTCTGTTACAACAAGGCAGCAAACTTCTCATTCTGGTGGCTGATTGATTCACCAAAAAAATGAGGAAACTGGTGAACGCCAAAATAAAATTGGAGATGCAAGCTGAGCATTCACCAATTTCCACCGAACTGCGATGGACTGCGCCATCTGCAAGTCTGTGATTGGTGTTTCGGCTGTAAACACTTGAAGCTTTGGTGAAGAGACATCTGATCTCAAGAACGCTTCTTTTGTTTCAAGTTTCCGTCCACTTTCCCAGTTGAATGACTATAGGTAAATTCGAAGATGGCTCTGCATGAGGCGCTAAGATAAATCGACTTTTTTGGGGGCCTAAAACCTCAGTTGATTCCCACTAATTTGTTTCCATTCTTATATATTTTCATGTACTTTTAACGTAGCAATTTGCAGTTAAATTGGCCCCATTCAAGCAAAATATTTTTTTAGATAAACAGTTAGTCCTAAATATACTTGAATAAATGGTCGACGAGATGGCAGTGATTTAAATTTGCTAATTTAAACTTGGACAGGTGCCTGGATTTGAGCCAAACCAAACACCTCTTATTAACCAACACACCAGGAGCCTTCAGTAACAAAGCAGCCAAACTTTGTATGTTTCAAAAAGTGACCAAATTTTAAATAGAAGTTCAGTATTGCATTTTGTGCTTCACAATTTTCCAGCTATTTATACCAAAGCGAGAAAATCTGGTACATCAAAGTTTGGATATATAAAAATAAAATTAGGATAAATGTTATTACAGTCATCAAGCCTGTACGTTCACAGCTAGTAAACCGATTCATTAAAACGGTGTTGTTGAAATTAATTAAGATTAGAGGAACACTAAAGGCGCAGAAACGCACCAATCCGTTGACAAACATAATATGTTGGCACCAGCTTTAAAGCGCGCACAGTTTTCTCTGGAAAACCCGAGAAAACTGCTTGAATCCGTAATAAAACCGTCATCGACTTCATATTTTATCGTCATTCGGTGGTGGAATGGAGAGAACGAGAATTGCGTCCGATTTACAGGCATCAACAAACGATTCGCTTTGAAAAGTTCAGAAAGATGTTTTCTATTAACAGCAAGAAGGAAGACTCGGAAAACGCAACAAATCAATGATTAGTTGTTGATGATTTTACCAAAATGCCCTGGCTTTAAATAATTTGATGGAAAGTCAACTTAATTCTTCGATATATTTGGAACAATTTAGTTAAGAAATGTAAATCAAGATTTAAACAGGAGGCAGTCAGTTGAAGAATTGAATGCTGATGTGAACTACAAGAGAAGGCCGCAAAAGTCCTAGAAAGGAACCAAGGGGGACAAACAGGACAAGTTTTATAAAATTAGAAAGTTTTGCATCAGTAAATGGGAATTAAGGGCAAAGTTTGATAAATTATGATCAAGCAAGGAAATATTCTAACGGGGAGAAAGGTGAAGCGAAAGAAGAAACTGAGATTTCTTCTGATGACTTAAAAATCAATCCTCACCCAGTCATATTCCTTATAACTTTTCCCGGAAAGCCTGATTAGCTTTTTGGTTCTAACTCTTTAAAGACGACGATTTTTGGCTAAAACCCAGCGAGAGAAAGAAAGTTTTCAGATGCTCTATTAAACTTGGATTTATTAAATTGTTCGATAGGTTTCACCATTTTAGCAATATCGACTTTCAAACTTCAATCCCCGCTTAAAATTGGCTGTTTTTTGTTGATAAATTTGAAAAGGTTGTAGTTAAAAAATACTAATAAAAAGACACTTTTTGAGCCGCTCTATAAAATGTGTGCTATTGGTTGTTACGACAGTTTTAACCGTTTTGCGAACTGTATTTAAGCGGAAGCATTTTTAGTTTAGGAAATTTGGCCAAAGACCCGCAAGAAAAACAGAGTTTTTGAGACGCACTATCGACCACTTTTTACTGGTTTATTCAATAGTTTTAACCGTTTTGTAGATTTGACGTTTTAAACTTGACCGCGTAAAAATAGCACTTTTCTGCTTCTAACTTTGTAATCATTTTCATTTTGTGCTGAAAATTCTTGAGGAAAATGTTGCAATTTCTCCCACAAAACCTTTCAAACAAACAGTTCAGAAACTTCAATTTGTTTCTTGAAAAACAAATTGGAGATTTCAAGACAGCAAAGACCTAAATGAATGTAATGTTTACCAATTATGAGTTTGTATGAATTTAAAAATCTGATGATGGCGCTGTTGTCTCGCCGAAACGTAATGAAGTGAACAATATACACATTTTTGTTTCACACTTTGACTGGAGCCCAGGAAAGAAAATAATGTAATAACAATTACACGAAGACAGGAAAATAAATCAAAATTTACCATTTTAGAAATATCGACTTTCAAACTTCAATCCCCGCTTAAAATTTGTGTTTTTTTGTATATAACTTTGTAAAAGTTCGGATTTTTTAGTTAAAACCTGCTAAGAAAAAGGTACTTGTTTAAACCCTCTATAAAATGTGTGCTATTGGTTTTTACGAGAGTTTTAACCGTTTTGCGAACTGTATTTAACCGGAAGCATTTTTGGCTTAGAAAATTGGGCCAAAGACCAGCAAGAAAAACAGAGTTTTTCAGAAACATCGACCACGTTTTACTGGTTTTTTCAATAGTTTTAACCGTTTCGTAGATTTGACTTTAGACCGCGCAAAAATAGCAATTTTGCTTCTAACTATGTAATAATTTTCGTTTTTTTGCTGAAGATTCTTGAGGAAAAAGCTGTTCAACTTGGAGGAATACTAAAGTTG
>NW_026019077.1:0-5661 GCF_020466585.1 Dendroctonus ponderosae
TTGGAAATTTTGCGTTTGTAGCTCCGTTTCAAACCGACTTTACGCAAGAATTTTCTTCTAATAATTTTTAAATCGGGGTTATTACATTAATACAGATATTAGTAAAACATAAATAATCGGGCGGACTGTTAATTACTCTCCAAGCACCATTAGGTCAATTTTGATAATAAATAACAAAACAAAACTTGCTTTTAACCAGGATATCCGATTAATAACTTGAAAACAGAAAGGTACTTAGAGGGAGTCGCATTTACCTTTCTGTAGTTGTCTATATTTTAATATAAGCAGTAACAAAAAACATTAGAAAAAAGACCGTCTTTCATAGAAGCTAATCATTGATGGACGCACGGGTAATACAATAATCCATTGTAATAATTGGTCAATCTATGCAATCATCATCTAAAAAAAGCCTGGTTTTTCTTTGATAAATTTGATCTCCTACTGATAAAAATTCTATATATTTTGCTGTAATCTTTAAAAACAAACTTGAAATTTACAGAAAAATTGTTAAATATGGATACTAGTCTCTAGTAAGATGTTAACATTTTCAAGTGGCAAAGATGATTATTTGATGGGAAAAAAGCAAATAAGAAAAAATGAAAGGACAAAACACAAACATAATGTAGACAATCAGAAGAACAGAACATTTGACAATTTTTTTTGCGTTTATCGAAATACAGTCTTCCTTTTGACTGATAAAATGTATATTGAGCTATATATCTAATAGTGGTATTAGAACCTCTTTAGTCTTTTCCTTAAATATTTTTCTTTATATTACTAGATTTTCAATATGATAGTTGTGGCATTATAATAGTAATAATAATAACATTAATTTTTATTCTCAAGTTTATCAATTTAAACAATCGCAAAGTTATTTTACTATACATTTATAATGGATTTATTTTAAAATACACTAGCTCACACACATATAGCTCCTCTATTAAATCATAGCTTTCATCGCTTTTGCAACTCATTTATGCATCAGTAGTTTAAAAAAAATAGATAATTTCTCTATATTCAGTGAGTCAAAATCACTAATAGAAGTCGGAAAAAGAAAATGTGGCTCAGACGCATTTAGTTTTTAATTTAAATATATTAAAATGATATCAGGTTCATTTCATTAAATAGAACGTGATAAAAATTAGGCAGGGCAAAAAAATGTATAAAGGGCCTAAGTAATGACCCGGCCAATGTTTTCTGCAAACATTTTCGTTATCTGAATTCGATGTGAATGTATACCACAATTTTAAAATCTGATCTGAAATTAGATAATTATTTTTTTACAGAAAAATATACAAATTTCCCACTAGCTTTCTTTTGATAAAAGTGTTAGTATAACAATAAAAAATATATTTAAACAATAACATCCTATAGGGTAAAGAATAGATTGAGTTATTTCAAACGTAAGGACGAATTTTTGAAAAAGATTGGTGCTTGGCTGCAGTTATCCAAATATATCCAAATTTTACCGGAAAAGTTACATATTCAACACCCATAAAATATTTGACCCCCAGTGACATAAGCGCTTTGGTTCATTGTGCTAAGTTAACGTATTATTTAGAGTAGTAAGAAAAGATCTGTTCTCAGACGGTCGATATCCTGCAACCGGCATACTAT
This sequence comes from Dendroctonus ponderosae, assembly GCF_020466585.1. Taxonomy (NCBI): domain Eukaryota; kingdom Metazoa; phylum Arthropoda; class Insecta; order Coleoptera; family Curculionidae; genus Dendroctonus; species Dendroctonus ponderosae. Next base: position 1,618 of record NW_026019077.1, read on the forward strand.
TTGTTTAAAAAAATGTCATTAACCAGTAAGTTAAACTTTTAGGAGGTCATGCATATATTTTTAGAAGCGTAAAACAGCATTTTTTGTCCGTTATTGCACCATGCACCAAACGCGTTCATTAGGAAGAAAGCACTAATTACTGTTTCAAGAATTTAAAATTTTTAGGTCGATCGGCGAGACTTTGTTTATAAGTTTTTTTAGTGCCTATTTGATGTGTTATAAAACCTGACCGCAATTCGAGTGTCTGTCTCATTGCAAATTGGGAAATGTTTATCTTCAGATATTTTTGCATTTTAAAACTGCATATTTACATAAAGGCATCTTTATATTCGCCTCTAGCAACGTTAATTAAATTAATAAATGTTTGTTATATTACTAAAGATTTATAAAATTTATGTTTTAATACTAATTTTTTATTTTTACATTACCTAAGCCCATGAAACCATCAAAAATCAATTAGAGCCAATAAATTGCTCAATATTTTTTCCTATCGCGTTATTCCTCCACGCTCGTCTACTTTTCAGATTCATCATACTTTCGCGGAAAAATCGCTAGAATATCTAGATATTCCAAATGTGTGATGAATAGGAAAGAAACCCACTCCGTATTGCTTATTTTATATGGCTTTATTCAGGCAGCGGAGATGAATGGTTTGGCCCCAATTATAAAGTGGTGAAAAATAATCTTGTAACTGCAGAAGATGAAAGCTGTTTGCATAGACAGTTAAAAACAAAAATAAAAATTACTCTAACTAAATTATAATACATATATGTTTTCAGTCCTAGAACCTGATATACTGTACCTCACTATATTTAAAATAGGGCAAGATAGTCCGTTAACAATTTACGTCTCAATCCGTTCCCGTTTTGAATTTATGATTTAATTGCAAAGAAAGCGCAGAATAGTCGAAGTCTCGATTGGTAACTAAAAAGGGTTTTACCATCAGACTACTTCTAAACTTGACTATACAATTTCGATGTTGCTCATCGGTTCGTGCTAAAACGGTCATGTCTTTGCCTGCTTTTTACCTAAAGGTATTATTTGTTGTTCTCATAGAAGCTGCATCTGAGTTGGAGATAAAAAAAAATTAACAAAAAAGTGTTTCGTCCACACATGTAGATGCAATATTGGAATTGACTCAACTCTTCAATATAGTAGGTACTTTACTCAACTTGGGTCGCGATTTGATCTCAAAGAGTCTGCAGAATAATGGCATTTTAAATCTGACTTTTTCCTAAACTTGCAAGTTAATAAGGAAAGTTTTCGTCTATCCTTGTTGTAAATGTCAATAGGTCAAGTTTTTGTCTGCTCTAATTGATAATTGAACACATTTTAATTTAAAATATAGCAAATAACTTTCTACCGACACCATTTCTGTATTTTTGGTTTCGTTGTTGAACAACATGTTCAATGATAACTAAAGACAATAACTTTTCAAGAATATGAAAGCAGTTTTAATGAGTTTCGTTCCTCTAAGAGGTATTTGCATGGAACTGCAAGAACCGACACAACGGATGGCACAGCAGTTGGAAAATTTTCCAAAAACAACGCCCACATTTTTACTTAAATGTTATTTTAAGAACTTTTTTAGAATTTTTTCAAACACAGCTTTACTACCAAATAAAAAGCTCAGAACTTGTAATAGATTCTATTTCCCAGTTTAGCAAATTGGTACTTTTCCAAAATATGTTTGGAAATGGAGGGAATCCAGGATTAGTACTTGTACATCAACGCGAAAAGCTCTAGTCTCTAATTATTCTATTTCTAGATTAGCAATTTGTCTTCAAAGACACGACAAAATAGCTAAAGTATCAAAAAATTAGTAGTTTGCTTCTACACGAAGATTTAACTCCGCTGCATTCTATGAGGGTTCAAAAATAGCTTTTCAACCAAAATATAAAGTTTGTTAGATACATGTATTTGCTCTGGCGTTATACTCTCTTTTCTTCCGTTGAAGAATTATTTAGTGTCTTTTAAAATTTTGTGAAACGCATTTGCACCCCGGTTAAATCTTGAACTAAACATTTGTCAGAAGTAGTTTAGTAACAAATTAAGTAATTATTTTAACACGGTTTATTTGCTAAAAATAATTTAAAATTTGTAGTAGTGCATTTTGCAAATATCACTTTGCGAACTCACACTCTATTGGAAAGCATTGCGACTAATTTTACAATCAATCATTTTAATACATGTTATATTTTGAATCATCCTGTATATTGTTTGGAATTAAAAAAAAAATCAGTAAGTTTAATGAGAAAAAATTCATATAAATAAAAAATAATTTTTATGTATTTATTATGTTCACAGAAATCCAAAACTTAAATTTCACAAGAATTGTGTAGTGTGCACACCTACTTCCCCTCCGTTTTATGCTTATTCAAAATAAACGTATTTCTGTTATTTAAATATTCATATATATAAATATTGTAGGTTTTAAATGTATCCAAAATACATAGATTTTCTGAGAAAATATGCATGTTGCGATTGAAAGCCATTAAGCAAGTTAGGCAAATGAACCTCATTATGTCATGTTTCATCCCATATAATAACAGCTGACCCTCGATCAAATCTGTTCTCAACCACTGGCATATTGAATATTTTTTTTATTGTTCGATCGTCATTATCGAACTGCTATGCAGATGTTTGGCAAAAGTGGTGAAAGAGCCATTAAACCTAAGGAACTAAGGCATTGCGCAAACTGACCGGAGGCGATTCGAACAAAATGAAGGAAGGCAATGCGAAATTTCGACATAAAAATGCATTAATTTGGGCCAAATTACCGGGCTTGCGTGATGCAAAATGGCAGCATAATCACATATCGACTGTATGGTATTCAAACAGTCACTAACCCTGGCAGACGATTTCTCAGAAGAATAGTGAATTTCTTAGAAACATCACTATCGCCCATCTGGTAGTATTTTCGAATTTGGAAATGATAGGCTACCGAAATAGATTTTACCACGAAATGGTGCCGATTGAGGGTCCAATGGGGTGTTTTGTTGATGGTCTATTGTTAGAAAATTGCTTAATGATTAGTTTGGAACATATACAAAGTGACAGAGGCGTTTCCGTGGCTGTGTAGAACCGGATGTCGATTTACAATAATTTCACTTGAACGTTAACGTTTTAATAGCTTTATTGGAAACAGCAGAAAGTATTTATACATGGCGATTTAAAATTTCGAAGTTACTTGTGAAATAAGAGAATTAGCAGTTGAAGAACCAATTTCTAATTTGTCATTTAGCATACGTTTTTTTATGAACCAATATTCGATGGGAAGAAGGTTCAGAAAGCTGCGCATTTTGCTGAAATACACATATTTTTAAAATTTGATTTTCAACTGTTAATACCTTGTAGAAATGATCGAAAAACTAATTTTCAATATTTTTCTCCTACTCTCCAAGTGAGCTCCTTCTTCTTCTTCCTATCCCCTTAAAAGAAATGACGCCATTTTTGAATCACCGTGTAGGATCAYCAGTAGGATCAAAAATTTACATATCTCCATATTGGAGATATGYAAATTTTATTTTATTTATTTTAAATTTTTATTTTAAATTTGACTACTTCCGTAGAAAAACCGTCAAGGAAAATTGAAGAACACCTAACAAAAGAAACACAACCCTGAAACATTATAAGTAAACGAAATGCGTAGTTTGGCAGTTCTAAGAAACACAAATAATTGAAATCCTCTTCTTAAAAAACGTTATTCTTAAGGAAGATTGGGAACTCATGAGCTGAAAACTCAAAATTCAATTAGCTTGTCCGCTATCTGGATTAACCGTTAATTTTAAGAACCATTTTTCAAATTGCAACAAGACAATTTCAAACTACAGCTTATTTGTGGTTAGTTTTTAAATTGTGCTCTTCAAGTTAAAAAGGTATAACAATTTCGAGCATGCGCAATATTTGCTCTCCTTGAGGAGTCTCTAAATCGGTCACACATTCTACATAATTGACGCGCAAAATCTACAGTGTCTTGTTTATACAAGTATCATAAATAATTTTTTTTGACGCATAAATATATTTAGTAACACAAACTTAATG
>NW_026019078.1:0-5699 GCF_020466585.1 Dendroctonus ponderosae
TGTTTTGGTTTTATGAGACGGTTCCAAAAAGAACGGTTTAAATGTCGCATCGGTTCTGTTCTGTTGCGAACTGCTTTTTCGGGTTTATGAGACGGCTCCAAAAACAACCGGTTAAATCTGCTAGCTGGAACTACGGTTTCACGTTACACGTTTGTAACAATGTTATTTTAGCGGTTACGTTAAATACAGACCATCCCTACTTCAGATGTTGTTGTTGATTGTTGTGATCCACTGTATATTATTACACAAGTCAAAGTACGACATTATTTTGCCCAAAAACCCTGTTCCCTGGGCAAAATAAAAATGAAAAAGTGTTATTTGAATAGGTACTTTATTAACAAACTTATATGTAAAACAATATCTCTGCGTGGTGATTGTCCGATTAACTAAATACATTTAGGTGGGTATAACATTTACAGAATTTCATAAAGTTCAACATAACAGCAACCGCTAATACGGAATGAATTTGAAAAAAAATGTTATATTAAATAATCAAATTCATACATGCCACTTTGAGGCATTTGAAAACCTATTCGAGAACACTTTGATACCTAGCAATTTTCTTGACTTTTTGCTTGCAACTGACGAGTTCTTGGGGATTTTTCAGTGTCATCAAAAATAATTTTTAACCTTTTGCAAGCACGAGGAGCCACCAGTGCAAGAGAGTGCAAGCTACTCAAAAATTTTAGAAGTAGCCAAAAATCTCGATTTAACTATTGAAAAACTTTAGAAGTAGCTAAAAATCTCGATTTAGCTATTGAAAAATTTTAATAGTTAAAAATCTCGATTTAGCTATTGAAAAATTTTAAAAGTAGTTAAAAATCTCGATTTAACTATTGAAAAATTTTAGAAGTAGCTAAAAAGCTCGATTTAGCTATTGAAAAATTTTAAAAGTAGTTAAAAATCTCGATTTAACTTTTGAAAAATTTTAGAAGTAGCTAAAAAGCTCGATTTAGCTATTGAAAAATTTTAAAAGTAGTTAAAAATCTCGATTTAACTTTTGAAAAATTTTAGAAGTAGCTAAAAAGCTCGATTTAGCTATTGAAAAATTTTAAAAGTAGTTAAAAATCTCGATTTAACTTTTGAAAAATTTTAGAAGTAGCTAAAAATGTCGATTTAGCAATTGAAAAATTTTAAAAGTAGTTAAAAATCTCGATTTAACTATTGAAAATTTTAAAAGTAGTTAAAAATCTCGATTTAGCTTTTAAAAAATTTTAGAAGTAGTTACATACAGTTGCCTACATTTAATGAACCGATTTCTTCAACATCAAAGCTACAACTTTAACAAAATTGGTTGTTTTATGTTGAACTACTCGCACATTTTCTAGCATCAATTATCAAATACGAGTATTTCCTTGTATATTTACTCAGTAACGCTCTCGTTCCGCTTATCAACATTCAACTACCAATTTCCGATACGATTAATAATATTTAAACAAATTAATTTTATACCATCCTAAATGGATTAAAGCGATAAAAAATAAACAGCTTTCGGCTCGTTATCTTCAATTGGAAAAATGCACCGTTCATAAATCATTTCCAGAATTAATTGAACAACGATAACCTATTGTGTGTTACAAAAGTTTGACATTTTTCTAACCCAGTTTAGGCCCGAGCGGATCTGTGAATGGACACAGCTTGTTTTTATTTATTTGTACGATAAGTTTCGGTTTTATATTTTGGAGTAAACAGGCAAGTTAAATTTAGCTATGCTGGATATTATACGAAACAACTGTGATAAGTACTAATGGGATTGTTAGCTCAATAAAATTAAATATAACTTGCGTCCACCGAATTTATCCAGGTCAGTAATTTCAGTTCAATAATTTGATTGGACTTAAAAACTAAAATTTCGCTTGAAGCAAGTGTTTAAATATGCTCAGAGCAAATATTCAGAAAAGGTTCCGAGGTTTTGTTTGTCTCATTAGGTCCGTGTTTAGCATAAAAAATTCCCGGGGTCGCATTAGAAGGTGACTTCGATCAACAAGAAAATTAAGACATTCAGGTTGCTTGCTGCACAAATAACTCACGAGAATTACCATTTTTATTGTTTATCAATTTAACCGTGTTTGAAGCAAGTTTATAGGGCAATAAAACAAGTACCTGGAAAGAATGTACCTTACTTTATTGATTTCATGTAGATGGCTTGATTCTCCAACTTCAATTAGTGGGTTTGTTGTTTGTGGAATCGCGACTTTAACTCAATTTTACAATTCAGAATGTGATGAATTTTGCTAGTTTTTACTTAATTATAGCAGGTAAAAACCAAAACGAATGTGTATAAAGTCTATCTTATTACGGCCCATTTGGCAGTAATAAACTAAAAGGAACATTTTAAGGAAATTATGCAACTGTTTGCCCAACTGCTTTATAAATTGTTATCAAATCGCTCACTTTCTGGACAGACAATTTTAAATTGGTAAAATAAAAATACAAAATTAGAACTGTTTGGAAACTTTTTTGTAATATTTTCATATACTATATGTAAATATTGAAATTACGTCTTCACATGTTAATATGTGAAATGTAGCATTTTTTGTCACTTATCAATCAAAAGCCCCTCTAAAAAAACAAAACATTTTTTTGCAAAATCCTGAATACAGGGTGTCCCGTAAGCACATGATCAAAAGGGTACTGCGATATTCTTTGGATCAAAAGAAGACGATCTGACTTTTATTAACAAAAAATGTCTGGCTCCTCTGCTATTGATGGTCAAAGTTCTTCAAAAAAATTATCTTTTTTCAAATATCGGGAGAATGGTAGGATGTATTTTGGTAAAACTCACTGTGAATTGGTTCTTTTATTCATGAACTCATATTTCCATGAAACAATCCAGTTCATCCGTTTCGGACAAGTGGTGAATTCTTGAGTGTCCTGGTACGAAAACTACCAGAACTTTGTATTTGGCGGATAAAATCAACTAATTTTTTTTTTGGTTGATGCACTAATAATTTGTTTACATTTTGGTGCTCTCTAAAATCTTGTAGCATTAATAGTTTTTGCCCAAAAAAAATATGTCTGTTTTCTTGCCACTTAACAATGTTAGACATGAACTGCAAATATGCGCCGCGTAAAAGCGTACGCTTTCACGCAAGTTGCCTTTGCAAACCCCTAATACTTTGACCATGTCGGTGACTTCATCATTAGAAAAAGTAATTCGAAAAAAATTGTGAGATTGATTGACAATTAATTTATGCCTTGTATCACGATATTTGCAGTAAAATGTCTAACATTGTTAAGTGACTAGAAAACAGACATAATTTTTTTACGCAAAAACTATGAATGCTACAAGATTTTACAAAGAGCACAAAATTGCGAATAAATGATTAGTGCATTAACCGAAAAAAAACGAGTTGATTTATCCACCAAATAAAGTTCTGGTAGTTTTTGTACCACGACACTCAAGAATTCACCACTTGTTCAAAACAGACGAACGGTCGATTGTTTCATAAAAATATGAGTTACGTAAAAATGAATTCACAGCGAATTTCACTTAAATAGCTCGTACATTCTCTGGATATTTCAAAAACTATAATTTTTTAGAAGAACTCTGGCCATCAATATCAGAGGGGCCAGACATTTTTTGTTAATTAAAGTTAGCTCAGATCGTCATCTTCTGATGCAAAGAATATCGCAGTATCTTTTTGATCTTGTGCTTACGGGACACCCTGTATAGTTGGGACGTATATTTATTGTTAAATTGAAAATGACATGAAAAAAAATTGAAATAAAAAACGTATAATTGGAAACAGTGAGACACGACCAAAAACGACTCAAAGGCCTTTTTCCCGTTTGAATAATTTGAGACACTAATGGACCCCAAAAGAAAGTTGCAACTGAAGAAATATTTTAACAATCAAGAAGTATTTTTAAATGATAAACAACGCACAGCATTGGGGACATCTAATTATTCTTTAAAGCTCTGGGAAGCCGGGGAAAGTTAATTGCAAGCTTAAATGAAATTAAGCATCGAAAAAATTGCGAAAATGATCCAGGCGCCCCGCTGGGCGCCACATGTTCCGGATCTATGAAAGGTCGCGCAGATTTAATAATTCCCGATCATGGAGCCTTAAATGCCAACAGGAAACCGAGCCTTATGTCCGCTAGCATTAATCTTTCGCTATTATATGAGACCCGTATGTCACTATGTGCTATTGAAGCAATCGGGTCGTTCAACTTCGACAATCATTTATGAACAATTCATTCTGACTATGCAGCTTTTTGAATTAAAGTGGGCTGTTAAGGAAGCAGAATGGCATACACCCTCTTTCTGGGATGAACCATTGTCTGCATCCATAAAAGCCTTGCAATTTGCCGGATTATTCAGGAATATACAAGGTAATTCTTTCTATCAAGGTGGGCAAGATTTTTTACGAATTTTGCTATGGTACGAACTTCGACAGGAGTTGGAATCCTGCACCAAATGTTAAAAGTGTGAACATTAGCCCAACGCTCAAAGTCTGCAATTCCATCAAATATTAACCAACAGTCATAATAGACCATGTGTGAATATGCATAAGAAACCATCGAATTGGAAAATTTATTGCAACGTATAATGGAAAAGACTAGTTTTTCGATCTTGCGTGAATTTGCTGCAAGTGCAATTGGCAATACAAATAATGAACAATTAAAATTTTACTGTCCATAACCCAAATTAGTTTCTTAATCAAATGGGGCCCACGATTGTCTCATTCGAGTTTAAAAACCATCCCGGAATAAACATTAATGGTGCATCCAACTCTAATGTACCTTGATTTCTGCTTTGAATCTATTGCGGCATCAAAACATTTACTTAAAAATCAAAGGTAATTTAGGACAATAGACACAGACCCCACACGGCGATAAAACAAAAGAGTTTGGCAACAACAGACTATTCTATTTGACAGTGTAAATAATAAATGACGATGAACAGTACCGACAGTGTCTTTTGTCGCGTTATTAATGCCATTCAACCGTACACTTACAAGTCCAAAAAATCATCATCAAAATGATGTATTGTATGCAGTACAAATTTATGAAGATGGTTTTTGATCAGGACTTTTTCAAAAATATTTAACAACAGAGTACTTATTTTTTATTGGGCAGCTTTTGCCAGTATACACAAAAATACTTTAATTTATAAAACTAGGTTAACACAGATTTAATTGAGCGCCAGCCGATGGACAACCGATTTCATTTATTATCCATTAGCGATTCGTTTGAAGACGCCGGGCGAGGAAAATTTCGACAAAATATCCATTAATTTTCAAATCGCTAGAGATTCATAAACTAAATTTAGTATAGGTACAGCAGTAGAATGTAGCGTACGATTTTGATATATTTGATAATAATTTCGCAGCCCAGGTGTGCAGCATGTTGAGGGTTTGTGGTGTGGGAAATTGTTGAAAACTTTATTAATTTTCTTTGGAAATTTGCTCACTTGGTAACTTCAAAGCAAAGATATATTTGTTACTATTCTATGCCTGCTGCAAAAAAGTGATTCGTTCTGGAAAAACGTAGCAAATTGACCACATTTCATTAGCACGAATACATGCAAAGTAGAAAAATCGATACAAGAGTAGTGAATAATGTTTAACTTAAATTGATAAAACTTGGAACAAGTTACGATATTTGTAACGCAACATTTGTTGAAAAGTGCAAATTCATGATCAATATGATTGATTTGGTCCAAATAGAGACTAACTCTGTCCACATTAGGC
>NW_026019079.1:0-5161 GCF_020466585.1 Dendroctonus ponderosae
ATGTCTAAATCTAAAGGTTTTTTAAATAATTCGAATTTTATCAAAATCTAATATTATTTTCATGTGTCAAATACTTTAGAATTATTTAAGTTATGTAAACGTAATTCGTAGTTTGGTGTAACAAGAAATCATATTTTATATTTCAATGATAATAAACTTACCATTTTATACAGGGTGTCCACAAATTTAAACCAATCAAATAAGAACTTTAAGTGGCTATAACTTGATTAATTTAAATACAACCCTATATTTTTTAGCTTAACAGAAAATGCAATTTTTAATTACCTATCGAATGGTACTAGGATGTTGATAACTAAGTTTCTGCCTTTTTACAAAATACACCAAATAATGGATCTGTGCACCATTTGGTGTTTTTTTTAAATTAAAAGGTTAAATAACATATCAACCATACCATAAACCCGAGGCAAATTAATTATAACAAATGTTAGAAATGTTGGCAGTCCATTTCCAGGCACTTGTAAATTATTTTTTCAAAACCACTACTAACTCTGGACAACATTTGCGGAGTTACAGTTTTAAAAGCGTCTCTTATGCGTGTTTTCATATCGTGTGAAGTTGTCGGAAGCGTATGGTAGACAATTCCTTTAATGTACCCCCACGAAAATAAATCTAGTGGAGTTCAGTCCGGAGATCTGGGGGGCCAATTTTGAAACCCATTTCTGCCAATCTACCTGTTTTGAAAGTTGGCATTTAAAAATTGCCGAACTTCGCAGTGATAATGAGGCGGAGCTCTATCCAATTAAAGCCACATGTTGGTTCTAATATTGAAAGGGACTTCTTCTAGTAATATTGAGAGATGGTTTATTAGAAACTGGAGAAACATCAAACTATTTAGATGTCCTTCAAAAAATAGGGTCCAATTAAATATTGTCCCAGTATTCGACCCCACACATTAACTGACCACCTAATTTGATTTTTCATGACCCTGTATGTGCGCGGATTCGAATCAAAATAATAATAAAAGTTGTGTCTATTCACGAGACCATTGTTATGAAAAGTACATTCATCACTAAATAACATATTTTCGAAAAACTTTTCATTTTCTGCCACTTTATCTAACACCCACATGCAAAACTCAGTTCGGTTTTCAAAATCATTTCCATCAAGTTCTTGGCAAAGCCGAATTTTATAAGGATAAAAGTTGTACTTTTCGATAATTCTGGAAATACCTGATTGACTAATGTTAGTATTTTTGGATATTAGATTTTGACTAACATTGGGATTTTCGATAACTGATCCAATTACCGTGAAAACATTTTCTTCATCTTCAGTGACAGATTTTCCTGTAACGGGTTTTCTATAATTAACACTCCCAGTTTCCTCAATTTAGTGTAATAAGCGCTTAAAAACTGTTGGCTTAGGATGATTTATTTCAGGAAACTTTTGAGAATAAACTCGAGAAGCCAATAAACCAATTTTTATGACATTCTCCATGGGTTAGATACATTGGAACCTTTATTAGCTATTTTAGAACTACTTATTAGAACCTTTTATAGCTATTAACATACATCAACATTGCATTTCCCGGTAAGTTAAAAAATATGGGGTTGTATTTAAATTAATCAAGTTAGAGCCACTTAAAGTTCTTATTTGATTAGTTTAAATTTGTGGACACCCTGTATAACATGTTAAGTTTATTATCATTGGGATATAAAATAGTATATCTTGTTACACTCCAGTATAAATTACGCTTACATAACTTAAATACTTATTAGATTAGATTTTGATTAAATTCGTATTATTTAAAAAAACCTTAAGATTTAGGTATTATAAACCTTATTAAAATAGACACTTATTTTGTTCAGCGAATCCAAAAATGCAATAATATACAGGACATTCCTTTCAGTCCAGGACAGCAACTTTGGTACCTATAGAGGTTTTTTGACACCCAAAAATATTTTTAAAATGTGCGCTCGGTAAGCGTCGCACAATTCATAAAATAATACTTTTTAAAAATCAAACGGTTTAGCCGCGAACTTCCGTGCCGTATAGCGTGAATAACCCTGTATACAGGGTGTCGCAACCTGTACCCTACAAATGGATGGGACATCATTTGAAGCCAATTTTTTTCATAAATGTTTGTCCAGTATTCATGGACTACATAATGCAAACAACTGATACCTTAATTCTTTACACGGCACTATAGGGATTTAAAAATAAGGTAAAAACCAATGTGGGATTATAGCGCTAATTTCGCAGCCGTTAAAGTGTCAGCTTAAAAAATCCTTCCTAAGAATAAAATTTTTACTACCATTGCGTACTTACAAGTCTTAAAAGAAATTCTAGAATGTATTGCTTGTTTGTCGGCGTATATCACGACGCCCGTTCCATCTCCGCAGCAAAAGTTTCTAAATTAAATTGAGTAACTCTTGTTTTGCGGATAAAATTACAACAGTGCTACTATTCAACAAAAAAGAGTAAGAAAAAAATAAGAGCAATCTTGCACAATTACTAAACCAATAAAACAGTTATATGGTAGCTAACCGGGATTGTCAAAAATTTAAAGAAAGCGGGAGTATTTAATATGATAAGTTATGCATTGTCTTTTGTATGATATGAATCTACATTATATTTACAATATTGTTCACATATTACCATTTATACAGTTCAACATAATATAGATACAGTTATTTCCAGCGGTTCATAAGTATACAAGAAATGTTGTAAAAAATAAAAATATCTTTAAGACAATGGTAGGTCTATGACCAGATTAAAAATCTCCAAATTTAAACAACTTAAAATATTATATTTATATCTGAAAATAACTTTCGGGTTTTCAATTAATGCGATTCATTATTATTTGCAGCTATACATAAATGATCATTAATATCGTGCAAGAAATGTGGACGTACTTCCTACCCAACTTCATACAATAAACTTCATAATCGAAAAAAAATAGTTCTTGTTGAAGTGTAACTTCTTAACAACAAACTGAAATCCAAAATTCAAGTATTATTTGCTTTTGTTTGCTGTTTTGAAAAATTATTATGATGTATTTTTAGTCTATTTCAATATATAAATAACAATAAAATAATAATATAAACAATAAAATGGTAGGAAATTAAAATGCTAATGTAATTTCGTGTTTTCTGTATGATTTTGCATTGGATGAGTTTATCGCGGTTTTAGGTGGTCGCTATATTATACCACCTCCTTAAAACCCTGAAAACTCATCAGCTTCAAGGAATGGCCACAAGCTTCTCTTTCGATGTTCTTGATATTATGTCATCTAATTGTTCAGATGTTTATCCTTTTCTATTAATATCCAATTGGTAACGTTATAATTAATACCTGGTTGAATTTATAGTGAATTTTGGAAATAACGAACTAGTTTGAGGACATTTTCAGGTCACTATTTACCGTCCATTTTTTTTTTTAGTTCTTGTCGGACATTCTGAATGAATGATGAAACTAGCATTTATAGATTCGAAACCAATAGAAAGTTAAAAGCTGTTTCATCATCCAACAACCACATCATCCAAAAACAGAAAATCCTAAAATTATTTCGGACATGCTAAAGCCAATAAAATAAAGCATGTTATAATCTATATCTAACTAAGACTTAAAATATATTTTTATTAAACTACGATATATACTTACCTTTATCGCTGATGTGGTATTTATTTTTAAACGAATTTCTTTTAGGACTAACATGTCCCTTTATAATGGAACATTGGAAGAAAACCTAGATTTATGGAACGAAAATAAACGACCCCTGACAGCGTCTGGTTCCATACAAGCTATAACATTTTACAACTTTGAAGGAAACACTAGCACCTCTCCAGATATGGAGGCATTTATTGCAGGGCCACCATCTGTTTCATCGAGTATTGGCTCTCTGTATGTGGTTTCACCATTAATCAGGCTGCATTTGCTATTTTAACAGTGATGTTTTTAAAGGTTTGCTGACGAATACGCATCTCCATACGACGTGTTGAACGCATCGACAGACCTTTCAGTAGAACTGGTTTTACTGCACCAGCTTTCCCGAGGAACGGTGACTTTACAGTCCAGCGATCCCAGTGATTACCCAATCATAGACGTGAATTATTTCGCTGAGGATGAAGATTTGGAGGTTTTCTATCTCGGAATACAAGAAGCATTGAAACTGGAAAACACAACAGCTTTTCAACGACTTGGGGCCACTGCCATCTATATTGATGTCCCCGTTTGCAATGATGCCTATGATAAACTGTCCAAAGACTGGTGGCTTTGCACCGTGCAGTATTACTCGATTTCGGTGAGCATAATGTTGAGATATACCTATTGAAAGATTGAGTAATTTCTATAATTTGGTCTAATAAGTGTATGAACATAATTTCCATGAATAACAAACAATATATACTTTAAATAATAGGAATGGGTGAGTACACACTGGATGGAATCAAAGAACCGGTCTTTTTGTATTGAAGTGTGTAATTTCTTGTCTTTTTTAAGCCTTCAATGGTACTTGGCCAAATGGGATCAAATGTACCTTTCAAGGCTACCTCTTCTTGAGACTACTTTGCCAATCATTTAACACGTAATTTGGTTTTGATTTATAAATCATTGGGTGCCAAATCAAAATTTGAAGAAATACTCGAAAAATGCGCGTCGCTCGCGCTTCTGTCGCGGTATGACTGTGTTGACATCGCGTTATGTCTAGACCCGGCATAATGTGAGTGCAATTTATCACGACTTTAACAAAAAGAAATCAACTCCTTTACAATATTTATCCCAGATTTCAGATATTGCGGGGTAATTCAGCATTTTTCACACATTGCTGCTATATTTCAACAATACTTAGAGCCTTCTAGAAAAATTATATTTTAATTATTTTTTCGTAACTTATGTAGACTCTTCATCCGGTGGGTACAACCGCTATGGGAACAAATACATCTACCTCTGTAGTGAGTTCCGAGCTAAAAGTGCATGGAATCGATCAACTAAGAGTGGTCGACGCTGGAATTATGCCGACCACAGTGTCTGGACATACAACGGCCGCTGTAGTCATGATAGCTGAAAAGGCTGCTGATTTAATTAAGGCAGACTATGGCTATGTTAACAATACGGCAATTTAATTTCAATAAACTGGAATGTATAATCTATTCAATAAAGCTAAATCGATTCAACAAATTATCATTATTGCCTAGTACTTTTT
>NW_026019080.1:0-5376 GCF_020466585.1 Dendroctonus ponderosae
TGTTCAAGTGGGTTTTGCAACTAAAATAAAACCGCGCAAAAATAAAATAAACCGGTAATTTGCCGAAGCCATTCAAAATTACCTCAAAAGGATTGAGGCCTGTAGGAGGTCCCGTGGAGGACATTTAAATGGCATTGTTTTTCACGTATAATGGCAAGGTTTAATCTTTATATTGAATTAGAATTTTCGTCTCCATCTGAATATTTTGTGTGTTTTTTTTACTTTACTTTCCCAAGCATAAAATGGATAACCCTGTATTTTATTTCTCCTTGATACGTTTTTGCTTTTAACATTTCTCCTAATCTCATTGCTTTTTACCCAGCCGTCTATTTTGATTGTTTCCTTCAGCTGCCTCACATCACATCGCTTTTTTATGCGTTTTACGTTAAATATCGCCGAATGTGGAAATAAAGTGACTCAAAGCGAATGAACTGCTCCATCTTACCGCGTCACATGAATATAAGTTGCAATTTGGGTAATCCAGTCATTTGAAATTTAAATCTAAACCACTCGCTCGAAGAATTCCGGCGAAGTGCAATTCGCCCATATCTTAGCTCTGCCGTTATGCTCGCAGGCATGTTTCTGAATTTAAAATGCTTAAAACCGTACTTAACCTATGCAAAGCTGCATGGTCTTGTATGGAACTTTCTTGGATTAGTTTTGTTTATGATGGAAGTTATTCGTAAGTCGCTGTTGCACCGGAGGCAGCAGAAGAGGATGCATGGCGAAATGTGAGCCGGCCATATTCTAAAGAGAACGTGGATGATTTTTCAGCTTGAATGTATGTAAAATCCAACTTTGAATATTAGTTGAGTTGTAAGCAACGAGTTTGAAAATTGGTAGAAACCAAACTTCCCTAATAAAAACGATGCAACATTTATGGCTCTCCATTTCTCAGCCCTTGTTTGTTCGGCAACTTCTTTTATTCATAAGTCGAAGAGCAATAATGGGAATTAAGTTTAGCTATAGCAAGTCCATAATTTATGCAATTGAATTTGCCATTCAAAAGGCAAATTTCCATAAATAAATTAAGCAACAAATAACTTTTTGAAAAACGGCGCGCACTTTGAGAAATAAAAGGACTGGAAGCGGCTTTCCGTGATGGTGTATCCAATTAAGTCGCAGGAAAAACCGAAACACCCTCGCGCTTTGTACAACTTTTTGATTATCCCATTAGAGATTCTGATTATGCCTTTTTGCCGACTTTCACGGAGAGCAGGAATAAATTCCGTTCCCCTCATCGATAAATCGCCTTTTTCCTCCCGGCATCAGCTGCCTTGGGACGAATTTACTGTCTAAGTTTTTATGCTGGAACTGATGAAATTGAAAAATAAAGCCAAATAGACCTCCCGAAAAAATCAGTGCTTTCTCACACCTTGAAAGCAAGATTTGGAAGTGGAGGCTTGTTAATTTCCATTTAAATCGTCCCCTAAAATGTTCAGGTGTGTACTTAAGTGGAATTGCCGTTAATGTTTCATTGAGCCGATTGAAACTCGTTAAAATCGCGAAACTGTAACCGACACCGTTTGCTAAGGGCTTTGCAAAGTACGTTATATATATTATAGGAAGGGCCACACCCAAGCAGATGTAGTCCAAATGGACGGAAATAAGAGACGGACTTCCGGCGGGCGCCAACCACACATGACAAAGGGATGCCCACACATTCCGATAAATTTAAAAAGGTCAGACTCGACCCAAATATTGATAATGAGACTGTTTTCGTTATTAAATTGTCTGCTGCGGAACGATTCCGTAATGCCAAGCTGGAATCGATTTCCCGCCTACAGACAGCGATTAATAAATAAGCGCTTAGTTGCTAATTGAGCCAATGCTGAGCTTCCAAAGCACGTATGTCTGCAGCGCTATTTTATGGGGCGAAGTCCTGTAGGGCGGCAATGACATTTCCGGACTTTACGGCTTTTCCTACACTTCTATATTGTACCCCATTTGCTAAGTAGCCATAAAACTGGAAATTTTTAGTGCATGGAAAAGTCCCACATACATTGTACTATTTTAAAGTTTACGTGTCCACCTTTCGGACAGTTTGTCACATGCTCAGTTTTTGGACAGAGTTTGAAACTTTCTCAATGTCTGTTTATAGCAGGGGTTCAGGGAAAATCTTCTTTTTCATCACATAAACTACAAGGGACTGAAATGTTTATTCGTCTTCTGACCACATGATTAACCTCAGCCAGGTGGGAAAGGTTTTGCATTTTGTAACTAACTTCTTTTGCCTGTTAAGAATGTCGTAGTTCAATCTCATTCAAGTCATATTCTATAAGACAAAATCCTTTATTTCACAGCTACTTAAAGATACCAGTCGGTTCTTCTAGCTTATGTTTCACATACAGGGTGTCCCGTAAGCACATTAGCATTCATAGTTTTTGCAAAAAATAAATATTTCTGTTTTCTTGCCACTTAACATTGTTGGATATTAACTGCAAATATCGTGATAGGAGGCATAAAATATTTGTCAATTAATCTTACAAATTCGTTTTGAATTACCTTTTCTAATGAAGAAGTGACCGACAAACAAGTGGCAACAAAACAGACATATTTTTTGCGCAAAAACTATGAATGCTGCAAGATTTTACATGATTAGTGCATCAACCAAAAAAAAATGAGTTGATTCCATCCACCGAATAAAAAGCTCTGGTAGTTTTTGTACCACGACACTCGAATTCACCACTTGTCCAAAACGGCTGAACTCGATTGTTTCATCAAAATATGAGTCTTACATAAGAACAAATTCACAGTGCGTTTCATCAAAATACATCGTACCGTTCTCTCGATATAAAAAAAAAAGTTTTTTGTAGAACTTTGACCATCAGTAGCAGAGGAGCCAGACATTTTTTGTTAATAAAAGTTAGGTCCGATTGTCTTCTTTTGATCCAAAGAATATCGCAGTACCCTTTTGATCATGTGCTTACGGGACATCCTGTATATTCGAGTTAATAAGTTTCTATCGTTGATTGTTCTATGTAAGTTTGATGAAGAGTTTCAAATTTTTATTATTTTGTCTATTATTTCTTCCATTTTTGTTAATTTTTCATCAAAACAGGCAAAATGTACGTTTTCGCGCTGCTGTGTATGTTCTTTTATACAGAGTGGCCGAAAACTAGTGTGCATTTTAATTGCATATTCTTCAACCCAGACTGGGACTTTCAAAGTTTCAAAGTTCATAAGGGCTCAAAATATTTAAAAAAAATATTCAAGCTGTTAAAGCCTTTTGTTAAACTCCCTTCCTAAAAATTGTTTGACTTAAAACTCCTTTTTCTGAAACAACCAAGTTGCTCTGTCTGATTTTCGTCGTAAGTTTTTTAATTTCTTGCTAAATTTCAGTTTTAGAGTGAAAGTTTATAAAATGGTAAATTCACTGTTTGCTTGCCGACATCTCTAAAACAGTTGATCTGAGAAGTTTTGATCAAGTACACATTTTTGTTCAAAATTGATAAGGGAACAAATGAATCAGCCGCAAAGTCCGTATACGGGGTGAGCAAAAAGTTGAAGCCATTTGAATGCCAACAAATCCAAAAATATAAAACATTCGGAAACGTCCCAGTTTAGTTCTATTCAATATACTGGGTGTTCCATAACTATACTGACACATTTTTAGGAGCGATAGAGGACATGAAAATACGCAGTTTTTGCCTTATAAACAAATGTCCGCAACCAGGGCGTCTTTGAGATGCAGGCTGTTAAATTTAGACACTTTAGCCGATTTAAGGGAAACTTTTTCACATTTTTTCGCTAATTATACCACGATTTGTCCGGCTCAATTACGATTTCGACCGTATTTTCAGGGTCGTGCTCACGGGGCAATTGGATAGTTTCTCGCTCAAAAAAATAACACTCGCCTGTTATTTTACTTGTGCTTTAAAACTTTTCTGATGCAAACCAACTAAAAACGCTTATTTTTTACTTACGAAATGTTCGCGTTATGTTGTGTTTTTGACGCAAATGAACGTTTCTTAAAGTCCTTTAAAAGTCCTTTAAAAAACGTTCTTTTTAAAACTATTTACATTTTCGGACCAGCTTCAACACACATTTTTTGTCCACTACCGCCTCTAGTCGTTTGTCGCTATAATGTAGGGAACATCTTTTAGATGATAAACAGCGTTTTTGAGCACACGACGTTTTTAATGGCCAGTTGCATCTACTAAACTAATGAAAGTAGTGTTTAGCAAAATTAAACTTTATCCGAAAACTACGAAAAAAAAATTGTCCTCATTTCAACCAAGTGAAAAACCACAAACTTTGTGTCTGTTTTTCCGCCAAGTTTAAGGATAAACCGCATTTTTTGCGGTTAAACTTTTTGCTTATTGTGTGCACTGAGGCACAATATTCACAATTGCAACATTTCGTTCTTGTATAAAACAGAGTCAGAAGTAGCCCTCGGCAGCAACAATTTTCTAAACTTTGCGTGCTGATTTACTTTCCAGTTGGACACACATAGAAGAAATTAAAATAGTTACTCTTTAAAACTCCTTCTATATATTAATAAGGTGCTTTGGCAGTTCAACGCACTGAAGAAATTGTTTTTAATAAATCACATTGAAAATTGACAATATTTATTGCCTTCACTGCTGAATCATAATTAAATGCTGTTTTCTTTTCCAGGTAATGACGTCACGGACTGAGAAGACAAAGCTTTGTTTACAAGTAAGATATGAGTAATTTGCAAGTCTATTAATAGTGGTTCATGGGCTGTTTTCATTATTTATTGCTACAGCTTCCATTACAAAGATTTGCATGGAGAAAGGCACTGAAAGTTGGCGATTCTTGAAGAGTCGGGTAAACTTCACCGAATCAACAGGTTAGAACATGAGTGGATTCGGCTATTTGGGTCGTGGTGAATTATTTTGCGATCAACAAACGAAACGTCGTTAGCAAAACAACCATAATGATCTCTTTTGTTGGCTCTAATGATTAGATCGATATGTGCCAGTCTCAAGGAAAAACTGTTGAATCATATCAACATGTGGGCCGCTTTTCATTATGAGTAGACCTTGGAATAATTAATGAACGGCCGTTAGAAAATCTCCTTTTTAGTGTTTCCTCGCATTAAAGTCGATTAGAGCAGGTAATTTGTTGTCACGGAAGGCAACTGCGAGCTGGTAATGGGGAATTTCGTTATGATTTGTTTGGGTATCGATTGTTCTAGGAATTTCTACATGCCTGTTGAATGACCGGATGAACGAATTAACCATAAAGGAAATGGTGAATTGTTTACTGTTCGTAATCCTAGCCATTAACCAATTCTTTCGGGGACTTAAAAGTTGAAGATATGGATGATTCATTAATACTGCAGGAGGATGCAATGGAAATTGCCTGAAAAGTCCAAATTCCTATGAATATGTTTCAGTTCTGTTATTT
>NW_026019081.1:0-5646 GCF_020466585.1 Dendroctonus ponderosae
TATACGCCTCATGAGAGGCAAGTTTAACGAGTGAAATATCAGAGAACGTATCAGAATTATCTGGTAGTTTGTCTGAGAGTTCTTCATCTTCATCAGCTTGTATTAATCCACTCCTGGACATAGGTCTCTTCCATTTCCTTCCATGTTGACCTGTTTTGTGCTGGCGGATTTTGTAAATATTTATCTATCAAAAAATTCTCCTTGACAAAACTTTTGCTCAACTAGGTGATCATTTTTGATTTTCTGCAAGTACCGTGAGTAGAATTTTTGCAAAATCCCTTCCATTAGTTTGCGAGGTGTTAAACACTTGAATAGTCTGGATCCCACCTAATGAAGTTAATAAAAGGTCTACCTATACATTTTCGTGCACATTATAGTAAAGTTTACGCCATAATCGATTGTTTAGAAATTGAAATTCAGAAGCCGGAAGATCCAGTCAAACAATCTCTTGCATGGTCAGATTACAAGAAAGCTAATACCATAAAGTACTTGATATCGTCAACCCCAAATGGCATAATAAATTATATTTCTTATGCCTTAAATGTTAATGTCTTAAGGATGCTTAGCTTGCTCCTATGCAATATGCAAGTGTACATTCTGCTGTAGGGATGGGACATCGCTCCTATAACATCGATGGTAGGCATCGATGTTATACCGATCGATCGCTATGCCGCGGTATCGTTTGTATCGGCACTATCAGAGTTCGCAGAAAATGTTTCTATCTAGTATCAACATCAAATGTCCGATGTTTCCATTTCAGGATCTAACATCGATATTTTATCGATGTCCCAATTTCCAACATATAAAAATATCAAACATCGAACGAATTACATCGATGTTTGCGAAACATCCCCATCCCTGTTATGCTGGTTATGGGCAAATAACTAGCGTAGGATTTGTGCCACTCTACGTCACACCCAGTAAAACAACGTTCTCGCGTGACGTCATTTTACAAGCAAATCTAGTAACTTTCGTTCCTATTTTTTTATATAAAATCTTTTTTTTTTAAATTGGCTCTAGGAAATCTTCCAAACGACCCTCACGCTATGTGTGGGAGAAGTTTCAACAAAAAAAAAATTGTGCAACGACTCTATTGCCCAAGAAGTGCTTTTATCGTGTGCTCTTCTCCCGGTTAAATTTTGAATTAGCATCTGATTATCTTCGGTGAGCATGTTATTTCAGCACAAAAGTGTCCGCTTTTGAAGTTGTTCCTGTTGCTTGTCAGTGTGCTACAACTCAAGATAAAAAGCAATAAGATTTAGCATTAGTTGATCGATCGGATGATCCAAAGCGTGATCGATTTTTGTTGAATTCCTTGGCCGGATGGACGGAACAAGGGAATAATCGCGTTTGTCCCATGGAGTGCGTCCTAATTCGTTAATCCATCGATTGATGGCATTCGGTCGGGCGTGCTGATTAGATTAGTTAGCGAAACGGTGTCCTGCGGGCCTGATCAACAGCCATTATTTCCCGTCGCAATTGTTTGTTTCTGCCTGAAATGCTGCTGCACTTTCCTAATGCAAATTGCCGAATTGAATCAAGCAGGAACAACACTTTTCCTCGGCCTTCATTTTTGAAGAATGAGGGTTGATTTAGGGGGAAAAGTCACGTTTGCACTATATTGGGTGACTTAGAGACGCACCTGTTTTAATTGGAAATTTTGCAGCAAAATCAGCCGAACCGCAGCTGATTAATTAATGCCCGCCAAGTCTGATAGCGAAATTTGTGGCAGTAGAGCCGGATCTTTTGATTTATTTACAGGCGAGCAACACGCTTAAATCGATCCGGAATTCTTTTAAAATTTTTAGTAGGCGAGACAACAACACTCGACTCGACGCCACATCAATATGAGCTTTGGGGAGTATTAAATGGTTTGTCTCTATCGAAACCATTTCCGTGGATTATTTGAGTTCGAGATTCTTTCGGATTTCAGGCATTCATTCACATCGCGATTGGCTCAGGGTGTTTTCCTTCGATCCCAAAGGACACTTGGAAGATTTCGGCAAACTTGTCGGGTTCCATTTTTCCAATTGAAAAGTAAGAATCCGTAATCAGAGCCGTCGGGGGAACAACAGCCACTCAGAGAGTGATCGATTAGGTCATAAAAACTCTGTCGACAGTCGTGCTGACTTTCCTGCATCTCTTAAGGCAGCCTAAACCAATTTGGGCGTTAAAATCGGCCAAACTCGAAACACAAACAGAAATCCCGTCAATTTTAGAGCCATCGATCCCCCGGCTCTATTCGATTTCTAGAGTCCTTCAGTTCTCGATTTAATTTCGAAATGGGAAAGCCAAACTGATCGCTATCTTTTCCTATTATGTTAGCGTTTGGTCTCGGAACGGTTTTGTTCTGATTCGATTCTGATTTCCATTAGGGGGCCCATTGATTCGCCGCTATCTGCTTTCAGGTCGCGCAAAACGTAAATATGCGATCGCTTTTCATTTCACATTTGATATGGTGGCCGCGTTCTAGTGCAATCTATACCTGCTAATTTCACGGCGATGTGCAAAACGCAGGTGAAACCTTAAAATTTTCGACTAAGATTTCACTAGAATCAATTAAAAGATGGCAACCATGATTCTCAAGCGGAAATAGTCAACGATCGTAGGCCTGGGTAACTCAGTGAATTTTTAGGGGTTGGCGCAGTGCGGCGCAAATGGTTTGATGCGCCAACCCAACGCACTGGCGCACAAACTCAGTTCAGGTGCTGGAAAAATGTTGATGACTTTTTTTTACTTGTTATTGGATTTATATTAAGGGCCATTTATTAATAATATTTCTTCAAAATTTCAGAATTTTACAGTTTTAGTCAAGTTCCTCTTTCTTCTAAATGCTCAATTTTCTACAGTTTCACTTAGAAATGCCGACCATCTTAAGGTATTTTCCGATAGTTTATAACAGATTATTTGGAAGTCTCGTCACCTTCATATCTCTGAAGACTGCAGAATTTGTTAAAAAAATGCGGTTTTTTAGTTTTGACTGAATTTTTTTTGCTTCACTTTCTACTCAAAAACGCTCTATTTTGTAGAGTTTCACTTAATAATGACGTCCTGACGATCTGGAGGGCTGTTACGCGAAAAATTCCAAGATAAATTTATAACTTTATAAAAATTTTACAAAAACTTTTTTCAGCGTCGAATTCGGGACAAAAACGAAAATAAATTCCACCCGTTTCTTCCCGAAAACTATTAAGGTTTAATTAATTTTAATCTAAAACGCAAAAAAGCATTATTTTCTAATGATTTTCTTCTTTCCTGACAATAATGGGGCCAAAAATGATTAATTTTGCTACAAAATTCGCCTCATTCATCGGTTTGCAGGGAACTTTAGAAAACCCATTTAAGCTTCAAATTTGGCACAAAAACCAAATAACTTAATTCAGTTTTTACCGAAAGTTATTCGGATTATCTTGAAAAAACAACTAGAGAGCTTTTACAAAAAAGTCTTTGGAAAAGTCGCCGCCCCATGGCTCTGAAGATTTTCAAAGTTCCTTTAAATTTTCCATTAAGCAATTCTTTGGACGTAAAAATCGCATTATTTTTTGTTTTACTTAAAATACTAACAATATTCAGGTATTTTCTGTGAAAAATGATAAGATATATTTTAGTGGAACCCTCGCCTTCTTAACCGCTTTGCAAAATTTTTTGGAAAACTTTTTGCAGCTTTGAATTATGGAAAAACCCCTAATAATTATTTCTGGGTATTTTTCCAATAATATTTTCGCCGAACTGAAAATGCGAAAGTTTGTAATCACTTATTTGGAAAACTCTTGGAAGCTGGGGTTTCTTCACTATTAGATCAATATTTCTAAATAACCTCGTCTCTAAACAGAAAAACTGTGCTTTTCCTAACGTTTTACTGTAAAATACGGGCACACTGAATCTTTTATGCAAAAAATTAAGAGATCGAATTTACAAGAAAACTCGTCGACTTGCTTGGGACTCAGTTCTGTTGCTGGGAAAATCTATATTTTACTTTACGCAGAAAAAATGTTAATGACCTTTTTTTGGGATATGAAAATTCCACTCTCGGGTCTCGCAGAGCTTTAATAAATGACTCATGAGCCGATGAGTTACGACTCGTTAACTCAGAGAGCGGCAAAAACTCAATAGCGCAACACAACAGTGTTATCCAGGCCTAGTCGATCAGACTATGATGCGGCTGTTTCCAAAAATCATTTTTAGTTTATTTTTAAAGCGTTTGTTGGGGTTCGCCTCGCTCGGGCATAATCAGGTGTGAATAATTCAGAGGTAATTTCGGAGCGAACAAATAGATGATGTGAAATATGGAAGCAGCCGCACAAACACACAGGGTGGGCATGATTAAAAAGCCGCGTTTCCCCCATGGACAGGCGTTTGGAATGGACTAGACATACCAGCTGATGCATTCGAACTCGGAATCAATGAGACGTCCCCTAGCCGATTTCGTGTAATCTGAAACTCGGCTGATATAAATTTCCATTGCCACTTAAAGCGCTTCCTAATAGAATGTTCGAGTGTCACATCCTCCTGAACAGGCTCAGATTTCGCAGGAAGCAACAAGAACGCGTGCAACCTGTCAATTTTTTACGTACATCGATTCCATCCGCTTCAGTTCCATTGTGACTAAACAACCCCCATATCCTTCTTTCGCCAACTAAAGCCAGCACATCGGTCTTGTGGTTGTGTGTTTAGGTGTGGCTTTTAACGAAATATGAAATCGTTCAATCTGGATTTATTAGTTTTGGCATTTGGTTGGCGAATTTACGAAGCATTTAGCGATTGAAAATGCAATAAACTTGAGAAATATTCCGGCTTTGCATTTTGGTTTGATATTGACGGTTCATAAGTCCAAGTGCCCACAGAAGGCCCCTGTGACTCCCCGGGAATTTGTGTATTGCTGATTGTATCACAGATTATCAAACTTTTGATTCAGTCTTGTTTGCGCATAGTAATAATATTCTCACACATGTGAATGGTCACTCATGAATTTGCTTCTCACCGATTTTAGACAGTCAGCAATACACAAATTCCCCGGGAGTGCTCACGGAGACGCATGAAAATAACGCCCCTGGCGGCTAAATTATAACTACACTTTAACACTTATTTTGATTAGTTTTACTCGGCTTTTGCAAAACTCTAAACAGATAGAAAAGTGTGTAAGTGTTGTTTTATTATATGATATAGTTTTCTGAAAGCGGGCGCCCCATCCTCCATGTTCTCCGTATTAATCCTCAAAGAGGTCACTGCACTTTCACAAACGACCGCACTTGCCATAAGGCAAGATTGATTATTCTATAATTCCCTTCTAAGAACACGATTCACACAACATAAGGGATAAACGACCGATTTCGTCCACAGTCGGTAGCAAACTGAATATTCAACACCTTTTCAAAAAGAAAAGACTTAGAACTACAGAATAAACGTAAATATTTAATCATTTGCTTGTTCGGCCTTTCCATGATTAAAAACAAGGGTTGAAAAACAAAAACATAAACAAGTTAACCTTTGTTGTAGATAAGTTCTATATTGTTGAGGCAGATTCATTTTTTACGATAATGGTTAAAAAAGATATCGTAAAAAGTCTATATGATAGAGCAAAAATAATTTGTAATCAATCTAATTTTTCCAAAGAAAAACAATTTATAAAAGAAATTCTAAATTTCA
>NW_026019082.1:0-5435 GCF_020466585.1 Dendroctonus ponderosae
AGAAAGTGGTTTTGTGCTTACAGATTTTCCAGTTAATCAAAACAGTAGAAAATTAAGAAAAACAAGTTTTGTTCGAGACATATTGGCAATTTTCGATGCTATTTGATTTCTATATTTTTTGTGTAGGAGTGTTCCTACGCCAGCCATTGCTTTTTGATTCTTTTCAACTCCTGTTCCATGTTAGTATGTGGTTTTAGTACAATCACAGTTTTTCTACAATAATCAATTAAGGCAGTAACATCATTGGACCCGATCTACACATTCTGCACACGTTAATCCTACCATCAAAGCAGTTAAACGTCTTGAGGCAAATAGATAAATTTGAAAGTTATACGTGAAAAATACCTTCAACTGCTAATTACTGATTATTAATAATAAACTTATCGTCACTATCATTTACTCATTTGAACAAACTTGCCGTCGTTAGCCCTTAAATCATCATCCTACCAGCTTCCAACTTCTAATGTATGAAGTTTACGAAACCGGGCGATATTAAACAACAATTTTGACTTAATGTGGTGACAACTCGAGCAAAATTTACGATATCCACATAAAGTTTCGGAATCCAAATGAATTTTGGCTTATGTCTGCAAACGCCTTTACAACTGGCCACGATTCTTCCAGAAATTCAACTGAAACTGCTTAACGCCATTAGTTAGAATAAACCATAAGCTTAATGAATTGGCCCCGTTTTAAAAGCGGCAAATTAAAACACTTCATAAGCTCAGCGCCTCGTTAATTCTCAAATAAATATTATGTTTCTAATTATGAGCGTTCGCTACTCTCGTGAACTTAACTTAATACTTCACCTTTTCGAGTTCGGGAAGGTTCGTCTTACCTCAGTGAAAATTGTCAGTTCCAGAGCTTTATTTTCCTACAAAGTTCTAACATACCTGGAACATTATTAACCTTGTGGCTGCAGGAGCATTTCCTTTGATTGTTCATTAAACCGGCTTACTTTCTCGAGCTTAAATAAAGTGAAGTTTGATGATGTCACGTGGCATTAGAATTTTGAACTTTGTATAGTTTCCACGTGGCAACTATTTGCTTTCGGCATATCTACCGCTTAAAGTGTGAGCTTCAAGGAAATTTACCCAGTTTCCTAAGTTCGTTCGTTTCAGACTCAACTATTATTGATCATTCGGCGTTTTTTGGAAGAAGTTTATTAAATTTGTGCGGAAAATTCAATTTGAATTCCAACAGTTTCTTTTTTCGACGTGTGAACTTTCATCCCCTAAGCAGCTAAACGCATATTAACTGGCTTGCGATTTTCTGCGCTCATTAACACTAGCAGATATTTTAAGTTCCCTTCAGCCTTTAATGCAATTACGAAAATTTTGTCACCCGAGTGGAAAATGTATTTTTAAAACCTCTTCAAACTGAAAGTAAGAGATCAGAAAACTGCTTCACATTTCCCAAGTGTCATTCATATTCACACTGCCAGACTGAAAGGAATCCACAGCGAGGATGCTTAACAGGTAAAGGCCTTTACAACACAACTCTATAGCGGGGAAAACTTTGCATCCTAGGGATTTGTCGTTTGTTAAAATTAATTTTTAAAACTCATAAATCGCAGGAAATTTTACGTTCCGAATTGAATTTCACGGGTTGCTCGCGATAGTAAAATACTGGATAAATTCCGTTCGTGGAACTCCTCTCTCTTTAAAGTTGATTTTTTTCTACTATTAAAATCTTTTTATCTCCAGAATAAACTTTCGTTCCTTGACAACCGATTGATCTAAATGGTAGCAATCAATTTGAGTTGTTGTCGGATTGTTCCATTCGCCAATTTGCAACGGAAATTGACTCCAAGGGAGCGGAAAATTCTTAAGTTCCACGGACATTTGTTTTATTGCAATTTCGCTGCAATCTTCAATTCGATAAATACTGGTTATTTATAGTTCATTACAGCTAAGTTCCTACTTATAAAAAATATTTTGACTAAATAGATGGAATGCTGCGATGTTTGACTCGTATTTTTTCTTAAGTGAATTTGATTTAACCCGAGTTAAAAGGACAATAAAAAATGTTTTTATACGAAGTGTTTTTTTATCATGATTGTCGATAGTCTCTAAACTTTTTTTGATTCTCATCGAGCAAATAGGGCAGATAGGGCGTCAAAAGTATCTCAGACTCGGTAGGTTTCTTTCTCCCCGTGTTGGGCTAAGACAAAATAAATGGCGGCTTAAATGAACTCGCACACGAATTTTTCAAATATTGTTTAGACTTAATTCCCGTTTTACCCCAATTTTTCGGAAACGTATCTGTCGGGCAAAAAGAGGATTTGATGTATATGCTTTATCGACCAGCAAAAATCATTCGACTGTGTAAGTATTGCAAGTACTTCAGTCTAAAAGAGGAGAAAATAAACCACTTCCAGGGAGAACAAAATAGTGGAAAGTACTTATCTTTCTTCCAAATGCTGGTGATTTCCTGTGAATAACTTAGTCAGGTTCAATACGAATTAAACTAATGAAGGAATAATTCAGTGCCAAAATACAAAAAGTAGAAATTTTCTTTTAGCAGAATAATTAAAACTCAATTTGGCTTGCAAATGGTCTGCGGGTTTGCTCCAAGCAATCTTGCATTTACATTCCTGCATTTTTCTCGGCAATTAGTTCGGGTTGAAGCAGCGATATTGGCACGATCGCTTAGTTGAAAATATTGTTTCTGAAGAATTGCTGAGGATGCAAATGTACCGAACAACAGGAAATAGAAACGGATGACAAAATCAGACTTGAGAACCGTTAGATGAAATGAAACACTGTTTAGAAATATATGAATAAAATCTGAGTTAATAACTCAAGTTCGTACACTAATTAAAAGTGAAATATAATGGAGGATTTACTGAATGAATTAAGATGAAAATTCTTTAGCTAATTATGATTCGCTGCACTTGCACAAAAACTTGCGCTTTTACTGATAGAAGCGTTTATGGGCTGCTAGCAACTTTCCACGCAAAGTTGAGGTACGATTTCTAGAACTGCGTTTTTTTAAGCGAAATCTGCCCGAATTGCAAAAAAATAGAAACTTGAAATATAAAAAAGTTTCACTACCTTGAAACTCATTTTTTTACAATTTCATTCACTCCAAACATATTTTCCATAGGTTCGACTTGATTACGTAAGAAACACCAAGCGAAATCGGTGAACCATTAAAATTAATTCCGGCTATGCTAATGTTGGCTCATCCAAAAGCATTTTTTCGCCGTGATGGAGTGTTGTTGGAATGCAAAAATGTAAATACCTGCGGTTTTAAAATTAAAGCAGACTGATGGGACGCGAAAAATTTTAATTATTTTCACGAGTTCTGCCGAGCGTCGTGCAAGATAATGCCCACGAAAATTTTAATTTAAAAATTCTGTTTATGTAGATTTTGCCGCATTATGAATTTTATTAGTTAGGGGTCTTTAACGTAAATGAATATGCAAGACGTCAAATTAATATTTAGCTTCGACGCCTGTCCAATCACCGAACATAATTTACATTTTCAGGAAGGCACTGAAATTGGATCTTTGTATGATGGGAGAAGACACAAAGTTTAATTTAACATGTGTCTGCCTGCAACTGATTTGGAAAACCCCAACTCGGCGGGCCGAGCGAAAATTTGCACGCTCTTTTCACCAATTTAATGTTAAATTAAGAGGCGACGCGGCTTTATTTTATGCGGATGGGTACGATGGACATTTTAGTTAAATGGTAGATTTCACGAAAGTTTCTTCTTGTTCGGTGGAGACAGGCCCAGGCGAAAAAAAGTTGGTTTATTGAAAACTTCGACTTTTTAATCTAATGCTAAACCCAAAAAATTTCAATATTAAGTCAATAATTTTAATGGTTTTACTCCGCATCGTACTAACGATGAGCGCAAATTTCACAATGTTTCAAGTTTTTTGATCAAGTTCCCGCGACAGTAGTATAATGTTCTCAGCATCTAACCTCTTAGTGTTCCATGTTTTCCACTTTCAAACGCTCTTCTTTATTAATCATGAAAATATTCAATGATAAAACTCCTTGAACGCCTAACAATTAGCCGGCTGGCCCTTGAATCATAACTGGTATTGATTTGCGAACGCATTTAAACCGCTGGCTTCCAAAGTGGTACTCTTAAATATGTAAATGTTGGCGATTTATCCATGACCATTCCAGGCCAACATCCAGTGACAATTTCCGCTTAATTGTGAATTCCGACCGACTGACACAGACTCCAATCAAAATCTATACACACTAACCTGTTAAATTAAACAGAAAGCACCAACGGCTATTAGCCGTGAAAGCATCCCATAAACTGTAAATCCATTAAATAAATTAGTGATCAATATGCTATTCTGTTTTGCAGCCGATCCAGTTTTGAGCACGCCAATTATCCCGCCACATAACAAAGCACTGACTTCTCTTTGAACGGTCTTCGAAATTTGCATTATTCTATTATTTTGCCAATGTGGACATTCGAGTTCAAGACTGCAGAAAATGCCGCAATCATATTATCAGACTGTAAGTAATTTGGAAAGTTTTCCGTGCGTTCTGTTGTTGAATCTTCACAATTCCGATGCAAAGTCTGTTTGGGGAGAGGCCAAAGTCAGTGCAGTAACTGAACTTCATAGACATCATTAAAAATTCGCTGCTTTAATTGGGTGTTCAGGAAAAGTTTGCTGCACTTTAATAAACTCCACATTATTAACATATGAAACCTGCAAGAAGAAATAGGAAAACACAGGCTCACAAACCAATTTGAATTCAAGCCGAGGCATTCGACAATTCAGCCAATTTTCATTTTCAGGTCTTTTCATGGACATCAACAAAGCTTTTCATGATCTAATCATAAAGAACTTCCTGCAAAGTACCGGGTTATTCATTTTATGCTTGGAAAATTAAAGTCTATAAAACGATAGAGTAATTCCGGGAGAGATGAACCACCTTTTTTGATTCGACTCTATCTTCACGAAAAATAGCTTTATTGACGTAAAAAAAATGTTGTCACAAACATTTTAACTAACTGCAATCAGAACAATGTTACTAAATACTAAAAACTCGGAACACCTTTTCTGACAAAAAAATAAAATAAAAAACCGTTATGTGGTCCAACTAACCCGAAATCTGCGGGATAGTTGAACCACCAATTTGGGACAGTTGGACCACACAGGGAGAGATGAACCGTAACAAATGATAAGTAACAAAATTAAACTTAATTAATTTTTTTGGAATTTTTTATTTAATAAGTTTTTTTGCGACATTCATTGCACATATTTTCAAAGTTTGTACACGACTCATGAAACACCTTCAGCAACTCTTATGCTAAGATATGAATGACGGCTTAGGAAAAGATGTAGCGAGTCGTATTCTGCCATTTTTGTGATTGCGTTAAAACGATGCTTCAACGGTAACTGTTCAGCAACAGCAAACATCATATGTCGCATATCATTCCGTGTTGGGGCAAAA
>NW_026019083.1:0-5598 GCF_020466585.1 Dendroctonus ponderosae
GGTTACACTGACGGTGCAAATCGTTTTATAATTTAAGATTTTATAGTCGTTGCTTGATTGCCTCATCAGTAAAATTGTTCTGTACCAACATATCCAGGTGCTGATGTACTGTGGGACCACGCTCTTTTCCTGGCGTCTTGTAGAATAGAGTTGCTAACAAGCAAAAAGCACAACGACAGTTAGCTGTTGAAAACAGCTAAGGACAGCTCTGCATCATAAACTAAAGACCAACGAACGAAATTCCAAACACAACTAGAAGTTTTCAAGTCAACGAGACCTGCAACAATTTAATCAGTTAAGAATTCTGTAAGATGGAACATATTGGGTTACCGAGGGTCTGAACCTAAGAATAAATGGATGACAGAGCGGATCCCCAACTGATGAATGAAAGACGGAAGCACAAAAACATAAACCTCAATCAATATCGACTTCTAAATTACTATACTATATATAGTAATAATACATACAATAACTTTGCCAATGGGTTCATTTGACCTTGAAAGCGGGTCTCTGAGTCGACCACCGATAGCCAACGAGGAAATTCTTCGGGCAATACAGCTCCGAAAAATAATAGCCAGCAACCAGACGGGATAGCATCTGATATTATGGAATTAGTTATTCTTCTTCTTCTTGTACTTTTCCTAGATCTTGCGATCTGTTAATTCTGAGCAGGCCTCTGCAGTATTTCCTGGGATGTTGACTGCCAGCCATCCTTCCATCTTTTAGGTGGTCTTCCCGATGGTCGAGTACCCACTGGTCTTCCCTCCAACACGATACGCGGTAGACGGTTTGAAATTAGTATGTATTGTATGAAATTAATTGACGATGACAATCTATCGCTGCTTGAAGTTGCTTTCAATAAAATATATAATGAACGTTAAGACTCATCAGACTGGCTAAATTCAAATTTTACTCCATTAATCAAAAAAAGAAATACGAGTTTGATAGTCATACGCTGAAGACATTCCTTAAGGTCTTACACAACAGAATATAAAAAAAATGTGCCAATCTTACAGATACAATTGGCGTTTAGATGCAATGTTGGTTCAGAATGTTGCGATGTAAGAAATGACATCTTTCTCTGTTTTAAGGATTACGAGAAAGCCTTCGACAGAAGAGCTGCATACATGGATGACGGACATTCGCTGCATCAAGAATTTGTGCTGGGGTCAAACTGCACATATGAAAACAAACGATATAAAAACACATAATATAGAAATACGCAGAGGAGTTATGCAAGGACGTGTCAGGTCTCCGCTCTTGTTTAACATGTGCCCGGAAATCCTTCTTGAAGAGGCGTTTGAAGATAAAGACATCGAAATCAAGGTAAATGGGGCATATACTAATAATATTAGATATGCGTCTTGATCGTGGATAACATTAATGATTTGTGACAAATATTTGAACAACTAAATTACGCCGGTAGGAACTATGGACTGACGATAAATAGCGTCAAGAGAGAGTTTATCAGTCAGTAGAAACAGAGCGCCTTACACGAATGTCCAGCTTGCCATCGACGACATAGACTGTGAGCGAGTACACAGTGCGAGTATCTGGAAAGCTGGCTGCATGAAGATTGGGACAATGATATAGATCGAGTGTAGAATTGAAGTGGCCCGCAGCTACTTTCACAAATTTAAGCATATACTCATCAGCAGACATAAGTCTAAACTTAAGAATGAGATACGCTCGATGATATGTGTGGTCGTACTATTTTATGGCATAAAAACGTGGACGCTTAAACCAACATCGATCAATAGTTAAAAACGTTTGAAATGTGAACATTGCCGAATGCTAATGGTACGGTTTACTTTTAATCCTATTTCACAAATCGCGATGCGAATAGGATACATAATCACATTCTTGACGTTCCTTATTGTTCAAAGTGCAGAATAGCATGATGTGAGAAGGACGTGGCCTCACTTTGGATGCTACCCAGCTAGCACCTTGTTCAAAAAATGTGATAGGGTTGCGAGAGAGATTTCCGGACTCTTGTTAATTCGACATGCCAACAATTATTTCAAGGGAAGAGTATTTCTTACCTGACAATAGTTACAAAATGCAGGTTTACTAACTTATGATATAAAGTCCCCATATCTCTCAAACCGTTCTTTCTTGGTTGAAATATGTTTGTTGCTTTCGTTCCATAATGTTTTTTGCCTTTCCTTAAATGTTATAACTGTTGTTCCTCTGCTTCAATTCTTCTGTCCTTTGATCTTAGCCGCTTAACAATTCGATTGATCATTACTTATTATTTGATAAGGATTTACCTTTATACCACAAATTAATGGAGCGTGTGATTAGGAAATAGTTAATTATTTTGGTTATTTTGACGAGAAACGAAGATTTTGTTTCTTGTTTCATTTTTAAGTGGATATTAGATGCTAACAATATTAATCAGCCGAAACATATACTGACTAAATGGTTGCAAGGATGTTAGAAGATTCAATTCTTTCATTGTGAAGCACGGTCAGATTTGTCTTCGGAATTAGAAATAAATTTCTCACAATTAGGGAAATTATGTCAATCCACCTCTGGCTATGTTTATCAACCTAATAACAAAAAAAATAATAGACTAATAATTGCTAAATTATAATTTAGTAATAAGCCATAATAAATCAGTAAGATGTGATTTGTGGTAATAAATAATCCGAACCTATGGGTACTCTAGTTTAGTCAATCAAATAAATTGTTGTTCTTAAGTAGGTAATGTAGTTATAATTTTATGGCGAATACATATCTAAAAATATGACAAAGTATCGTTTCTTCTAGTATCAGCATAATTTAACTAAAAAATTATTGCTAGCAGAAGCAAATAGTCAGTCAACAGAATGTTTCAGTTAAAGATTGGCAATCGAAGGCTTGTCAGTAGTCTAGCTTGGTCATAAATGTTTGTGTTAATTTAAAATAAAGTTTTCTGCAAAGCAGAGGTTTTAAATTAAAAAATAAAATTTTATCCAGCGACTAATAAATATGAAGTCATATACAGCAGCACAAATTTACAAAATAACATATTTCTTAGTTAATAATTTATTATTTCAAGCAACAACAATAATTAATATCAAATTTATCGATTTTTTGTGGCAAGTTATTATTTTTTCTCAGCAACACTGACTCAGATTCTACAAATATATTGGTATCAGTTAGTTGTAGCTTAATCTAGAAAGTGAAAGAATAAGAGATTTATGATGGCTCCAATTGGTGATAACTACGCAGTTATTCGTAGACAGTAAGCTGCTCCTTCGGAAACTTACTCTAAGCTGATATTTAAATTCGAATAATCTGAGATTCAGCGGATGTCATATAAAGAACTTTTTGAAAATATTCTCACGATCGAATTTGCTATTCTAGTAGCGTCAACAAAAGCATGCTTGTGCATCTGTCACTTCGGTATTAGCAGGCGAACTAAGTAATATGGAGGAAATAAGAAATATTATATATTCGTTTCAAGGCTCTGTTTTTATGTGCATCTTGCTTTTGTTATCTCTGCGAATATGTGTACGAACTGCGGAAAGCACAGATGGGTTTTACTCAGCATTGTTTTCAGTAACTTATGATGGAGTGTTTATTGCGGCTTTGGGGTTCAGCGCGTTGCTCCAGAAAGTTATCCGCAACTTTATTGTTCTTTTATTTACCCGGTAACTTTTTATAGTCTAATAATATCATATTATGCATTTTGGTTTTGATTTTCATGAAGATAAATAGACCACGTGCTGCATACCATGGACACAAATTGACTGATACGCAGACATTACGCAAAAATTAACTAATAAATAACTAAAATTTGTCTGTTGCTGAATATGATAAAAAGTCGTAGATACTGCGAAGATATTGGGAAATGTTTCGATGTTGGACAAATAAAAGATACGATTGCAAGAATTGCCTACCTAGCCTCTTGGTATTTTCAAGCCGATGTTCTACCTTACCAATATCACTTAAATGATGAACTATGGTGGTTGGCCAAGCAATGCAGTTGATTAAACGTCCAAAAAATAACATCGAAAACTATTATTTAATATTATAAAATTGTATCTATCCTCTTTTGCCTATCGGGTCATTTGTTAACACATTCAAATGTTTTATTTTCCATTTTAAGATTTCAGGTAGGTATGATGTTCTATTTCGTTATAGTATCAACTGTGAAAAATGACTGTATCACCAGGTCCGCAACAACGTTTATCAAGGTATTCTGCCTCATTAACATTACGTAAATAGCGGTTGCTTTTTAAATACCGTTAAAATCACGAGATTTCAATAATACCTCCTATAAAATGTTATGGCTAAATGCGAAAACCTACAGATATAAAAACATTTTTGTGATTATCGGTGAAGCGGATTTCTAAGACATAAATCTGAGGGTCTGAAAAGAACCGTTTTGTAATGTGGACAACTCACAAGAGGTGTTCGAAGTTTTGCTCGTTTAACTCCTAACGTTTAAAACATGTTTGTGTCCGTGTAATCACATTATACTATGTTGTACTAATGTTGGTTCAAACAAAAATTAAGGATTACGGTTTTAAACCTAGTTTAATAAAACACTATATTTACACTAAAATTGTTCTTTTGAAAATTTTTCGGGGTACTTGAAAGTGTTTCGGGGTATAAATTTTAAATTTATAAATAATATTTATGACATAAAACGACAAGAATATGGGCGACAAAAGTAGAGCATCAAATTGCTGTCAATAGAGATTTCTTTCAAAAAAATATTTTAAACGTTTTAGAACAATTACAATTAACAGCTTTTGTAATTAATAACATACCCATTGATACAACGATGCGACATTGAAGTAATCAACTTTTCAATGACATTCTTCTGTGGAAAATTGGCCCAAACTTTTCTAATTTTTATTATCATATTTATTTGAACACATTTCCTTTCGAATGTGACGTTCCACTTCCTCCAAAAGATTTTCAATAGAGTTTAGACCTGGAGATTGTACAGGTAGTCAAGGTAGCCTGGCCAACTAGAACATTATTTTCCACAAACCACTACTGAACAATTTGTGAAGAGTGTTTTGGATCATTGTCCTGTTAGAAAATAACACACAGTGGCATTTCCCATTCTGCATTGGAAAGCATATAATTTTGTACTATATCCTTATGAACAAAGCGGTCCATCGTGTCATTTATAACGTTTACAAGGCCTACTGCAATCCACTGGAAGCAACCTCATAAAAACACTGCATTTCCCATGTTTCATA
Organism: Dendroctonus ponderosae; assembly: GCF_020466585.1. Lineage (NCBI taxonomy): Eukaryota > Metazoa > Arthropoda > Insecta > Coleoptera > Curculionidae > Dendroctonus > Dendroctonus ponderosae. The sequence continues at coordinate 5,205 of NW_026019083.1, forward strand.
GTAGATGTTGTAACACCTAGTTTAGGCTTTCACCTAACTACCCCCCAAATTTGACTATTGAATTTAGAACCGTTCTTTAGGTACAGCTTGTTCCGTAAACATCTGTAATGACATTTTTTTCTTAAACATTTGACATATAACAACAACTATAAGAGACAATTACCTAATCAAAACTAGGGTTAAGCACACTGGAAATTTGAAGGTCAAACCAAATATGCTACAGGAATTAGGGATTTGCATTTAAAACAATAAAGTTAGCTTACAATTCTCATACACTATACAGGGTTGCTCATTAGTGTGTCAAAGTGCGATATCTCAGTAAATATGAAGTTTACAAGAAAATTCGTCCAACGAAAGTTTTTCACGTTTAAAAGGTCCACATTCTAAAATTACT
>NW_026019084.1:0-5589 GCF_020466585.1 Dendroctonus ponderosae
ACTATAAATTACGCTTACATAACTTAAGTACTTCTAAAGTATTTGACACGTGAAAATTAGATCAGATTTTGATTAAATTCGTATTATTTAAAAAACTTTAAGATTTAGGTATTATAAACCTTATTAAAACAGACACTTATTTTGTTCAGCGAATCCAAAAATGCAATAATATACAGGACATTCCATTCAAAAAAACGCAACTTTGATACCTTTAGAGCCTTTGGGACACCCTGTACATTACAAAAATATTTTTAAAATGTGCGCTCGGTAGGCGTCGGACCATTCATAAAATAATACTTTTTAAAAATCAAACGGTTTAGCCGCAAACTTCCGTGCCGTATAGCGTGAATAACCCTGTATAACCACTTGATTGCGCGACTTTATCCTAATTTAACCGACTTCGTAGCTCTTACAGTTTGGGAGATCCCCATCATTATCTTGGACACCCTGTATAGTTGTTAGTGCTCATGCACACAAACACAAATGCGCGCTTACTATCACAAAAAGAAATAGTAACTTACCACTGTCCTCTGGGGGTGTGATCGACACTTTCTTCCCGCGATTAGGAGCTTCCGAACTGCAACTGGGACCCGGGACGGTTCGGCTACTTTCATTCGATAAAGTGCTGCTGGCCTCGACGTTTCCATAAAACAGTTGCCAGTTTCGGATTCGCGTCTCTGTCGAATGCAAGTCCATCGCCCCATCTAGAAGGACGCAAATTGAACCTACTCACTGCGGCATCGAGAGTGTGGCCTCACCAATGCGGCTGCCAGATCTAGAACTGCGACGGCCTGGCTTTGGCCTGTAAAAGTCCGGGATGGCCATGAAGAGAATGGCAAAGAAACAAATGACATTGATGAGCCAGACTAAGAAGAGGCGGCCGAGCAGAGAGACCACCACAGTGGTGGGCATGAGGGGCAGCACTTTGGAGCTGGGATGGGCGTTGAAGGATAGGAAGGCGGTGGAATTGGGCACGCCGATAAAGTCCAACCATGTGGTGAAACTGTGGATGTAGATGAGATCCAGTCCGTACTGAACGGAGGCGACAACGTCCAGGAATATTACCAAGACGCTGCATAGCAGCCAGGGGCCGTAGAAGAGGATTGACAAGTGCTTCTGTCTGGAGTTGCATAACTCCCCCACTGAAAATTCAGCCGGCCAATGTGAGCATGAAGATTTTGTTGATTCCCGTACTCACCAGCCATGCCAATGGCAGTCACCATCCAGGCGCCATCAGTGATGAATAACAGGAGCAAATAGAGCTCAGTTCTGCTCACATTGGGGCTTTGAGGAGGCAATTCTGCCTCGTGCAAGGTCTCGTTGAGGAAGTGATAGAGGACATTGGAGGAATTCGCGTCCAAAAACTGCTCTTCTCCAAATACGCTTCTATTCAGAAACAAAGTCTCTCTTTTCAGTTCTATGGGGCCGCAGGCATCTTCTGTAAATTATCGCGGGATTCAACATGAACCGACTGATTAGTCCAGCAGGAGCTACTTACTATAAAAATACGTGAGATAAACAAAGACAATGTCATAGTAGGTGGGCCTGATCCTGCAGACAGTTAAGAGATAAGCATAAATCACCCAAAAGACATGAATAGCTGTTTGCATCTGGAAACAATCAGGAAAACAAGCAACGAGACTTAATCTGAATTGTTTGCTGATCAAATCGAATCTGAACTTACTATTGTCCATGTGGATATTAAAACTACTGTCCATCGAGTTTTCCTGCCAACGTTTGCCATATCCAGGCTGTATAAACTGATGCAAGTTACTGAAAACTTTCTACGTGATGGTTGAAAAATCCATTTCAAAATATCACCAAAACACCTACCATCATTTACTGAAGCCTGCCTAGTACTGTATGCTAAAGATAACCAAATAAATATCTTATCTCTTGATAGCAGGTGCTATAAATATCAACATGTGAATTCGGGTTTTTTTTCCGGATAAACCGTTGAATATGAATCTGGAATGCAGGATGCAATTGGGGCCAAATTTCCAAATCCAGCCCTGCATGGTGGCGATTAATCAACAACAAACGAAATCCGGGGGAATAATCAAATACAGGTTAATTATACCTAAACCAGGTGTAAAAGTCATAATATTCCTGCCTCGGGGGAATGAATGAATGAATATATTAGTAGCGTTACAGATGTTTTTCGCGCCCCTCTAGGGCAGCCAGTTTTTTTATCGCCGCTAAGGGAGGTTTCGGTTTTAACGTTTTTTTCATCAACTTCAATTAAATTGCCCGAAAATTGCTTGTCTTTGTCGACTTTCATGGGTTCTTGTTTCTATCTTTTTGGAGGTTAGGAATCGGTGATCAACCCAACTGCTCACCAAAGATAGTTTGGGAGGCTGGCTTTCGAAAAATTATAAGGACTGTTTGAATATTTCCAGTTGCAAGGTGTTTTGAGCTTTGATGTTCGTGATTCATTCGTGAAAATGTTCATGGATCAGCTTCCATCTCTTTAGAGGTTAGGAAGGATTGTTTGGATTTGCAGTTGCCAGTTTGGGCACTTTTGCTTCTGTCCCTTTGGAGGTTGGGAATTTCTAACAAAACATCAATGGTGATTCCAATATTTTTAACACATTTGTGATTACCAAAGGCACATGTGGAATTCCCTATTTCAGGTTCAATAGTTTTGGCGGGAGTTATACTAAAATTGGGGGGGTATGGCTTATTTCGAGTTATGAAGTTGTCTATATTAGTAGATGATTACATAAATTTATTTATTATTATTATTTCTTTAATGGGAGGTGTATTTCTTTATTTAATATTTTTCTAGCTTTCTATTTAATCTTTAGCTATCGAAAAGGTCCTGAGGACTGATCCGAAACGTTCAACCATTTCGAAGTTATGAATTAAGCAGGCAAAGCTGCTCCTTCCGATCTTTTTTGTATACCAAAATGTTGCTATAGCTAAGCATATTTGCTTTCAAAAATATCTTTCGGATCCAGTGTTATGGCTGCAGAAATTTTTTGGGGCTCACTTAAGAAGCAAAGTCTTACAATATGCTCTTTGGCGTGCTGAGTCGAAATAGTCCGATGTTCCATTCAGCTATTTCGAACCGGTTTGTGATACAAATTTCTCGAAATTTTAGTGGCCCTTTAACGGGAAAAACATTTTTGACGAAAAATGCTCCGTAAAATGCTTAATTTATTCGCCTAAACCACAAGTCAGTTGTCTGATGCATTTTCGAAATAGGCATCTGTATTTTGAAATTTTGAAAACTGGGCTCACAATCGAATCGATTTTGTTTCGTAGCTGGAGAAGGTGATGCGAAAAGGAACAAAAGTGTTTTTCCGAGTTTCCGCGTTCGTTCGGGAAATCTTGCGATGAAAAGTAAGCTTCTGCTGCACCTTGTGGAATTGTGTCTGTCGATTTCTGAGCGGATGGTTTCCAGAGTGCGATTAACTGAAAATCTTCAGTTGAAACAAAAAAAGTCATATTCGGACTGGAGGTGGCAAAAACCTTCCGTTTTTAGACCCATTCAAAATTTTAAATGTGATCAAGTTTTGAACAGTTTTTTCGTTTTCGCAACGAAGTCCTGAATTCTGCAGTTTTAGGTGCTTGTAACATTCAGAATCTAACATCAGAAGCAACAAATGTCCGGCTGAAATCAGGCCTATTTATCATGAACTGTGCGAAATCGGACATGCTTCTGGTGTGGGCAACGTGGGGAAATTTTAAATAATTTGAAAAATAATCCAGAATAGTGAACGAATGGCAAATGTTTCTGAACAAGACGCTGGAAAGCAGCCGCTTTGCTCTCTTTGGAAACCCTCCTCAATGCGGCTCGTGCAGAGGCCGTTTCCGGTATCGAATGCACAATACGACTTCCGGTTCCTGCACAATTGACGAACGCACCGTCGCATTCGTCCGGGGAAGTCCCGATCCCGTTTGTCACATCGGGAGCTCCGGTTTGCATCCAGACAGTGCCGTCGATCATTCTAATTGTGCGACTTTTATTAGTCATACTTCGACTTGCTAAAGTTTATTTGATAGCGGAGTTTTGAGTCAAACACGCGGTCGGGATTGAGCTTTGCTTTGCCGGAGTCCATCCAGAGTAGCCGCACGCATAAATTAAAGATCAAAGTGGGATGATTTGTGGCCGAGGCGTCAGCAGGAAAAAAGGAGTTGATGAACGGCTTCCCGAGTCGAGTGGCCTTTGTTCCGTTGACCGGATCTCCAGAGCAACTGCTCGTTGTCCGGCAAGGAAATTGCCACAAGACTGTCCGGTGACAAGACGCATGTTCCCATATCCTATTTAGGATTAAATGTGCTCACGGTCTAGAGGCTTATTAATACAAATAGCTCAACTCTTTGGGCATTGAGGCGCCTCTCTAGGCGCCCCCTTTTGCTTAATGATCGTGTCTTCAAATGGTTGCCTGATTCAATTCGGTGGTGTTTCGTCCACAAAAAACTGAAAGTCTAATGGAACGGCAGCAATAGCGCCCTCTTAATGTTAGGCGGGAGACGAATAAGGGTGCTGGTTGAAATCAATACAGCAGAGTTTTCGAAACTGTGAGCTTGAACTAGTTTTCCGCGAAAACGCTTGCTTCAAATTCAGTATAAATCGACTTGAAAATAAATCAAGTGTCCCGTGAAAATTTCTGGGTTTGCAAAGTGTTCCATTATCGAAAAAGTTTGGGAATCCTTTGGGAAGAAAAACTTTATTATGGAAATTTCGGATAATATTGCTTAGAAACGTAGCTTACTGCAATCATATGCTGTAGAATCGCTCTGGAAAGGGGGGTTTTCTCTAATTCAAAACCCTGCCTGGCACTCTTAATGGTGTTACTTTCCTCAGTTTATTTTATTTACGCGCACTATCAGTATTTGCGTGTGCAGTGGGCGTATATTTGAAACGAATCATACCTTTTACCCAGACCATTTTCCTTATTATGTAACAGTTTGTGCGCGATTGGTTGAATCCAGGCCTGCAATCAATGGGTGATTAATCTGGGCATACCAACTGCTGACCAATAGGAAATATTGATTTTGCCTTTTGCTTTACTAAGGTGTTGCTCTTTCGTGAGGCTTTTCTAAGGAGCATGGAAAGGTCTAACATTGGTAGAAAGCATGCGGACATTTTCATTCTCTGGATCTCTGTCCCCTCGATTTTCGTCTTGATATTTTTTTAATATCTGGTCCCCAAAATGCCTCTGTCTTAAATTGAAGTAGCAATTGAAAAGGCAGTATATTTAAATTAATATTTTTTCATCCTGGGTTTGCAATTTCAAAACTTCCCAATTATGGGTTTGTTTTGAATTTTAAATCTGATGATGGCGCTGTTGTCTCACCGAAACGTAATATGAAATAAACGTTATGAACATTTTTATTTCACATTTTGAGTGAAACCCAGGAAAGAAAAAATATAATAACAATTAGGTACACGCAGTCAGGAGTATCAAGGTATGATATGATACCAAAATGTTTAATGGATAAGTAAAGGCTGGCTCAAACTAGATTATTTCCTTTAACTCGCACGTGTTTTGTTGTAAGGATGCTTTAAATAAATTGAGATATGACTTCGTCGTGTGGACTGTTTTATTTCTTCTCTCTCTTGATAGTGTATTTGGAGGT
>NW_026019085.1:0-5585 GCF_020466585.1 Dendroctonus ponderosae
TAGGCTAAGGCACATATATACTAAACAAGGGCAGAAAGACCGATTGGGTCGATAGCCTTTTTCTGTAGGAAATAAAGATTATTTATATATATATATGTAAATAGTCAACAGCATTTCTACGGTGAGGTACGATAATAATTTAAATATTTTGTATAAATATTTAAGCTGTTTACTTATTATTATTACTTATTTTTCTACACTTTCTTCTTTTTTGGTCATTTAAAATGTATGTATTATCTGATAATCTTCTCCCTCTTTTGAGCTGAGCATTACTCTAAACTCTAAAGCGCTTTACAGGCCCATTTGCAAACTCCGGGAGCACTTAAATAAATCTAATGGGCCAAGAAATAACCTGTTACGTGAAACTATATATTCGATCCGACAGGCGTGGTTATATAGGCTCGAATATTATCAATCTCAATAGCTTAGAAGATCTATATGAACTTTTATAGTTATTTTAGTCCATAACAGTGTTCGAATAGGAAGATTAGGTGAATAAAACGAAATAGAGGGACGAATAAATGGGTCGTCTATAATTCGCAACTATATTATTATGCTTTTACTTCATTCTTGTATGTTTAAAAGATGAAGTGTTTTTATTATGATATTTAAATGTCTGTATTTTAAGCCTGGGGAACACTGTGTTGAGTTGCGCTTTTGAGTTGTGGCTCTCTGGGCTAATGAGTTATTTTTCGTCGGTGAATGAGTTATAAGTCATTAAAGCGGATTAGAGACTGGAATTTTAACATCTAAAAAAAAGGTTATTAACATTTTTTATGAGTAATGTTTTACCACTTTGTCCAAACAATTGAAAAAACAGAAAATGTCATCAGCATTTTCCCAGCAACCGAACTGAGTTACTGCGCCCATGCGTTAGGTTGGTGGAGCACTGCGCCAACTACTCAAAATTCACTGAATTACCTTTTCTGTAGAAACGATCGTTTGAAAATACGGTATTTTTGGTTCTTGGTCTAAAACGGGAAAAAACTGGAAATTTTTCACGAATTTTCCAAAATCTTGCCTTTGCTTCCTCTGATCGTTTTCAAGAAAAACTGAAATTTTTTCGAAAAAAAACGAGAACCTTGTTTTGATTTTGTTCCAAATTAGAAAAAAGTACCAAAAGCAGATAAAGAAGACCAAACTGCAAAGACGCGAGTTTTCTTGTAAAACCGGTCTCTTAATTTTTTTGCATGAGACTCAGATTGCCAGTATTCTACAGAAAAACGTTAGAACAAATGCGTTTTTCTGTCTAGAGACAGTTGTGTTTGGTAATATTGATCTAAAAGTGAAGAAACCGGAATTAAAAAAAAACAAATTATTCACAGCGGCGAAGATGACAAGTTTTCCAAATACTTGATTATATTTTCGCTCGTCCTTTCTGTTCGAGAAAATATTTTTGGGAAGAAACCCAGAAAAAATGATTAGAGCTTTTCCAAAATTCGAAACTGCGCAAGGCTTTCGAAAAATTTTTACAAAGCACTTAAGAAGGCGAGTGTTTCAATAAAATTTCATTCATAATTTTTCACAAAAAATACCTGAAGATTGTCAGTATTCTTGAGTAAAACTGTAGAAAATAATGCGGTTTTTGCGTAGAAAGAATTGCGTAACAAAAACTTTCATAAAACTGGAAAGACCCGAAATTTTAAAGAAACTTCAAAACGCTTCAGAGCGATGAGGGTGGCGAATTTTCCAAATAATTTTCGTACTTTAACTTTTACTCTCTGGTCGCTTTGTTCAAGATAATCTTAATTTCTTTCGGTAAAAAAATAATTAAAGTGATTTGGTTTTTGTTCCGAATTCGAAGCTGAAAAGAGTTTTCTAAAATCCCTGCGAAGCGGTAAATGAGGCGAATTTTGTTTGTTTTGTGATCGGTTTTTGAGAAACCATTAATGATTTTCAGGAAAAACAGAGGAAATTTATTTTCTTTTTAGTCGCTAATTCGACGCTCAAAAAAGTTTTTGAAAAAGTATACAAAGCTATATATTTATCTTGCATTTTTTTTGCGTAAAAGACCTCCAGATTGTCAGCATTATTAAGTGAAACTCTACAAAATAGAGCGTTTTTGAGCGGAGAGTAACGCAAGAAAAAAAAATTTCAGTTTTGACACACAAACTCTACCGTCTTCAGAGGCATGGGGATGGCGAGTTTTCCAAATAACTTATTATGAATTTTCGATTATTCTGTTCTTTGCTTGATAAAAAATTATCTTTATATCTGAAACACAATTCCGAATCGACCTGCTTGCGAGTTGCAAGGATACGATCCTCCATAATTTATATATGACAAAAAATAGTATTACGTTTATGCGATTTTAATATCAATACTGTGATTTACACATTCATATTAAATGTTGTTAGACTGAATTGAACGAGATTTACTATATTAGACTTGCCATTTGCAATATTCAAAACACGAAAAACATTTATGCATACCGATTACTTATTTAGTTAAATAATTGATAGCAAAATGTTCTCTTAAAGTTATAACCGCTTAAAAATTATTAAAGATATAATAACGATATTTATTCAATATAAATTGGCTAATTCTGACACCCATTGAAAGCTAATAAAATGTATTATATAAAATTATGAAGGAACTTATCTATAATTTTGCGTTCGCTATAGATTAATTATAAGTTGCCATCAAAGCTTACTCCCATGTAACCCATGCACAGAATCAATATTGAAAAATGCTTTCCAATCCGTGATGAGTGCAAATTTCATTCAAAATTGTGATGGATAAAAGGTAAAACCCTTGCGGAAATCCTGTCGAAATTGCAAAAAGCAAATCGCGAAAATCGAAGACCGGAAAATTATGTAGGCTGGAAGGAAAGATTTATTGCCTGTCCGATTTAATTGTGATTTTTCGGAATGATGCGAAAGATATTAAAAAAGTAACTGTTTTCGCCCTTACTTAACCATCAATATTTTTGCGCAATTGCTTTAGGACCCTGAAATTTGATGAATTGGCCAATACTTTTTATTAGGCCACGCATTTCGGGAATAACATTTCATTAACTTTAATTTATCGGGTGCCATTATAAATTTTTCAGTTTCTTGCTTTTAATATATAATCTTTTCAATCACTGTTTATAGGATAATTAAATGTATCTGCCAAAATTAAAGCAAACCGTTCTGAAAGAATTGAATTTAAATAATTTAAATTCCTGATTTCGTCCCAGGTTTATAGCTGTTCACGGTTCATTTTTTTCTTCCGCTTTTCGTAAATTAGTATTTCGTTCCGATCTGGATTTAAAGGTCGCTAGATCGTAAAACGCGAAAATTAATTCAAAAAGTCTTATCTGTGCAGCAGCTGATAATGGAATTCAGAAAAATTGCTTATCATTCAGTAAAGTTTTCATGATTAAGGTAATGAATATTTTGATATGATGAATAATGACCATAAGTAACAATTTTGAAGTCACTAAATATAAGTTAGTTTACTAAATGTTCACTTTAGGAGGCAAAAGGCAACATTCACAATGCACATTTAAAACGTATGTTTTTTTAGCTTCATTTTTATACGTAAGAGATTCAGACACTAGCATCTTTTTTTCTTGTGTTAAATATCTTTGTCAAATATTGGTTTTTACGCGTAAATTATAGCGGTCAGCAAAATGACCGACGATTTTCAAATATGTTTAGCTCTTTTACTCGATACTTTTCCCGAAGTCAGTCACACCCGCATTTGTTATTTTTCAATTTGACAAAAATCTTAAAAATGTATCGGGTTGAAGAAAGCAAATGAGATGAACAGACAGGGTGTAGCGGGACAAATTTTCTTGCAATCATCCTGATGAACAACGTTCACATCCACTAAAGGTCGCTTTGTTCCACATATATAAAAAATATAGCATATTAAAAGTGCTCAAAGTTAAAAACGTCGTTTCCTGTACACCCAACTTGTCTTAGCACCATGGAATATCGCCACTGAATGGAAGCGCAAACAAATTGCTGAGTCTATTATACAGTTCTTCCATTCATTATGCGTAACTGGGTTTTCATAGGTTCACCCAAAAATTGCTGTGAAATCTCGCATTGCACATTACCTGAGTTTATTGACGCCGTATTTCGGCAAATGGAAACTTTGGGTGGATCCCGGGAAGACTGAACTTACTATATTTTCGCGTAAATTCACTAACAATAAAATCCTATTGCCACTCATGGTCGAAAATACTCCAATCAACCCAGTACAAAAGGTGAAATACCTGGGGTTCAAACTAGACGTCCGACTTCATTTCAATGAGCATGTTGACTATGCTGTACAAAAGACTTTCATGACCCAAAGATGGCCTTTGTTATACTCTCTTCTGGCGCCAAATTCATTTCTATCACCTCGAAACAAACTTCTGTTCTGCCGATATAGCCAATATAGCGGAGTGCAATGCTCTATCCTCACGCCAAACCTCACACAAGTTAGAGCAAAGGATAGCCCTACCCATGGTCCCCTGTATGAGCGACTTCCGATATTTAATGAGGATTTTATCCCCTAACTAAACGTGACGACAAACCAACAGTTTCTGCAAAAGTAGGACGACGTTTCAAGCAGGCTAGAGGCAAAAATTCAACACTATGTGACTGGTCGGATTCGTATCCCTTGCACTGGCTGGTATTTGCACCGTTGAGAGGGAGGGGGCGTGGCTTAGGCCATTTACTGACGAAGACTACCAGCGGTTTACGCCACGACTGACATTATCAAGATTTGTATATACTTTCCTGACTGTGTTTCAATCGCAAATCAAATTCATTCCTGGGTTTCAGTCATTTATTGTATCTATTTATCAATCAAAATACGTTTCGGTGTATTTTTTCACCATCATCAGTTTTTCTAAAATAACAGATAGTTTAAACAAAATTTTGCATTAATTTAAAAAACAACCACAGTTCGTCAACCGTCTCATCATATCACACATTAAAATACATCACAATTGCAATACTTTAAAACATTTTAAAATTAATTAGGTCTAACAGGTGATTAGTCAGGACAATCAAATTTGTCAAGAGACTAGAATTCCTCGTTCAGATACTTAAAAAATTTTACTTACATGTGTAGCCTTGAGGGCAGAGATAAAAGAACATACAAAATTACCCGAAAAAGAATTTATTGAGGCGGTAGAGTTGTGCTTAAGATCCACATATTTCCAGTACGAAAACAAGTTCTACTCACAGATATATGGAGTAGCAATGGGTTCTCCCATAGCAGCAACAATTGCAAATTTGGTAATGGAAAATTTGAAAGAACAAATAATATCTAAATTAAACTATAAGTGTAAATTTTTTAAACGATATGTGGATGACTGCATAATGTGCCTGCCAAAAGACAAAATTCAATATACACTAGATAAGTTTAATGCCTTTCATGACACCCTAAAGTTTACTCTGGAAGAAGATAAAGACAATTCTATAAACTTTCTAGACCTAACAATTAATTATGATAACAACGGGGAAATCAAAACAAATTGGTACACGAAGGAGGTATGGTCTGGTATGTACCTGAATTATCAATCGTACGCTCCAATGAAATATAAAAAAGTGTAATAACGGCACTTACAGATAGAGCCATTAAATTGTCACATTGGGAGTATA
>NW_026019086.1:0-56656 GCF_020466585.1 Dendroctonus ponderosae
TATCAGTTGCAATTCTTCATAATTATCCAGTAAAAGTTAGGAAATAATTAAAAATCTTACCTGAAATTCGTGAGATTTGAAGTAGTATTGTTGAGCTGCAACTTGAGCGACTTGAGCCGGCAATTTCGGGCTTCCTTTGCAATATCCTCGGGAGTCTGTGTGCCTTGATCTCTTCTCGAGGATGTTAAATTTCCGTTGCCCCCATTGGCGAAAGATAACTGACCGTGGGAGTTTGTCAGTCTCATATTCGACGATCTGCAATTATTAATGAAGTTTATTAGTTCGCAGTAAGTAATTAGGAACCCATTATTGTCGGCATTATTTAGCGATTGTTGTCTTTCAACTATATTCCATTATTCAAGGACAGGCTGATTTAACTACATGCTTGAAAGCGGATCTGAGGAGTTCGGTGGAGCTGCTTCAATGTATAGTTAGGGACTTGACTGTGCTTGCAATATTATAATTGGCATCTGAAACTCAAGATGAAAACACTGTTGTTTCAAAACTTAACTGAGATGTGAAACTTATGACAAAATAAATTACTGCAATGCGCGTTTATGTTATTTCACCTGATCCATTGTAAAATTCGTATCGGACCTCGATGAGCTCATTGTCATATCAACAATTAACTAATCAGGGATAATCTTGACATAGGAGCTGTTCATCGAACTGCGCTGATATTAGGCAGATGGTTTAGATGGGTTTTGACGGACGCTTTTGGAATTCGTGATGCGTGGAAAATTAACTAATCGCCCTTCTATTTAGCCTGGACATTTCTCTGATATTTGCATGTCGGCCATGGGGGGTGATAAAAGCCCAGCAAAAAATTGAAAGTTAATTTACAGCTTCCATTTAAGCCGTGGACATACAGAATTTTAGAAGCAAAATAGCTGATAATTTCCCTTTTACAATTCAATAAACAGCCTCAACTTTTACTTTTCAATGATTTGGCATTCAATTGGCGTTCAGCAGAGTGAAGAAAAATAGTGTTACATAAATCAGGAATCATATTATTCATATTACTGCGGGCATCAGAATAGGGAAAAGCGAGTTTAATATTTCAAGGCCTATCAATAATTCCGCAACACCTGCGAACAAATATCTGAAATGGGGATTGGGGACAATTGAGACGAGAAAATGTGCTTTATGCCACCAGAATTTGTGGACAATACATGTGCCTAAATTGTTACAAATATTGCGTACAAATATGAGATTTTCACTCAACTAGTTTCATGTACGTCCGCAATTTTTCTACTTTCCGATTATATTGGAAGGAAAATGCTTAATGGCGTTAATGATCTTGAATTTTGCTGCTTTTAACACCAACTCTCTATTGATGTTCATTTAAAATTGAAACTAAAATCGTCATTTAAAATGACTAATTGAAGGAAAATCTGTTCCCTTAAAATTGAGTCTTACTGAGCCGGACGTAAAATAGAACTAGCTTAAATGACCATAATACGAATCTTGAAAAAACTACACGAAAACTTAGAAGTTTTTACACGTCTGTTGCCAATCGAGAACAATATTCTGCTTTATTTTCCAAAAATTCCTTCATTTCCTTCAGTTTCCTTATGATTTGTAACAGATCGACTCTATAAAAAAAAATTGATATAGACTTACATTAATAAAAATTGCCATTAAAGGGACATTTTTATAATTTATAACGTATGCGCTGCCTGGGAACTTTCCAACTTCAAGCAAATGAAAATTTTTGGCTGCAAACCTGAGTTAAATAACTATAAAGTGTAACGTACGTTAAGAGTCGAGCTCATCAACTTAAGCAATAAGAGAACCTCAAAGGAAAATACATTTAAAAATTAACCTTAAGTTAGAGACCGATTAGTATGTGACTTTAATTGTGCGGTTAAAAGTGAATAATAAAGATTAAGTAGTTCAATCTCGGAAAATCAACACATTGAGAGCGCCAAACTGCCAGCTCTGGACGGTGTAAAATAGAGCATCTTTGAAGAAGCAAAAAGATACCGCAATTAATGTATATTAATTTCTGAATTAAAATGACCAAAATAGGGCAAATGTAATCATTTCGAGTTAATAATTTTTCTCTTAGTTAAAGTGCAGGCTTGTTGTATAATAATAAAGGGTTTACAATATCATATTTACGATTGTGCTCAGTTTGAAAAATTCGCCAAAATTATTTATGTATCTAAAACAAATATTGAGAATGTCGCTTTTACATGAAGATGGGATTTTTTGTTCCACATAAGTCGAACAGTATTTACGAAAAACTACCGGTGGCACAAAAGCACACATAATATATAGTAAAAAGCGTCCACGAGAACAATTTTCTATGAACTGTTTTACTCTCCGACCACTTTAGAGCAATTCGATAGCATATTTTCCATTATCAGCCGCCAGTTAAGCAGTGCTGTCGATACTAAAATGAGATAATCCATCTTCCGCCAAATGGTCCTTAAAGAGGTTTCAGAAAGGACATGATTGCAAGAATGGCAGACAAAATGACAGAGGCGTTACGGCATAACAACCGTTGAAACTTCCCCAATAAGACTCTCGGGGGGATTATTAAATATAATCAATCAAAACAGAAGTTCTAATCCCGAGCTTTAAATGATTCTTGAAGATGTTTCCCCTTCATTAGACCCTAATGCTGATCTGAGAAAGTCGTCAAGTGGAGATTAGACAGTCGGTTTTACTGCGAATGGCAACAAGCTCCAAACATATTTGTTGGCGGAGTTTATGTATTAAAGTTTAGTCGAAATTTCGGGAAATTCGAGCAGTTTGACGCCAAATTAGTGGGATTAAAGTCGAGTAATACGTCTGCTAAACACAGACGATTCATCAGTATTTTCTAAAAGCATAAAATTGATATGACGGGAATGTTACAATATTTTGCTGGTTTCGCATTATTCTAAAGAGTTAATTAAATTTCATTTATTGTCTGCTTGCAAAATGTACTTCTATTAATTTTGTAGAGGGAAAAAAATGATTAAAATCCACATTAAAGATGGAAAATTCTATAAATGAAAGCCTGGGGAAAAACCGGGGACAAAGTTTAAAATTAATGAACCAACTTCAAATCAGTAGAACGATTGAAAGGGGAATTTTATTTTTTGAATCCCCAAAAGGGTTTTGCTCCAATTAAAACTAAATCTTTATCACACTGGTGCAGCTTTATGAAAAAAGCTCTAAACGTTGATTTGCGTTAAAACGAAAAATAATTACGGACAAAATTACTTGCTTTTGCTGACAACACCATTGCATTACAACATTACGTTCACCATACAATTACACTTCCATGGAAATTATTTACTTTTGAAATATTTAACAATTAAAAAGGCCGATTTTTTCCATTTAAATCTGGACTGAAATGCGAGCAAAAAATCACTTCACCTGCTTTCCATATGTTTACGAGACCATTGTATCGTGACGAAACGCTCAGCTAACAAGAATGAGATGTGACAGATTCAGTAGGTGTCTGCAAGTTTTTAATAAGCAAAAAACTTCCGCTCATCGTTGTTCCATTCAGTACTCCCACGTAAATCACAACTTTTAGCTGATAGGGAAGTTGGTATTAAAGGGATGGGAAATTTGTCTGAATGTCAATCTTTCCAAAAATTGATAAGGGTTGGGCAGGAGAAACGCTTCCCCAGAAGGGATATGCGAAGATTTTCTGGTTAAATGTGAAGGACTGATTCAGGTTAGTAAGGAGTATGGTTTTAGTAGGAGTTTTCAATTGTGAGTGACCACAGTATTTTTTTGAACATTTTAATTCCAAAACATGTTTTTTTTTGGTTTGAAGGAAGATGTAAGCTCGACCATCTAATTACTAGACACTCTGTATAATCTAGCACCTGATTGCTTTTTAAATAAAAATTTCATTCAAGTTTTTTTAACCTGCTCTTTGTGCATGTACATTTCAATTAAAACTGAAGTTTTTTTGCAAACATTCCGGTATCCTTTCGTCGTTATAAAACTCATTAATCGTTCACGCTTTTGGAGTATTTTCATTTACATGCCCTTGTTACTCTACAGCAAGATCTTAAGGAGTCCCAAATTAAATCTATTAAATTACGTTTAATTAAATTCGCAAATCCCCAGAGCCAAATATATTTAATGTTAAAAGTAAATTTGCAATTATGTTTTTGCTCTTTTACTGATATTGTTTTGGGACAAGCAAAACTCTTCAGGCGTGTTATTTACGCCATTTGAAATAATCCAGATTACGGAACGAATATTGAATTAGACTGTACTTGACGTCAAATTCTACCATTTTTACGAATGAAGATGCTTTCCTTTATTAATGTGCCATAAAAGTGGCATCATGCACAAAATTTTAGCTCTATCTTGCAAGTTCCACCTACTTAATAGAGTTCTACATCCAATTCTCTATCCAATGCTTGCTCAGATGGGTTTCGAAAAACCCATTTGAAAAATGTTTTCTTTTTATTTACACACTAAACACATTTTTTAAGCGGCGGTTTGCTGTAAAACTGTGCTCTATCCAGTGGTGTGCAATTCAGCTTCTTGGAACATTTGGTTCTTGATATATTATTAAAAAAGTGGAGCAATGGATAAAATATTTCTTATCGTGTCTAAGTCCCCTTTACTGAATCTCTCATTTCATTCTCTATCCAATGGTAGGAAAACGGGCTCTGTAGCTCTAACGGTTTTTAAAGAACGTTGAGAAAGCGGCGTTATGTTTGAGTCGATTTTGAACAACCAACAACCGCGCAAAATTAGGAGTTTTACTGATATTTTGGCTTTTGCGTAGAACACCAACATATTTTGCAAACGGTACTGCACCCCATAAATGTACTGGTTAATGCTTTATCCAGTGGCGTACAATTGAGCCTGCCAGCTCAGTTGGTTCTTCAGATATGATTAAAAAAGTGGAGCAATGCATGAAAGTTGGATTTTATCTTGCTCCTAAATGTGTGATTCTAAAAGATCACTCTTGGTGTAAAAAGCTCTTCAATTTCCTCACTTTAGTTTCACCGACTCATTCCGGATTTTTATTCTGAAAACAATGCTAGGAAAACGAGTTTTATATCTCAAATAGTTTTTAAAAACGTCGAGAAAAGTGACCTTTCTTGAGTCAATTTCAAGTAATATTGGGCCTTCTCGGTTTTTCGGTTCCTCTTGATATACGATTGAGAAAGTGCATGAAATTTTGCTCTTATCTTGAACCCAAATGTGTGATGTAAATTTCCGCTTTTAGTGTGAAAACTGTTACTATTTTTCCACTAATGTTTATCTTAATGCATCGGGTTCTTCAATGCATTTCTAAGACCGAGTTTCTCTGGCACAACACCAGTAAAAGCACAGCAAATTAGAAGGTTTTCTTTTATTTAAGTCTACTGAACGTTCAAGTAGACTTAGATAAAAACTACATTATTCCCATGGCTAATGTGTCTCACAATTAGGTGTTTTGGCCAAATGTTTCAATTAATTCTACCTCCGAGGAAGGAATAAATCTGGCGTAAAGCTCCAACTGGGATAACGCGGGAGACGAACATTGCCAACTTTTAATAAGTTCAACAGTTAGCTCTAATTGAGCTACGCATTTGTGAAAGTTTGGCGATGTAAAAAATTGTTGAGAACTGTGTGTGAGGAATGATTGGGCTGCAAATTCAAAGAAAAGTTTCTATATTAGACGGGATACGGGACTGGGGTTTAGCTGTATATTTTATGCGAAGTTTTGCTACAAACCGAACAGTTTTTTGGGTAGAAATAAAATAGAGATTCATGCAATTAAGAAACAAAATACAGTGGCTAACTACTATCTTTAAAATTTCTCAAAACTGTAATTCGAAAGGGTCAAACTTGAATAATGATCAATAAATCAAATCATGGCGTAAACGCACTTGCCAACCAGTGGCCTATTTCCACACTAATTGTAGGTAAAGTATTGTTCCGTATCTTAAAGTCCAAGTGGGCCACAAGCCCGAGTAATTACAATCCCTCGCAATGTGATTAGTGATTTTAATTAATCTGGAATTGACATGTAATCTAATGACCCCAACCTTGCGGCACTAAATCCAATTTAATGTTGTGAAAAAGGCAATAATGTTTAGCCAAAGAGTTAAGGCATCACATCAGAGAACAATAGTTGCATTGTTTCATGAAGCGTAGAGTTTTAACAAAATAACCTAGTAAATAGTCTCGCCTTTCGTTGCGGAAATATTTTAATATACTTACTCTCGCACGAGAGTGAAGTATGGGCTTAGGGAAACAAAGCGAACCTGACATCAGAAATTCAACCACATTTGATTGGTATCATTGTGAGGGATGCAAATAAGCTTATTGTATGAATGGATCTGCAAGTCATGCTGCCGGAACTAAAGTGGATTGTTTCAATTTGATCCAATTCACGAAAAGCCTACACTTGTCTAAATTCGCTGGAAATTAAGTTGAGATACAGACAAAGTTATTTAAAGTTGTTTCAGAAGTCAGAAAACGTCTGATTCTCCTTCATCTAAATTCCGCCATAGTATAACGTCTTAACCTGATAAATCGTGCGCTCCTTAAGAACCCGCTTTAACATGTAATCTTACTTGGTCTTGGGCCTATCTGGAAAATATGGAAATATTGAGATATAAATCGAAGACCTCTCCCATATAAGCCCTAATTCGAGTTTAGTTCCGTAATAAGATTCTTTCGGCCCCTTTATTATTTAATAAAGCTCATGAAAGGTTTCTGTGAAAGCGGATTTAGTTTCTTAACCAAAAGGCATTTTTCGAAGGTAAAGATAACGGGAAGAGTAACCCTTTTCGTAGGATTATAGATTTTTTCTCGTTCTGTGTTGGAAATCAGGTCATAAAGCTAGAAATTCTTACCGATCACCACTTCCAGCTGTCCTCCATAAAGCATTTTCAGGCGGTGCTGTTGGAGTGCGGTCTTGCTTGTTAGCGAAACGTCCGCCCAATCGGCGAAGCTGATCAGTGTCGGGGTGTTCTGCAGCAAATCGAGCTTTTTTCCTCAGTAGCTGAACGGTTAGCGCATAGCTGACCATCATAACGGTCATGGGAATGTAGAAGGCCACCAAGCTGCCGAAGACGAAAAAAGCTCGATTGTTGATAACGCACTTTTGTGGATCTGGCATGATGTTTTCATGGTTGATAATGCCTGAAAATAAATGCGAGAAAGTCAGGTGGAAATTTTGGTGCGGTTGAAGCTTCGATTGGTCACTGCAAGAACCTGAAGTCTCTAAATCATTTATTGTCCATGAAGCTTAACGAGTTCAAAACGAAGATTTCAACTCAATGACTCCAGAAAACGATTAATTTAGCACATTAAATTATTTATTGTGCCAAGATTGCCACTTCAGAAGCAAAGAAGACACGAATGGCTACTAATTCAATCTTGTAAGAATTGTCGTTCTTAATCCAATCCACCATCCGGGGCTCTTTATACATTCAACAACGCGTTAATATTCCTGAATCTGCATCATCTGAGTACCTCATTGACATACTTGCATTTTAAATTTGTCAATTTAATTTATGGCACAGCTTTTGCCTATGTGAACTCGAAACTAATTCCAGCGTTAACCGAGGTGTTAACAAACATACGGCTTGGAAAATGTAAAATATTTTAAATTAAAAAGACTCGGGGATTTTTGGCAATTCGAACATCCGCATCGAAATAAATTTGCCTCATTGCCGAATTTTCAATTGGTCTCATTTTTCAGGCTTCAATTTTTCGCGGAAAAAGTTACGACAACTTTTAAATGGATTCTACCATTTAGTTATTCATCGCGAGAATATCCGGATGAAACTCACGTGAGCAATCGCGGAAAATTGCAGGTTTTTCGCCAGAAATTAAAAATACTGTACATACATTTGCTGCTCATAGATGATTTACATTGCAAAATGCCCAAAGTGTATTAGTGGGGAATTGTTTCACAGCGCTGTAATAATTTGCCATTTTTTTACATTTGCGCGGAAGCATAAATAGTAGGAAATGTTCGAATTTAAAATGGTGTGGAGCTTTAATATTCTAGCGCCTCTTGGACTGGGATTCGTAGGTTCATATTTAAAGTTAATTTTTGAGAAATTATCTAGCAACTTTATTTTTTGTCTGTTTCATTTATTGTTCTTGAAAATCTTAAACAAGTATTTGCTTAGCACAGCAAAAGTATTTCTATACATGTCTATTGTGCGCCTGTTTAGATTATTAACTTAAATTTGGGCGTTCAACCAATATGAATTTTTACGCCATGTTTTCATTTTACCGGGTCGTCCCAAAAAAATCAACTTTTTGGTCTTCCAGCGATAAATTTTCTGCCTTGGCCCGCTTCTGACTGGATTTCATGCTGAATCCAAACCTTCATAGACGCATTAGACAAAAATACAAAATGCAACCCAATTAATTTTTTATATTGATAAAGAAAGCTGACTTTTTATATCCAATTCAACCCTCCCTATATCCACAACCGGTTGTTCCTAAGATAACAATTTTAAAACATGAGCCTACAAAAATGCTCATTAAAAATTGGTCAATGCGAGAAATTCCTGCTGGCGGTGGCGAATTGAAACTTTCAGGTTTTACCAAGACAATATTTCTCTATGTAGTGAAGTCTTCCGGACGCACCCAACTTGATTTTTACCAGAAATATGAATTTTCAAATATAAACCTAAAAAATTGCTTGTTGGAAACTGATCAATTTTGAAAAAATCCCCAGCATTTCTTGATATCGATGGAAAATCGAAACTTTTCCGATTAAAGATGAACAATTTCCTCTATTTAACGCAACTCTTCGGAAATATTCAGCTTGAGTGGTGTATGATATATGAATTTTAAAACATAAGCCTGCCAAAAATCCTGTTGAAAATTTAACAGTCGAAAAATTCCTCGAAAATTCCTAATGGTGATGGCAAATTGAAACTTCCAGAATTTATATAAGCGACTTTCCTCTATGGAACACAACAATCCACAAGTACCCAACTCCGCTTGATATTTTTGAGCTGATTTTTTTAATATTACATATTTTTTTAATAAGGCGACTGAAGTTTTAGCCTCAACTTCAACATGAGCCTTAAATTGCAATTAAAATTAAAAAATCGGAGAGATTAAAATTTATCACTAAAAGACCAAAAGTTTACTTTTTTGGAGACCACTCTGCAAACAAAGAAATTGGGCGAAGAATGGACATTTTTTTTGGGAAATATTAAATTTAGCCTTTTGACTGTGTCGTCGAAATACAAAAAAACTCTTTTTGGCCGACTGGGAGCATGTGGAATTTTCACCAATTTCGCATTGTTTCATTGACCAATCTGTAGAAAGATAATCTGAACCTTAATTTTTCAAAAAAAAAAGACTGTACCAACCAAAAAAAAATCGGTCCAAAATTAGTTCAAATTGGCCAGTAAAACGTTGATTTTATTAAGCAGTTTAACTCAGTCAGGATTTAAGTTACTAAAACGACAGTGTTGAGAGGTTACTTACTGTAGTATACTAAATTCTTATTTCTTGTCATAAAATTATTTTCCTTATACTCCCCTTGAATCAATCTCTTCTTTCAAGGCATGAATGCGTTTTATGGGCGGTATCTTTATTCCCGAATAACTTTATCTACCGGAAAATTACTTGAAAACCTTATATTGTATACAGTGGCCTTTTTAGTAGTAATCAAAGTTAGATAAGTTCTTTGCACAGAAAGCAGACATTCAGTAACTGCCTAACTGAACTTGTAACATTTACAACTTTCACTTCAGCAACTTCGTTTGACTTCTATACTAATTTTAATCAGCGAAAATATTTGCATATTTAATAAGGCTCTTTTTACTCACCCAGTACTGTGATAGAGCTAGATACTACCATAGATAACAACCAGGCAAGTCCAATGCGCAAAACGACGGTTCTAGTGGTAGTGCTGTGTCGCGTTTTCAAAGGATTTCTGATCCCCAAATATCTTCCAAGGCTTATGAAGCACATGTGCATTATAGAAGCTGAACATGCGAGAACGTCGCATGTTGCATAAACATTGCACCAGATTAATCCAAATGGCCATTCACCTGAAAAAAAAACGAATTATAACTAATTTTAATTTCAGCAGAAGTTCTAACAGATAATCGGCTAATGATGTGGCAAATGAGACTTTCAAATTGATCTGTTCTGTTGCCTTAATTGCATTTGCTGACATTTACCACTGTAATTTATACAATAGCTGTTAAGCAAATGATAGTTGAATTGCTCCAGACACTAATTTTATGAGCCCAAAACACATAGGCCATTTTTGTCTGTTATGCTATTCGCATCCACTAATTTTGCCTTATTTTAATTAATTTCATTCTTTGCTTGTTGAATATTGCGTTTTGCAATAGAAAACTTTTTATATCCACCTTGTTTCCTTGTCTGCGATGCATGTTCGATTTTTGTTCCTTTCTTTTTTACTCTTGGAAGCAATTTCAAGATGAATTTTTTAAATTGTTTCTGTTGTCTCTGCTTGTTTCTGTGGCATCGTCCTCAATCCTTGTTTAATGCCAATTACCTGCTTTTGTACTTTTTACATCAAATAACATTCTTGATTGATTAACTTATATTCATTGAAATCTTAAGGCAAGCATGAGATTATATTTATTTATTTAAAGGCGATCTATAACTAATTTTTCTTCATAATATGAATTACTATTAAGCTGTTCTGAGCACGCTTCTATAACATTTTTTTCAAGTTTCAAAACCATAAATCTACAAATTACCCCAATTTGGTACTCTAAAAACAATAAAATTAATCGATGCAGTTCAGATTCTGCAACAATCCGCAATTCGCCTAACAAAGCCGACGTCTTGTAAAATGCCATGCAAGAGAAAACATCATTATGGTAAATAACTTGATAAAAGAGCGTTCATCAGTTGCGGAAATCCAAAGTTTCCAAACAAGCCGAAAGGAAACTATAAAACAAGTTGTGCATAAAGGAACAAGGGAATGGCATTAGTGTTCTAATATGTATTCGAGTAAGTGCTTTCTTTTCCCGTAAAGTTCGCCTGATTCTGTTATTTCGCCGTAGAATGATCAATTGTAAGCCCGAAAAGAAATATTTTGCTTTTACTTAAAAAATAGTTTGATACAATCACGGCAAGACTAAAATATGTACATATCGAAATAACTGGAACTTGAGTTGATTGAATATCGGATACCGGCTTGCATCCGGCATGGGGTTTATCTGGAATTCTATTTTGAGCCTGAAAAGAAACGATTTCAGCCTTTCATGTCACGTCGAAGTGGAAACGACGACTTTTTTCTATCAAAATTGAATCGGCTTTGAATGCAACGACTGTTCCCGGCTTGTAAAGAAAATTTACTGGAAAATTTAAATAGAGCCCATTTTTAATTTGCACTGCTAACTTTATTAATGAATTGACACATCATTCGTTTAGAGAAGTTTAAGAAAATAGCGACAAGCAGGTAAAAGCGCCGATAACTTTTAGGTAATTTTTTTGCCATCTGAACAAGACAAGCTAGTTTAAGCGAATAATGATACGCACCCGGCGAATGTAACAATAAATTTTTCAAGCGCCTTATCTTCATTTCTAATATTTATCGTTTGTAAAACGTCCTATAAATCAAGGGAGGTTTTTCCTGAAGCGAAATATTCGCTGCTCCTCTGATTCGACGAAACCCCCAGGATCCAGCCGTCAGATTCCAACTTTCGGACCGATGGTACGTTAATGAAATATCGTGCCTAATGGAGCTTTAACCGAAAAAATCTGCCCTATATTTGCTACGGAACATCTGTATTAAATTCGCAGGAAAAAATTGCCTGTTGTGCACAATTTAGCAGTGTACGATACGCATGTTATTTTTAATTGGGTTAAATTTATATTTTGCTTTGATTAGAACTTGTACATTTGTAAAACGTTAATAAGTTTGTAAACTTTGCTCCTGCACATGACAACTTGACCATATTTTATGCAGAAAATTAAAGGAAATATTTCCAGTAATATGTCAATTTTATGATGCCATTTGTCCATTTCAACTGCCGTTGTTACTTCCACAAATTTTATTTCCTGCATTATAAGATCATAACTGCAAGTGCAAGAATGCCCCGCCGTTAAAATGAAAGCTAAAGTTCTTTTATTAAGGTAACTCTGACGTCTATTCATTTCTCTGCTCTTAAACGTGACACTTAATGATTTAGTGCTCCCATAAGGCCAAATAGAGCTGATTTAATAGGTTTATATAGCGGAATTTCAGTGTGTTTTGCCGTAATGGGTCGAAAACAATTTCTGTATTGGTAAATATACCATTTCCTACAATACGGCCAAAGTAAGATTGGCAGGGTTTGGATCACACGTGTGGGTCAAAACGGATCTCTCCATTTAACCGGATCCTTTGTAAATGGACCAATTTTTATCGAATAAACGGAAGGACCGGAAAATGGGGGTAAACTAAGCATTGTTTGTCAAGTTTTCAAAGTAAGATCATGTTTGCTGTCTAACATGTCTCTTAAGCAATTTATTAAACGTTTATCTTGAGTAAGCAGGACAGATGTATGCATGAGCATTTGGGTCTTCGGCCATTCAGAAATGTTCCGATATTGATTGTTAATTGAGTTGAAAATTTGATTTCCCCATAAATAAAGGGCACACTAGTCCACCCCAATCGATATTTATTGATGAAACATAAAAATTCTGCAATTTTTCGACATGCTGCAGTAAAAAGCTGCTTAACAGTGCACATAAATTAATTTATTTTATAGATTCCTTTTCATATCGGATGTTTAAAGCTGATGTTCAATTAAAGTCAGACTTAATTGAGAAAACCGGGACACAACATGCAATTGGAGCAAGTTAGCAAATTGCTGTTAAGCATTTTAACTCCCCTGAAAAGAGCTAATTGATTAAATTGGATGTTTCAATGTTCCCTCGAAGAGGGCAGATCGGAGATCTTACTTAACGATTTTTATAAAACGTAATTCAAAGTGATTGTTGCGCTGTATGCCATATAAAATTGGTTTTGAATTTCACCCTAATCTGGAAAATTGTGTGGAAACTTAAAACAATTAGTATGTTAATTAATTAGGAAGTTTTCAATACTTTTTCATTTCATTATCAGAATGTCACTGCAAACAGAAATTGATCCTGCTTTCATTATAGAAAGCAATTTTTCTTATGGCAGCGCACACATTCATCTATCTTCCGCCTGTAATTAATAATACGGCGGAAGAAATCCAGGATACTGATCTCAAATCCCATTAGCCACGTTGATGAGGAATTATTGGTAATGATAAGTATTTTTCAGTTTCAGTTAGCGTCTGGATATCCGTGCGCATAAATGGTTTCATTTATTGTGATTTTTCACAGAATTCAAAACAAAGCAAAATAATTTTTCATAAGTTTGTTATAACTTGCTTTTTAACTTTTTGACTGAGTCCCGGAATTTTAATCTTAGAATTAACTATGCTGCCGATGGTCGTACATGAAAATCAGTAACTTTTGCAGTTAAACTAAAATTCTGCTGCTTTTAGCCGAATTAATAGGAATGGGACTTGAAGCAATATTGGTCATCTTCTACCCGATTAAACGATTAAACAAAAACTTTTTTTTTTCAAATGTGATTACAACACAAAACTTCCAGAATGAGGTTTAAAATTGTTCACCTAATGGCGAGTCACAAATAAGTTAGAACAAGAAAATTTTGCTCAGGAAATATTGGCAAATTAACACAACAGAATAAAGCAAAAGTCAATGAAACTAAGATGGCAATCAGTAGATTCAACACTTTTTAGGAGACGATTTTGGTTTCTAGCAAATAAATCAACATTAAATTGAGTCTATATCTGCATACCTCGAAACCCTCTCAAAAATATTGCTTTAAAATTATTCTAAAATTTCTTCATCCAACCGACGTGTAAGTAAATTTAAAGTACATCCCTAAAAACACAATCTGTATAATCTAAAGAGCTCAACAAAACTAATTTCGAGTCTCGCTCACGCTCGGTCCCTTCTGGCAAAAGGATGGTCCCATAAAAACAAAATTTCATGTACTTATCTGTAGGACGGGTATGGAGATCTTTTATAAATGCCAACCGTGTCATTACAGCCGGTAAAAATTAATCTTTTTCATCTTTTTAAGTTGGCCCCTTTTTCTTTGGTCCCGAACATGGTTTTCTTAATTGCAAGGATGTGGGACGATAGGAAAGATTTATGCGTTTGGCGTTTTGCTGGATTTTTCATCCGCTTCAAAAAAGTGGAAACTTGTTTGCTGAGGTAATAGTTTTAAAGTGTTCCGCCATAATGTTTCAGTATCGCGTTATTACAGCCGTTTTGTTTGCTGCTCGAGGAAAAGTTTTCCTGTAGAGGATCAAAAGCACGACCTTAACTTGCAGTAAACTATGCCCGAGAGCTTTTTACTCGCACTCCCTTAATTAAATGTAAAATGAAACATAAATTGAAAATTTTCCCAATTAAATGATTATCTGTCGCAGTTGTTTGCAAAGAACAAAAGCTCTGCGAATAACAGATTAATTAAACTGCATTAAGCTAATGAAACAAAGCTGATGTCGATATTAATGGAAAATAGTATTTGCTTAACGGTTTCCAAAATAATATCTTTACTTTAGTGAACGACAGCACACCAGTTGCGATGATTGAACTGGAAAAAATCGGATTATTTCAAATTTACATTCGAATGAACCTGTGTTTTGAACTGATTTCTAACGAAAACAACGGAGGCTTAAATATTAATCGAATTCAACTTTTGATACTTTCCGCGGCAGTTTCCCCTGGGGTATTTCGTCGGTTTCCTGATATGTGATTTTAACAGCCCAATTTTTCATACATAACTACCCGAATGTTTACCTGGTCAATAAATTTATCTCCGGCCATTCGTCCGCAAAACAAACAGTGTTTCTGAGCGGAAACCCTACAGGCCAATTATTTCCTCAGATTTATTATATTTGAGTAAAATAGCCGGCTCCGATTGCAAATGACGAATAGTTTTCAACTTGGGAGCTAGCCGAGTTATCCAACCGGTAAAGTTCGGTTCATATGGGCATATCAACTCCTATTTACGGTAATGGAAAATGCCGATTTTTTAGATAAATCATCTACATATTCATCTACCTGACTGGTTTACAGTTGGGTCTCAAACAGCCTCGAAACGTCCAAGTAGCGTATTTTTAGTTCCTAATGGATGTGATGAAAAAACGACTGCTGGTAAATAAAGCGAACTTGATTGATTATTGATTATAATCGGGCAACTTGAACTTTATATTTACTGTAAATTACATTGAATTGAATCAGCACCATTCAGTTCCCACTTTGAGGTAAAAAAAATAAAATTGACGAATTTCAAATTGAGGTTTGCTCGTTTGCTCTTTTGGTAGTTCTAGAGGTAAAAGATCATATTTACATTGAGTTTTTAATCTAATATTTCTGCTCAAGGTAGCAGATTCTCCGGAGATTCGAACGAAGCTTCCACTTGCCAAATTATAATCTTGTAAAGAAGCCAAGTTAGAAACCTTATTATAATGGCCAGATTGAACCTGAGCTGCTCTATAATTTAGTGAGGCGCATAATACGCTTAAGTGCTTCAAATCAATACTCCTGGAAAATTTTACTGGTTCTTGCCTTTAACAGTTACTTTCAGCAACATTTAACTGAATTACCGTGGCTTTTCCTGGAAAAGATTTTCGCGTACAACCACACGTTCAGTTCATAGCTGAGCAATTAAATCAGCTTTCCTCTTGAAGCTTAGAGTAGATTTTGCAAGAGTGCCTCAAAAATATGCTTCCGCTGAATCAATGAAAATTCTCTTGTTCAAAGGAGATTATTGTTATCAAAAGGCGGCTGCAGAAACGAAATTTCAGCGACGTGTAAAATGTATGTGAAAATAGGTTGAAATATTTGAGCGAATTGTATTAGGGGAGTTCTTGTTGATACTTTGTTATCGGGTTAGAAATGGAATTTCATATGCGGGATGTTGAAAGGGGGAATACGATTTACTCAAGTAAATTGGATATAACACAAAATGCAAAGAGTTTTAATTGGAGTTGGAATCAAACTTGTGTTTTGTGCATAGTTTTACGCAACTTATCAGACTTGATTTGAAAGTTTTTATTTTAATTATTTATTATTTTTCTTTTTTCCTTTGTCGTTTGGCTACCGCAGCAATCCGAAGACAGTCAAGCTCCTCCTCAATAGAGAAATTCGATAAATTAGTTTTGCCATGATTTATTGTGTCATTTGAATATTAACACCGATGTTTTCTTCCAAAATATTTCTGTTTGGAAACAGGAGAAGGGATTCAAAAAGTGATTTTTTAAAGTTATTTCTAAACAGCATTTCAGCCACATTGTATTTCACGCAAGTTTTCAGTGCTTCATATGGTAAAAAAAAAGAGCAGCCTTGTGGATTTTCTCTAAACTCTACGAGTCCTTTTAAATCTTCAGCTATTTCCTGCGAACATTTCTTAATAGTCAGCTTAGCGAGGAAAAGCTGTTTGCTTCAGCACATTTTTCGCTTCACCCTAAAAAACCTGGACAACGTCATATCCAATAAGATAAACCGAGAATTAGTGGTAAAATGAAAGAGTGTTTTCGAAAATTGTTTGCTGAAATAGCATTAAAATTACACGTGTCTGCCACATTTTATCTGCAAATGAGCCCCAAAAATAAAGAAGTGGAATTCTAAATCCGCGGAAAAAAAACATCTAAAGCCAAATTTATGGTAGTAAATAAATAATGTTCTCAAGTATTGTCGGAGGGTGGGACAACTAAAAATGAAATCGCTACCATTTGCTGGCGCCTGGAAAATCCTAGTAATGGGATAATAATGTTTCAATAAATAGAGCAAGGGTTTCATTGCAAAGTTTCGCGTGCTTTTATTAACTGATGTGTTCCATAAAATAGTCGTAAACATTTAATTGGAATATTTACCATAATAAGTCAATGCGATGATTATTACTTTGAATAAAATAAGCTTGGAAACTTTCTGTTTGTCACTGTTTTAGTAAAATCTTCTGGTTCTGATGTTTAAATTGTCTGCGTGTTATTCTTCGAGGATCCGCTGGAACTAGTTGGAAGGTCTAATAACAAGTTTTCCTTTCGCTGCAATTAGTGTTCACGTGTTAAGTGTGGGGTTCAGTAGAGACAATTATTCCACAACGTGACTAAATTACACGAAGTCTTTGACTTGTTCAGCTTAGGGCCTTCATTAGCCTCTAAATGGCTAGCAGCTGAATCAGAAAATTTAATTAGAACTTTTATTAATTCTATATTCCTGCAAAGCAGAGTCTTTTCATGAAGTTAATTCAACTTCAAATGGCATTTTATTAGGTGATTGTCGCGGAAGTTTCACTGGTTTGCTGGCTACAATGCGAGAAGTGGTTTCTCAGCTCTGAATAAGTTGCCAATATTACGCGAATGTGAAAGGGAGTCATATCGGTTTGAAGCCTTATTACAACCTCAATAATCACACTTTTTTATTTGCTTTTTGCATTTAGCAGACAGAGTAAATAAAATTTAGCAATTAAAATGTATAATAAAGGATTTCCAGAAAGCCCTTTCAAACAGCGGGCAATGTTAAATACGTACGAACCTTTTTGGCTCTTTTGACTGGCTTCATGCAAAGCTCGTTCGAATGATCTCTTTTCCATTTCACTTTCGAAAATGAGAAAGCAGCAAAAGATTCCTAAGCCCTTATCTCGGTTAGGTGCCAACATTCCACTGTAATACATTATTTCCGTGGGCCTGTTCGTGCCAAACCGGGAATTATTTATGCTATTGTTGGGGGAATATATCAATCACTTTGGTAAAATCCGATAGAAAACGGTGAATAACTCGATTTATGCCTTGTATTGGTGCACCTTTTGAAAATTGGGTGAGGTCCAATTGAAGAAGAATGGGTTTAATCAATGACAATTATTTATAAAACAAAATGCAATTTTGTAATGATATCACTTGCGAAGATGAAGACGACGCAAACAGCAAAAATCATATATTTTTGAAGCAATGAAAGAAGAAGTTTATTCAAATAATGAAAATTCTAAAAATAGAGATATTTCAGAAACACACAAACGAAAGTGGTGAACTGCAGTTCAGCATAGATATTAAAAAAGCTTCAGATCTTATTCAGAAGATGTTTGCTTAAAGTTATTACTTACTAGTTTTCATCCAGTATTAATATCAAAAGATAAAATCAGCTAGTGGTAATAATAATAATGAAAAATAAAAGATGGTTGAAGTAAAAAACTCGAGTTTCCGGCGGTGTCTGAGAAGAAATTGATTGATCATGATTTGCAGATCACTGTTTGAACAAAGTTTCATTAAACAAACAAACATTCAGTGTATTTTCTTGTATAAATTAGCAACAAAGTTATATAAATTAGCAACGAATATGGACGTTGTGAGTTTTCTCGCTGAAATTAGCCAATCCTCTGTAATTATCTGTTAATACTAAATTCGCCTTTGATATTAACGAGAAGACGCGTTTCCTTCCATAGCCTAACGTCATGTAACGGACTAACGAACCACCGAAATAATTACAGTTTAATGGGATTCGTAATTTACAGGGGTATCGGTTTTCGAAACTCTATGACCCTCCTCCAGGATGGTTTTGAATTTATCTAGTTAACATACCAGATTTGTAATTGTGTTGCCAAGGTCGGCTTCAACCAATAATTGCTTAAATCGATATATCAACAAGCACTACAAAATATTTACGGCAATACTGAACAAACCGAAATTTAAAATATTTCTAGCTTGAAACTGATAGAGAATAAGCATCACAGTTTGAATCAAAACGGAATTAGTTCATTTGTTTTTTATTCTATAAGAAAAAGCTTTGGAATCCATAAAACTTAATTTCCTTGTGAATAAAGTTTGAAAGTTGAAAGTTTTCATTAATAATATACACGCCTTAAATCAACCATTTTCCTGCATAAAGTTTCACCTTCATGAAATGCGTCCATTCTGTGCCATTCTCAAAGCCGATGCTCAAACTGAACAACTGAAGAAACATTTTTTGTTTCCGGCTTTGGATTGCTTGTACAAAGTGTAGAAGTGCTTGGCTTGGCTTTAACTCACATTATTTAATAGCAGGTAATGGTTTTATGGATATTATAAAGCTCTTATGTAAACCCGCGCTTAAATAATTCCTGTTTATCAAAACTTATGGATATTTGTCAACTATTAGATATGAAAATTTCCCGAGTTTTAATTAAAATTGCAATTTTTTTTAGAGGCTTTAACTAGAACTCATTGGACATTGCCGCTCTATTGTATCTGAAAATAGTTGAAAATATCTGAAAACATGCTGAATACGTTCGGGACTTTTGTGTCAGCTTCAGTTGCTCAGTTAGAAAAGACTTTCAAAGGCTCCCAGAACACCTTTGTAATTTCCCGACTCCAAAAGATTATTGCTTTATGTCGCGCTCCTAAGTTTCCTCACCTATATGCGATTTGCCTAGTAAGTTGCAATATTCCGCTATTTCGTTTTTCATTTTGAAGCACTTGGGAAATACCGAAAATTCTAGAAAGTCTATTTTTGTGAGGATTTAAAGGCAAGATTAGCTATCAATGCATCGAACTTTCCATAGTCGAAAAGATAATGAATTTCCCAACAAATACGGTGCGAATGTTAATTTTGTAAGTTCCTTATAGAATTATAACTTTCAGTATTATTTTATAAATTTAAGTAATGCATGATTAATATTCCACTAACGAATGTGAATCTAATTAAATTTGATCATCACTTAGATCAAACCAAAAAAGCGCAACACTTCCTTATGGCCCAAGTTATGAATAAAAAATCTACGGCCGATATAACAATAATTATTCATAAGGAAAACCAATCATTTTCATGAAATTTTGAGAACAAAATTTGTTCTCATTAATATATAATTGAAAATCAATTAATTTCGCTAACATTAAATTCAATGTATTAAACAATTCCATACAAAATATTCCCGGGGGTGAAAATCAGGTGACCAGGAGAGCCAGGTCTAAGGAAGTTTACAATACACTTTTGAACCGAAGAAAATTGAGTAAAACCATTAGAAACATCTTATGCAGACCTTTGGGGTACAGCCCCGTATAGAGAGTTAGCGAGTTTTCTGGGCCAGAAAGCCAGTTCTTTAGGGTTTGACAATGTGGGCGCTCAAAAACTTTCGGCCGGCATAATAGCCTGATTGCAATCCATCAGATTTTATTGAGGCTTTCCGAAATCATTGAAAAAAGTTATGAAAGCAAAAGGTCTTCCGGAAGAACTGCAAGACAGTTGGTTGTTGATAAGTCCTATCCAGCATTTTGCTCAACTTACTAAAAAAATATATTTTTAGCAGATTTAATTAGAAGATACTTAGTATCTTATCCGCAATCTAGTTCATAAAGTTCTGTCCATTTCTCATGACCATTAACGTTTTAGAAAGAATGTAACACGTCCTTAGAATTCAAAATGGGAGTAATAAACCTAAATTATTAAAAACGTGGTGAAAACAGAAATTGCTTGGCGCTGACCTTGGAAGGGGATAAATGTCAATGAGTTTTTTACGAGCTGAAAAAGAACGCGGTGAATGTTAATAGGAGATAATGCCAAAGACATAAAAAGGGCTGCAAGATGGTCGGGGCTGAAAGTGTACTCATGCTACAAAAATCACTTTGAGCGCTATCGACTTTGTACATAAAAATCATTTTATATTTATCTTTAAGTTCAAAGTGAAAACTTCCCTGTTTTAAATATATTTTTGTATAAATAAAGCCTGTTTTCCCGATATGCACTTTTTTGCAACTTTCAAACACTGACTGTTCTGACTGGTTTAGGTTGCCAATAAAAATTTACAAGAATTGATAAGTAGCATCGTTGCACCGAAACCCATTTCCTTCGGCGATTTTAATCTCCCTAGCCTGTAAAGTAGAAGGGAAATTTAATTAATTTTCCTAGAATAAAAAACAGCGCCAAGTGCTCAAAAGAAGCAAAAACGCACTTCGGCGTTTATTGTTCGAATCGTTTGGTTTCAATCGATATAAATTTGTATTTGTATTTTTCGCAGATTTTTAAATACCCTTTCAATGTCACGACCCTTTTTTTTTCGTCAGCCGGTCTTGTCAATTTATCTGAAGAGCAACTCGAGTGTAAACTCATTTATTTTGCACACAGATAACCTGCAAAATACAATAGATTTACTCCGTTATTTGTCGAAGCTTGTTCACCCCGCAATATGTCAGAGTATCTCTTTTTGAATACAGATGTCTTTCCTGGCACGTTTTCGAGACAAATTCTCCAGTTTTTATCTTTTGAAACGTATATGCATTGGAAGGACAATTTTTCTTATTATAGCAGAGTAACTGTTAAGAGAGTTTTGTCAAAGAAGCTGCTGAAAATGGAGGATACATTTCTTGAAAGGTTCTGGATATATTAAGATGGGAAAAATTGAACCGCATTACCATACTTTAATTTTGTCCGTTCCAAATGTATTACCATATTTCGCAACAGAATTTTCCAGAAATTTTAGGGTTGAGAAATTAAATATATTTGTTTTCTCTTCGAAAATGGGCAGCATTTTGTTCACAAAAAACGCTGTATTTGAAGCAAAAATAGCAGTTTTTGTCTTTTATCCGAAACTGTCGAAGGCACTCAGACTAACAGCAAGAATTAGTCCTGCAGAAGGATCAGTGCTTTCGGATTAGAAAATATTTGGGCCAACTTTTACATAAGGCATAATTGAGTGGAGATTCTTTCATTCACGTACAGCACATGCAGCTTTCCCTGCAAAAGTAACATAAAGCTCCAAGCAATGAAAAATAAAAATTGCGGTTTAAATTTGTTTTATTTTTCTGAATAAATAAACGATTTTTGAACAATTTAAGAAACTGTTATTTGACTTTGGTAGACAAAAGTTGGATCAATATACATTAATTAAATGGGAAATAAAGCAACTGGAAAGCAAAACAAGTTGAAAGAACTTTCACTTGCGCCTTCAATTTGGCCAATTACCGAGTTATTGACTTCGCAAACCGAAAAATAAACTATTATGGCTCTTGGCGTCACGAGTGAAACGACAAAGAAAAATGCAAAATTTATGCGAATCTCGGTTATAAAATTGAATGGAAACCTCAATTACCATTCGCTTTTTTGTCTATTCGGTCTGGTGGCCTGCCAACTCTTGAACTCATTCTGTTTGCGGCACAATTGAGAAAATCGCCTCTCATAGGTAAGCTGGAATACTGAAAGTAGTAAAATGTATTGAACTCACGGCAGTATAATAATAGAAACTTCTACTAATTAATGCTAAGCAAATGTGTAAGCACTGTAACAACCTGCACACTTTCAACAATAAAGTGTTTTGTCGTCCAAATTTTAAAGACTTCCACCCTCAATTTGCTCGTAGATCATTCTGAAGGGAGGAAAGTTATGAAATTTTAACAATACGAGTATGTTAACCGTCTTTATAATAGAATTTATAAGCCTGAAGGGCTAATTACAGCACCCCAAATCTAACTCTGCCTAAGGGTTTGGTATCGATCCATGAGATATATCGGGATTCAGTATTTATTATTGACTGACTGATTAATTGGATTAGTAAAATTTCACCCAACGATTTCCTGCCTCCGTCAACACCTATAAATTTGATCAAGATCTTATAGAGTTATGATCTCGGATTTTGAAGTATCGAGAAAGAGAGAAAATCAATTTATATATAAGTTCAATACGGCTGAGCACTTCACGAGCACCAACAGGGGCCAATTGAAAAGGGATAAACCTGCTGGGGTTGTTGTTTTAAGATTTAAGATACACAATACGATGATTTAGGGTGTATGATTTGCAGCTGGCCAATTTCTTAGCGAAGAATGCGGGTATTTCGCCTTAATTCGCTTTCTCGTGGTAAACGCGCCTGTGAATATTTAACCCTAATTATCGCTGAAGCTTTATGGGCAAAGTACAAAAATTTTATGCTACTCAGCGCATCTTTTTGTAATTGAGCTTCCTCAGTAGTTATTAATATTTATTAGCGTAGATGTTCAAACAAATTGCATATTAATATGTCCATTGTAGTTAGATGAGCTTCATACTTTCAAAACTTTGCAGGTTTGCGCAAGATGATGTAAGCAGTAATGATCAAGCTCTAAAAAATACATTAAGAAGCTTACAAAAAACATAGAACAGACGGCGGTAATTGTTTTTCATTCTTGCGTTAATTCTCAAGGCAGGTGAAAGGATTAAGCGAAGAAACTCGGAAAATATACAATAAAATAAGGCACATCGGTTTGGTAAAAGTTGTCAGCTTTTTAAATTTATTTATGCTATAGAAGCTTTTCCGGTTATTATAGCGCAATTTTATAGATATATCCTAAAATATAAGCGAGTAATTAAACAAATTTTCTTATATGCATCTATTTTTTTCTGGGATGATTAATGTAGGTAACAATTGATTTTTAAAACTGCCAAATTAAGTTAAATAACTAAAAGTGATCATCAAAAATGCATTAAAATATTTGAAAGTGCATTTTATATAAGAGACAATAAGAGCAAATTTTTCAATGCAACTGAGCAATTTTGATGTTTTACATTTGCCTTCCATTCCCCTTTTTGTACATTTTTATATATCTTTAATTCTTACCTTATTTAGCAATCGGTGATGTTTGTTTTTAGGCGAGAAGATTCTCTTCCTTTAAAACATGCCATTAAAAATTTAATTGAATTTCAGTCAATGTCCAAGATAATGCAAAATGTTGA
Source organism: Dendroctonus ponderosae (assembly GCF_020466585.1). Classification (NCBI taxonomy): domain Eukaryota; kingdom Metazoa; phylum Arthropoda; class Insecta; order Coleoptera; family Curculionidae; genus Dendroctonus; species Dendroctonus ponderosae. The sequence goes on from NW_026019086.1 coordinate 23,656, forward strand.
ATTTACAAGAATTGCTCTTTGCTCATTTTTTATAATTGCTTATATATTCTGCTGTATTCTGTCGAGATATTTTGGGCCTTTTCTGACGAGTGTGTTGATTCGCAGTTTTCTGGGAGAAACATCGTCAACAAAACCATTTCAGCAAAACTCGGAGAAAAATATGAAAATTGCACTTTGTAAATAAAACAAAAAAATCTTTGATACAAAACTGTGGGTTAATAAATTACAACATTACGAACTTTAAAAAATCTTACCAGTATTTATAGTTAAGCAGTCTCGGCATGTTAACTGTAACAATCTGTGGACCATTAGTTACTACAAATCTGTTATACATTGTCCTATTACTACTTTGTTAGAGAATCAAGAAAATATCGCAACAAAGCACGCCATTTCCTTAACAAGAATCATTAAAATTGTCCTTCTGTTTCCGTTCAACGTCATTAAGATAACAGATTCACGATAGATTTAAAGAAACCTTAGAAAGGAAGTATTGTTTTCCTTTTGGCGTAAAAACTCCATCTTATTGGGCAATTTGCAACAGCCTTAAATCGAGCCGGAGCTTTAAAAGAATTGCTACTTTGTTACTGAAACAAAATGCTTTTTTCTGGTATCGAGCAGTTTTTTGTCTCATATTTCACTGATGTTCTTCAAGTGCATAAATACTCATTCATCATTACAAGAGCGCCAATAAAACGGATGCTTTTCGTCTTCGCTGCTTTTGCTGGAAATTGATGCAGAAATTCGACCTATTTAGATTGTTTGAGATATCTTGCATATTTAATTATAAATTCATCAAAACTTCTTATAAACATACTAGCTGAACAGAGGAAATATATCATAAGAATCTAAACAAGATTTTATGCAAGTTTGACCCGTTTCTATCACTCGAACTCCAAAGAATTAATGACTTATTTTGTCTCTTAATTTATATTAATGTTCTACAGAAAGGATCGTTAGTTGCTTGATTCAAGCTCAGAGTGCAAACCCATCAAATGCAGACCTGAAGTAATTTATTTAAGACACTCTTGCACTTGTAGCACATTTCTTGCCTCACAGATAACAGTTTAGGAACAGTTGCTGAGATGCATTAATTTCGTTTGTGCATCCACTTTTTTGCGTAAGCAGCCAATGATGCAGGCTGGGTACTTATGAAAATTCCCTTTTTGCATAGCTATAGCTAAGCATAAGAAAAGGTTGTTTTTTTACTTTTCTTGTGCCTGACTGCGGACTAAAAAATAGAGGAAGATCATCATGATAAATATGCCAATGCAGATTAAGTTTATTATTGATTTTAATGAAAACTGAGTATAAATAAATTGAAGTTACATACACGTAAGTGTTTCACAACTATTCTAGTAATATTGATTTAGGTTTTCTTTGAACATTAGTTAGTCTCCCCGTAAAAAGAACTTCTGCGTCAATTACCAAGGTTTCGGAATAACTATTCACTTCTTCAAGCTTAAAATCGTCGAAAATCCTCATTATTATCAATTTTTTCTATTTTATGATGCTGAAAAGTAATTTCCTTCTATACTGATGAAGCTCCACATTAAACTACTGGTTCGCACAAAATTGAGCGAAATGATACATAAATAAAACTAACAAAACCGAGTACAATTTCCCGGAAGAGTCATAACCGCTATCCGTTATTTTAATAGCCCCAACTACATACGCTATCTGTTTCGCTAATTATTGTCTTCTAGTTGTGGTTATGTAGTTATTCAGGTCTAGGGAGCAATTTTTAAATGCAAAATAGTGCCTTAAAATGAGTCGCATGTCTCGCGAGTAAGTTTTTAATGGTCTGCTGGATAAAATTCGCTGAAACAGATAATAAAGCTGCGTTAATGATCATTTCATTTAAAGCGAATTTTAAACAATTGCGTATTCAATAAATGTAAATAATTCAGTCTTATTTTGGTATTTGGTGGTTCTACCACGGATTGGCAATGATTGGCTAGAAATGCTGTAAAAAGTTGTAACTTTCTGAAGGAAAACGTCTTTTAACCCCTTCTCATACAGCATGGTAAATTTTAATCCGTAAACTGATCAGGTAAAATGGGTACCCATCGAAGATGGTTTGCCGCAAAACGATTTCATTTCCCATATCAATTTTGTCGCTTGGGCAAAATCGTTTGACGTGCTTTATCCAGGCCTTTGGCCAGAAAATAAAGCAAAATTGGATTATGAAGGCCGGAATTTCGTGTTTTCCGATTTCACAATACCCTCTCGCTCCGGGCCTCAATTCAACGGACAACAACGTTAGTTTATAATTCATGCCTCTAACGGTCGGAAAATTGCTTTCCTAACTTCAAGTGACAGGGTATTTTCAAACGTAATTTTTCCTGTCTTTGCATTGAGTTCGAGCTTGTTTTAGCGTCATATTGAGTTTACTTTAGACAGCCTCGTAAATCTTCACTTCGGCATTTATGCCGAATGGATTTACTGGATCATTGTATAGTAATGCTACTTTGAAAATTTTTTGCCTGTAAAAAAGTTCAATTAAAATAAACATGAGGTGAATTTTGATTTTATTAGTAATGTTACCTAAAAGTACCTAACAACATTGTAAATAAAATTCACATGATTTTGTGAGCAGGGCGGATTTCAGAGTTTCGTTAAATTTGTTAATCCCAACTATGGAAAACATTTTGTAAAGAGAACACCGTAAAATCAGTATTAATTGGGCTCTTAAACCAACGATCGGAAAATAGTTATCTTAACTTTGCGCCACAAGTCTCCTGAGGATTCAGCTTAACAAAGCCTAAAATACATTTTTAAATAAAGTGTTTGCATGCATTTACTTTATATAACCCTTCGAGCAGAATTTTTATTGATATAAGGCAAACTTGTCCATATTCAAGTTTTATTTAAGTGCTATTTTAACATCTTTAAGGCCCCACTTTGAAATAAGTCTTCGAGTAAACAAAATATTTTGCTGGTTTTATGTCCTGGTAATTTTTCCATAAAAATTGAACTGGGTATAAAGGCCATTAATCCTGGCGCGTCTCGTAAAATAGTGGTTATCTAGTACTTAGCTTCAAAGTTTTCCAACTTTCAGTAGACTAATAAAGCGGGATTTTTAAATTCGCCAACGCAATTTCGCCCGGAATTAAATTACTCTAATATAGACGAGGTATTCTTTAGTTTGTCTAGCTCAACGACGTTCAATTTGGTTCTTAAGTAAATATTTAGAAATTCCTGATGCAATTATTTTGATTAGGAATTCACTGCATGTAATGATCAATTTCTTACTCTTGATGTGTTTGCAGTATTGCTTCTTTCGATGTAATTCTGAACACTTTTATGCAGCTTCCAATCGTAAAAATCTAGGATTTACATTATCCAATAACGATAATAAAAATGTACTTTTGTGGAATATTCTGACTCGCTAAAGCTTGGATTGGGATGATTCTTTTAACTTCTTTAAACGAAATTACAACAAATCTCCTTTCTGTCTATTAAGTTTTGTCTGATGAGCCTTCAATAATAAGGACACACTGAAGACCTGGCCTAATTTTAGAATTTTAGTAGTGGAATTCTCAAGTTTTCAACTACTTCTTTAACAATGTATATTTAATAAACAGCTTGTTAAATTGTGTTAGAAAGTCAAGCATATTGGGCTTTCAGAATATGTAACAAAAACCTTTCTGAACGGTTCAAACCTGCGGAAAACCGAAAACAAACTCGGTAAAATATGCTGAGCGAGTTAGCAATTTACAAAGTGATATGTGCAAATTGTCTAATGCGTTAGTTTTGGAAAGTTTGACATTGTATGCTTGAAAATTGCTGCAGGCACATGCCAACGAAACGCTACAAACTCAATTAACATCTAATTTGAGGTTGATGCTTGTGTGAGTAGATTTTCACATGGAATATGCAGATTTGGATTTACTAAACGACTTTGCTAATGCTTTTTTTAGATAACATCATCGACTTCTTCTAAAATCGTCTTTTTTCTTTACTAAAATCGCTACAACTGGTCTATTGTGATTTTCTGACTTGATAAACTGCCAAATTTTCGCCTAACTAAATATTTACAAGTTCACAGTTGGATTAGTTCTACTGGCTTAAAGTAAAGAGTTAAAATTAGCCCATAGTATGCACACTTCAGTATTGTACTCATTCTGTTTACTTAATGGCAAAACCAATTGCATATTTATGTCTGCCTGTATCAAAATTATTGACACTTTTTTGGCGCGTGCAAATTTGTTTATAATTTTATCTAAACATTACATTTTGACTATACATCATGTTTAGTTAAGTCAATTATTTTAACAATTATGACCATAGCAATCAGCAATAAAAGTTCCAAATAGTTGGCTCGTATGAAAACGGAAATCAAGAGCATTTCGTAGGCCTCAAAAAGCTTCGGATTTAAGATAAACAAACGTGCAGGAAAATAAGAGATGCTAATCGTAATCGTCATTTCCGACAGCCTTTCTCTAGGAACGCTCATAGGGAATAGAAGAGCGAAACGGGATTTAGAAGGAAGAAGAGTGAAAATAAAAATCGTTCAGAATTCTGATTGTTGCGAGTTTGGTTTCTGTGTGTTAACATCAATAAATAGCGGTCTCATAACGTATGTTTTCATTCAACTGCGCTCCCCCAGATTAAAAAAAGGATTTTCCAAACTGTAGCAAATAGCAGTTTTAACGTTTCACCATATTTAGCACGTATGTCATCCTGCAGATGCGGAAAATGGCAAAAAATCGTCTTGCAATTCTGGATTTTATACCCCCGGGTAAGCCAATATAGATCTCGAAATGTCAATTTTTCTCCATTGCGCTCTACCCTCTGAAAACTCGAAGCTTCCAAACTAAAACCAATAGGAATTTGAAATTGTCTGTATCTTTATAGCACGCTTGACTCTAAATAGACTAAAAGTTTCAAAGAAATCGCCTGGAATTAGGATTTTTCCCAGCTTTGTTAAAATGAGTCTCAAAATTAGCAAATAGTGGTAACATTAGGATGTTTAGAATTGTGGCTTTTTGATGATTTAATCAACTGCGCTCTATCCTCAAAAAATTTTGCTCTTCCAAACCAAAAGAAGGAGGATTTTGAAATTGTTTCCATATTTAGGCCACACCTCACTTTAACCAGCCGAATTTTTCATAAAAATTGCCTGCAATCAGGATTTTTAATAGCTTGGTTAATATGAGCATCAAAATAAGTTAATATCTGTCGCATAATAGACCTTTTATTCAACTGCGGACGGCCAGTTAAAAAAATAGTGTCTTCCAAACTAGCGCAAGTAGCAAGTTGAAATGTTCACGATCGTTAGCTCACACTTGGGGCTTCAGATCGCACTCTATAATGTATTTTTAGCCCATCCACTAAATATCGAGAATGAGCAAAAGCGACAGCAAGAAATGTTGGCAAGTGGCATTAACGCAGATGAATTGCACATACATTTTCAAAAGACTCACCAAAAAATCCTGGAATAGCTCCTAGTGGCATCACAAATAAGCTCACTAACAGATCAGCAATTGCCAAACTGAGCAGGAAATAGTTGGTGACGTTTTGTAGTCTCCGATCCAGCAGTACTGCTAAACAGACCAGAATGTTCCCCACGCCTCCAGCAATTATAAAAACTACCACAAACAAGAAACTCCAGTCATAATTCGCTTTGTTCCATAAAGTGTGAGTTTCATTGGTACTGGAATTGCACGTCCAAAACACATCGCCGCTAATGTTTGCAAAATGGCAGTCTAGAACTGGAGCGCGCACTATAAAGTTCTGAACGCCACTGCTGAAGAAGTTTGCCAGCACTTCAGCAGTATAGTTGGTACTGCAGCCAGTGCACAGATATTTAGTACTGTCTCTGGAGAAATAGTCATTTTCGCAGAAATAATCGTAGATTCGACGATTCTTTCCAGCGCACTCTAGAGTTAGTGTAGAATTCACTCCACAAGATGTGACAAAATCGACGTTTTGGGTGCATTGTATATCCTCAATCGGAGCTGCTTGGAAGCCAAACCCCATGGTTTATTTCAAAGCCATAGGAGATCCGTCCTGAAATTCAAATGGAGATTATTAGGCGTGTTTGTAGAGTTTGAGATTAGTCTATCTATGAACTATAGGAATACTAACACAAATCCTGTCATATTTCACACGGAAGCTACCAATATAAATATTATCGCTTAGCTGCTTTGCCTGAATAAAGACGAATAATCCTATGTGATGGAATTATATTAACAGCCACACTAAAATTAACATCAGCAGGGTGTTTGGGAAAGAAAAAAACATTTATTTAGTTACAATTACATCCATTTGTTTAACTAGTGTTAACGCATATCATGTAAAGAATAAAAATTGTTAACGCGCTCAATCAATGCGCACAAATAATGAAATTAATATCGGATAATATGATCAAGGTGCGAGCTTCGAAATGTAAATTTCTGAAAATTGTAGTGTTTGCAAATTTCAACGGTTTTATGTGGACTTTATAAAAATTTTTGACTTTCCCCAATCCGACAAACAAAATGGAAACTATATATATTTGGACAAACTTGTGATAAATGGCACGAAATGAGTACCTGATCTTCGATTATACGGCAGCCTTGAAACTGTACAAAATACAGCCTCTCGATTAAAAAATCGGGCAAAAGCTGTACTTTATTTCACCACTTTCACCGCACAAGTAGCCTGAAAGCCGTACCAGTGGTTCCCGGTATCGCACTATTGTATAGAACCGACGCACAGGTAAAATCTTCCTCCCCAACATTGTCCTTGTGCTCGAACATTCGTAGGCATAAACTTTGATTTATATTTTTTATGGCAAATAAAGCAGTTCTCATTTTCAAGCAGAGAAACAAAACTCTGAACATAAATACTCAAAAGCCTGCTCAGTACTAATACATTTACTCAGCAAATTGCTGCTTTGTTTAATATTCTTAATCCGCATTCTGTTTTAAAATATTTTTTTGTATTTTTTATGGGCAACTGTACATCAGCAAAAGGGAGAACTGAAAGTTAATATCAGTTTCCTTAGTATTCGGCCAAACTAAAAAAAAGTGTCTTACAATTATTGAATGGCGGTTACCAAAACAGGACAGAGAGCTGAAAAAAACCCGGGAGAATAAGTTAAAAAAAATCGTTTTTAGATCTGTTTATAAAGTCTTCTAATCAGCGTTTTGTTGTATCAGACTGCTCACCAACCACAAGGAAAGCCAGAAGACTATATATAACGAATTACTTGAAGGCAAATCGACTTATTGCGATGAGACTGATGAGAGAACCCTCAAATGTAGTTTAGCGAACAAAATCGCCTGCACAGGGAGTTTGAAGGTGGGACGAAGCTCAATATTGGTAAAAATGCAAAGGTTTCTAGATATTTTCGTTAAGGAAATCCGTGAGTGCTCTGATTACTTGATTGAAATTCAGCATTAACATCGAATTCAGTTTCGTTTAGCGGACATCTTCCAAAATAAGAAAATCCTCCAAATTCTGGCAGGTAAAAAAGCATTACGTAATTGGTTTATTGGTTCGCAAACTTTTTGAGTTGGATTTCTTGATTTTCATTTAAATTAGTCACTTGAAAAAATGCACATCACTAGCCAGATATCTAATAAAAGCAACTGGAATCTTTAAAAATAAATAACAAATTTAGCTAGTTTTAGCTGGTTTGAATTCACAGTTTTGGGTAGTCTGGGTTAATTGTCGGTTAGTTAAGCAAAAAAATGCTCCTTAAGGAATACACAACAGCCTAATTAATAATTGAAACACTCTAAATTTGTTCAAATATTTTTTGAAAAACTTTAACTTCATTAAAAAGGTTGAAATAAAGGCAATAACTGCGTTAGTAGAATTAAAACCATATAGGTTGACCATTAAAGATGGTGCCCGACAACAGTGAATAAATGGTTTTTGCCCGATACGGAAAGTCGAGTCACTCAAAGGGATTTAAATTTAAAAAAATTGAATATTAGAAACTTTGATTCGGATCGTTATTTTAATTTTCCAAAAAAATTGATTGAAATTCAACAGATTTTAGCTAAAATACTGCGTTGGAAGCACCGACTGTTGTCTTACCAAATTATGAGCCTTAGTAGTTAAGACGTAGGATAAAGCTAAACACTAGTTGCCATTTTAACCGCAAATATGTTATAAAATCTGCGATAACTATCGCTCCTATGGCTGTTGTGTTTAAATGCGTGATTTGCAAATCAATTTGCCAGCTGCAATTGTTGCATAAAGCGATTATTGGGGCCCTGAGCCGGGAATTGCGAGGCGCATTTAATTGTAGATTTCATTCGAAAAATGTGACTTTACCGGAATACCAATCAGCGTTAATTTGGGCTATTCTGTTTCTCGATGCTAAATCAAATGCGACATTACTGGGGTTGAATATTTTCAATTTCTGCATTCAAAATTGCTGATCCAAATTATTCAGTGTTTCGTAAAACGCGCGATTGATATATGTGCTAGCCGTTAAACAAGGTGAAAATCTCTTTCAGATATCCGCATCACTTCACTGCCGATAAATAGAGCTGTGGCAGTCAAGGAACTTTTATTAATCCACATGAAACTCTAATCGTTCGTCGAGAGCCAGCCGGAGCAAGCTGCTATCAAATTCCCGTAAATCCAGATTTTCGAAAGCCAATTATCATTACCGCACTTGAAATTAAAATCTCCCCATCTCGACTTAACGACAGCAATTTATTAGAGAAACAGGACTGATTGCGAACAGCGAACTGTTTTCAGTTAACTTTGTCGATTTAGTGAAAATGTTGCATTCATTTTGAAAAACCGGGTTAATTGACGCCGATTCTTGATTAATGGTTCATTAAGAGTGACAAAGAGCCGAAAATCCAGAACATTGTTTAAGTGTGACGAATCGATACTTTCATAATAGGAAAAATTACTTGGGAAATCGAATGAAATCCGTACATGTAAAGCTATTTTTAACTTGGTTGCCTTAAAGAAATCGGATTGCACACAACGCAATTTCTTTTTTGCACTTGAACACGACAGAAGTGCACTTTTCGCTGTGTCATTTGCAATTTATTTAATTTTTATCTTCTTTTGTGTGATTTTCCTTTCCAAGTTTGCACATATCTTTAATCTCGTGTTATGGGGCGATCTGTTTGATTTTAACTCCAGATAACACTGACATGTATGATTTATTTTCGGCTTTCACTTCGAAAGTCGCAGATAAATCTTATCAAATCAAATCAATTACGTTAAGCCTGTGCTGGTTAAGGTAATTTGCAAAAATATGCATTAACTGTCAGAGTAAAACCACACAACTTTGGGAAATTTATTTTAAAACATTTATTATAATCAAAAAACATTGGTTTTTCGGAACATTTTCGTTTGAACAATGGATTTGTGACCCTTAAACTCCAATTCCCAAACAGTCAAAAAAAACTATTATGAACACATTTAAAAATAATTTTATTAGCAAATGTCCCGATTGAAATAGCTAATTTAGGAGCTGTATTTATATTCTATTGATAGGTAATTGAGTGAAAAACATACATGAATAAGTCCAATCTAATATGAATTCAAATTAATCGCCCAAATGCAATTTGCTTTTCCAGTGTTCTAATTTATATTGAATTTTCATCGTAGACCTAAATAAATATTGATACAAGCAAAAATTATTTAATTTAAAGCCAATGCTTAAACTAAAGCTCCGCGATTACGAACAACGCAATTAAGTCAATTTTCCCTGTAGGCTAAAATGATTTAACATTAATTACCCGAAGAAAAAATTACAGTTTTCATTTAAATGGTGTGAATGTTCAGGCACAAAAGAAGCGTATCCGAATGAGTCGCTACTAGCGAATTTATTTTTCTGACAGTGGAGACCGAAATAAATACCCTGAAAACAATATAAGCTGAACGCAAAGGAATTAATTTCGCTGGTTAGCCGATATTTCAAGCAAAACAATGAAAAAATTGTAAGAACAAAAGCCTCAGTAGACAATAGGCACAAGAAAAGGATTTTAAACCTTTAGATCGTTTTACCATTATTACCAGAGAAAAATCTTGACCTTAACTTGCGGATTAAATCGTGGGAAGTTTTAGATAGTGTGTTTTAATTAAATAAACAAACATATGGCCATTGTGCGCTTTAATCTTTCGGTCACTATGAAATTCATGTTCAGTCCAAAGTTTGTAAGGCAGAACTTTCAATCTCGAAACGTGAATTGTAAATTGAAAACAACTCACCTCAACCGAAATTACCATAAAGCCAACCTTTTCAGCATGGGGGAATCGAAAACCCATGTTTTAGGGCCTATATTTACATTTGAAAAGCGGCTATACAGGCTTTTATCAAGTTTGAGCACTTTTAAAATTTTTCGCTTTAATTTGTCCCGCTGGTTGGCGCTTTAGTTCAAGTTTTCCACCCAAGTAAATGTTTCTTGAGACGTTTATATGGTACATAGAGCAAATATCAAGACTGTTGGACTGTGAGCAGAAAAAAAATTTCTTAATACCCGCAACTATTCGAAACAGTTCCATTATTAGGTTCCTATTCCAATAACTGTCAACTTTATTAATTATGTATGCAATCGATTAATCTATCATCTCACTATTACGTACTTATAATGTAATATTGTCACCCAACTAATTCCAATGTGCTAATACCTAAAGCTGCAAATATTTACAAAAAGTCTAGTTTGGTTTAATACAGTTTTATCACCGTCTTCATTGTTACTTTATTAGCGGAAAAAATATTTATTTTACTACATCCACCATCAAACCCGAATGTTTAAACTTTGTTAATGGCTTTACGCGCATTCCTATGTGCTTCTCGATATTTCCTTTTGAAAAAATATATTTTCCAACATTTAAATGATTCGCTAGATAGTTTTGTGATCTGCGAACGACAGGTTCATTCATCATCCAAGTGTCGATGTGCCAATGCGCTGAATGAAAAATAATTAAATGTACATGTGCATGTCGTTAGTGCAGTATAAACAAATGGCGTCAAATTGTTGATAGGATTTTTTATTTTCAAGTCAATACTGGGTATAATTCGAATGGGAAATATGAATGGATTCAGTTTGTTGATGCAAAATGCATTAAAATAATGCAAATCCAGGGTATTTCGGTTTTACTAAAGAGCCAAAAGAATGGCAAATGGCTTCTATTAATCATATCATCAAATTTCACAAAAGTGATATTAGCTAAAGTTAAATTTGAACATACTTTCTTTAACACCGGGAACATTAAACCGCAAAAGAACCGTTAATATGCGTGAACTGTTTAAATATTGTTTCAATTCGTGCTTTCCCAATATATGGTCTAAGAATATCAGCCATAGACTTTATAATACTATTGTCTAAAATCTAAAATAAACAGCGAAAACATATGGTAAACATGCGGCAATTTTGCTAGACTGATAATATAAATTGTACATTATCACATTGAAGTACGGTTAAGCAAAAGGAGCCTTTGAAAGCAACCAGCACGACAAACGGCAAGTTTTCTGCTATTAAAAAACATATTAATTATTTGTGGCCGGTTTTTTAAACATTTTTTACTTAGCCGAAAGTGCTCAAGAAGTATCTGAGCTTAGAGTAATGAAGAAGTCAATTATTTGTCGTTTGTGTAATCCATTTGTTCGCTTGAACCGTAGGAAAGATTATGAGATGATGAGCGATTTTAAGGAACTTCTCAATTCTGCAGCTCCAAAGCTGGCCAATTTGAGCTTAAAGCGCAATAAGTTCAGTCGGTTTATATTGAGTTAGTGTATGAGCATATTTAAATATATTTTTCTACTATTCATGAAAGCCTCATTAATGGAATATTGATGAAAAAGCCATATATAAATAAATATTCCAGAGGAATGTCACTGAATTTTGCATCCATACTTAGATAATAAATATTTTTCAGTAAAGTGGTGTAAAAATGAATATTCAAATATTCTGGTAATTTGCATCAAAATTGGGGCACATCTACATCCGACACTTCAAGGCGCGAGTTTATTTTTAAACCGGAAATCTGGATAACGAATACATTAAAAAAATTAATTTGACTAACTAGTCTGTTGCTAAAAATAGACATAACACGCAGGTTGTTCGGCAAATACCTTCAAAATGCAAACGATAATGTTGCTACTTAAACCAACCATTGAGATAAGTTAAAAAATTCAATAATTTCAGTAGTTTATTTCAGATAAATAACCGCAAAGCGATTGAAGCGGCTATGATTATTTCCAGTGTGGAAACATCTCAACTTTTTCGCGGTTTCAAAAATTAGATCTAACCAAATATGAGCATACAAAATTCAATTCCTTAATCGAATATTTACAGCAAGTAATTTTCCTTTTCCGTTTTTATGATACTCGTGCCCATGGATATTCCAATTTAATTTTCGTTTGCTCAATCATTCATTTACTTTGGCGGCAAACTATTTCTTAATTGCTCTCTAAACAACAAATTTTTATGCATAAACAACAACACTTGTGCAGGATTTACGGCACCCTACGAACATGTAGTACTTTGTTTGTCGATGAATTATCGAGAATTTATAGACATATTCCTCAAACGATTTATTTTTAGATTTACAGGCCATTCCAGAAAAACCTGTTTGTAAACTCTTCAAAAGCCAGTCGGTTAATTCGTCTCGACCACTCTAAACAATTTTGAAATGCCCAAAAACTTGTTTATGGTTGTGAAGTTGATGCTTGAATTCGAATCTTTTTTCTAATTTGACTTCAAAGTCCAAAACAACTTGTCTAAAAAATATCTGGGTATTTTTTGTATTGCCTAAAATTAAATTATATTTGTGTTGTTAGTCCATTTCAATATTATTATTAATACAGATTTTATTATATCTATATTTTAATCCGAATTGCGGTTTATTAAAAATTCTTCCGGATAATTAAATGCCTCCACCCACAAACTGTACAAATTCCTGAGAATTAATAAAACGCTGGGATTCCTACAAAAGTAAATTATTTTTGCGTTTAATTTTCTGTTAATTTGCTCTAAAAATAAGTTAGAAATTCGCCCACAATTGAACGGAAATGAAACTCACTTGGGATTTTTTACAATATGTTTCATGCGAAAGGGGTTCTAAAACTTTCCTGATAGGCATTTGAAGGCTTATTGGGCTGAATTAATCATTTGTCGCATTTTGGTTCTTTTAGCTGTAGAACTTAATTAAAACCATAAAATATCCGGTTTTTCGCTTTTCAGATGCGGGGAAAATATGTATACAATAAATAATGTTGTGACCTCAAAATATTCCATTGATAAGTGAAAATTTTCAATAAACAAAATAAAGCTTGATTAACTTTCAACTCTGTTTTCTATATTCTGTTTTTAAAAAATTGCCTGGACTTGCAGTTGAACTTTTCTTTCGAAAGTTGATGTTTGCTCTTCAAAATATGGTTTTATAGTGCATATTGTAAAGAAAAGACAGCGAGGCGAATTTTGAACGAAACCTTCTTCGGTTACATTGGAATAAGAAAAGGTGTGATTTTGGTGTTTGAAGATCCCAAAGTTTCAATWCYARTCCATTGTGCTTCAMAYTATCGAASGYCTTATTGTTGTTCCGSAAWATATATTKTTATCAYTTACACAAGCTAGACTTGCCTGGCAAACAAAAAMTTATAATTCCACTTAATTAATGATCACATACATGCAACAAGACGCTTAAAGCGGCTGGTAGCAAATGAATTAGCCATTTGYTTAAATTGTATAATACAGTGTTAAATTAATGACAATATGGACATTAATTATACATCCATAGGTTGATTGTTGACTGATATTATTAACCTGTTGTTGTTGTGCAGCAAACGATAATATTGGTAGTTTTAGCTTTGTATTTCCGCATTTGAATATTCGTACCGCACAAATGTGTTCCATGTCTGCAATTTGATATTCAGAAATAATTTTTTAATGATTGCAACTGAGCAAATTGTTCAGTATGTGCCTTAAACACAGTTATTTGAGGCAACAAAAACAGTGCGTTGTAATAATTTTTAGATAAATCAATAGGAGCTAGTTAGCTGCCTGCTACACATAAATTATTTGCCTCTAATTAACACAGGTAAATAAAATGTTTAACAACATTGAATTATTCTAGTGGGTGGTAATTGCAGCTCAAATTTTATAGAGAAAGTGAAAAAAAATTAGTTCGAAACAAAATAGATGGTTTTCACAAATACACCTTCGACTGAAAGACTCGGACAAATAGTTGAAAAATCTTCTTGTTTCTTGCTTCAAAAAAATGTAAATTTTTGGGCTAATTAAATCAAAACTGAAAAACAAAATAAAGTGCTTGATAAGGCCTCAATTTAAAACCTATATCAATATGTATCAGGCGAAACCTTTGAATGGGATGGTTATTACAACAGGCCGAAAACCCAATTTCACGGTTTAAGCACAACGGTTGATTACATCCTGGTCCGGTCCATTCGGTGGGTAAAAAGAAGAAAAGACCTTTCGATTATACTCAAAATTCTGCAAACGGCAGGAAAACAATAGAATAAAACAGCGCTTATTTCGTCTCGTTCAGCCGTTTAAAATATTTGGATGCGCAAGGAAATCATCAGATAAGCTTTCCATTTTACAAAATAATTTACTGAAAATTTCAGCTTTATCAGCATCTGACTGAGTTTTTATAATCCAAGAAACCAGCCATTCATAAATATTACTTATTTCCAGCTTTATTTTCATAGATTTGCTCTCAATAAACACAGCATAATTTAGACCGAAAACCATAAGCACATACGTTTGAAAGTTCGCCGTTAAAACAAGTCTGCACCGAAATTTATCACCACTTTTAGTTGTCACGTGCAAATGTATGCGACAAATATTTTACGATGCCTAAAACTGACACCGAAATTGAATTTTCCATTTTGCATAAATCTATTGGGAAGCAATTCTGCAAGACGTAGGTACGTTTGAATAAACATGCATGTTTAGCTATCGATAATGGGCGCGCATATTGAATCCTCATAGAGCTTTAAAGCGTTTTGCTGTAAAAATATAAGCACTATAGTATACTCGATAGATACCGTTAAAGTTTTCTTTCCAATAAAGTTTCCAAAGCACTTAGTTCGTCTATACACAAAAAGCAAAAATACATACATTTTTTAGGAAAAAAATTGTTCTAAAAGCAGACAAGAATAAAATGCAATCTTAAGAACTTCTAAAACTTAGTTGCGATGGAAATCTTCAGACTGTTTTATATCGAAAAGCGCAAGCAGGTTAAGCAAATTTACATAGATATTCATCTAGCAAACAGCCAAGTGAGCATCAGCCATTAAGGGCTCAATTGCTCTATAGGCAGTCGCATTAGTTTCCTCAATATTGGAAGCTTCCTTCTAAACAACCTGGAGGAAATCTAAGAAAATAAGCTGGTGAAACTGGGTATTAAAGAAAAATTAAAAAGTTTGTAGAAATTTGTCACTTCAAAGAACTTTGCAATCTTCTAGCTTCTCTCGAGTAGACACTTTTTTCATTTGATTAATTCAACTACAGTTCTCTTACAAACTTAATTTACTTAGCACTTAGCAAAGTAAATGAGATCGCAATTTTAAGCAGAAAAATATAATTTGTTTCCCACTGTTCTGCTTATTTTTTAATTGGACCTCAAATTATCCTGCATAGCTAAGAGAGCATCTCTGATGATTAAAAGTAAAAAATTGCTAATTCCAAAGTGCTTGTCGAGTATGCCCGAAATGAAACAGCTTTGATAATTATTTTGATTTCAATGTTTTCACCCGCACATTAAGCTGGGCTGGAGAAGTTTTTGAAAAAGCAAAAGTTTCCCCATTTCATCAGAACAGTCTTGACAACTTCTTGATGTGAAGGATATTCTCTACACCCCCAGTTTTAGACATCGACAGGGATTAAATTTTGCATCTCCAACATGACACAGAGTGGAATGTGATGGCTTCCGCCACTTCTTTTACTTGAAACAACGTTTGGAGAAGGAAGCGAAGTTCAGAAGTATGTTTTCTGTACTCTGGAATTTGCAATATTTTCAAATATTCACCTTCCTTCTAAGTTGTCTAAGTTGAGGCCAAATGCTAGAAAATTACAGGTGAAGTTGATAGTTTCTCCTTAAAGCCAAGATTTCACAGAAACACTTCAGTAGAAAGGAACAAATGGACCGCCTGCCAGTGCGTTTGCTGCACTTGAATCTACACATTTTCCTATTGTTCTCCCGCATTATCCGACCCAAAAGCTTAAACTTATGTTGCGCCATTTAAACCCGCTCGTCCAATGCATATATTCCGACTTAGTCTTTTTGCTACTTGAAAAACAACCGAACTATATCGACCAAAGTATTTGTTTATGAAGCGCGATTTCTATGGAAATTTGCTCATATATTTCCAGAAATGTGGATACCCTAATAAATTGCCCACCCATGAATTCGGGAAGATCTAAAAATGCGATACTGCTTGAACGAGACTGAAATGAGCAAATATTCCTATAAGCTTCAAAACAAAATTTACAATTAGTTACTCGATTTGTTTAATCTTTTCCTATGAACATTTAAAAGTACTTTGTGAAGATAATTATATTTGGTCTGAAAAGATCCCTGGATGGCAAGCACTAAATCTTTCATTATATGTGTGTTTTGGCCAAGTTTTACAAAAAGGACATTTGAACGGTGTCCAACTGGCACACTTGTTCGCATATAAATCTGCTGCACATGCAATTTCCGTTTGGGTATTGATTGAGCTTTAACTCTTGTCCAAAATATATTTTTCGCCTGGAGCGAATTAAGCTATTGTGTCTCAATAGTGCCACCAATTCACAAAACAGCCCTCTTATAAATAGTTCATTGGAAGTCCGAATCGTAAATCCTCGAAGAAAACCCTCTTTTCAATTTTTATTGGTCGTAAACGTGAAGGGATCTGTTGGGATTTCGAAAAGCCGCTGAAAAGTTGAGTATTTATCGCTTTAAATCGAAAAAGTCACAGCCTTGAGCCATTACGATCGAATTGAACTCATCAGTGAGCATATAAATGTTAGATTGCTTCAGTTTTGCAAAATCCTTAAGTAAATATGCACATTTCCGGACAAGGTCCAAGTAAATTTGGTCCAAGTAAATTTGGGCGCCACAAGGATCAATTGCGGTTTACTTAAACTATGTTGGAGATTTTATTGTCCTATCAAAAACACATGTGTATTCAATGCGTGCTAAGCAAGTTTTGTCATTCCTGTTTTATGTAAGGCTGCCAGGACCATTCGGCTGAAATTGGGATTTGCCATTTTAGAGCTTATAGCATTGTGTATCTCCTAGCCGGATAGAGGCCCAATTATATTACTTTTAAACCGCAATGTTGCAGATGTTGTACTTTGTTGAAATATTATTTCTATTTGGAGCATTTAACTGAAGTATTCGGGTCTAACATTAAATGATAACGACATCAATATATTGTACTGCATTTTATCTTATCTTGACTGTTCTTTGTCGAATTAAGAATTAATTAATATTACATAATGGGATGATTAGAAAATTGTAATATTAGCTTTATCTAGTTTTCTGTGAAGAATATCAAACGTCCAGGTTTTCAAGCTTTTTTGGGCCTAATTTAATTGTTTGCGCTTTTTTATCATCAACGCTTTGTTTCTTACTATTTTTGGCCCTGATGGATAAAAGCTTCAAAAAGTAACTAGCAGAAAATTGAGCTCGCGAGATTCACTAAACTGTTTATTCAATTCACTTACTGAAGAAACTGCTAAAAAGGAAAAGACCAATAAAGATCTTCAACATAAACTTAAATTACTGCACGAAGAAAACATTATAAATGAAGTAATTAATGAGTTTCTGTTTGCTAAAGAATGGCTCAGATTTGCATTCGTATTTCTAAAAATTCTAGCTTCCAGCTAAAACCTGTCTGAAGCAACAAAGTCAATATGGAGTAATAAAAAAATTCAGAACCCATCCAAATTTATTCGGATGATAAAATATCACGTGATTATGTGGCAATTACCCTTGGCTGGCTCATGTTGCCATTAATCAAAATTCAGCAGACAAATAGCTTTTTTGTATGTATGATAACAGCAAACTAGACACACGTACTATTAACCATTTTCTACTGATGTTTATGACTGGCCATATTATAATTTTTCAGATCCTCTTGCACCGAAATGATATTGTGTATCTTCAAGCTAGATAGAAAATTTCATATTTGCATGCAAAGTGCCTTTAGTGACAAGAAGCTTAACAGAATCTGAAGCAGAGCAGTGTTCACATGTTGCGTTTTAAATATATATAATCAAATTTACACAGAGTTTTAAGGATTCTTTCGTCATGTAAAATTTCCAAATTAATTTCTTTAATGAGAAACGTGCTTAGCAGAATTTTTATGAAAAACTCAAACAGAAAATTTTGAAGTTCTAATCGAACTGATCTTTTATTTATCCATTTTTTATCAAATACACTTGAAAGTCTTGTAGCATCCGAAGCAGGGAGGGTCGCTTTGAGTCCATTACGCCTTTTAAGTTCTTAATGGGAAGAAAATCTTTTCTAGCGGCCCCTCTGGTTCTTTGACGGCTTTAGTAACGTAAAAGTTATAACCTACCGCACGAAATAGGGTCTTCAGCCTTAATTGCATTTTTAGAACGCCACAGTAAAGACTGCATAAACGGGAGTTATAAGACTCAGACTAAGACTAAGAGTAAGAATTCTCATTTAGAAACGGCATAAATTGATACTAATTTGCTTTCCAAATTGTTTGGGCAGTTAACTGAGTTTTCGTCAGATTTTAACATGCAAAACCAAATAAGTGAATTTACTGTTCGATTGGATTTGTATTTCAATTACACTTGTTGCAGAATTACACTACACATGTATATAGAGGAATTTCAAGAAATTTTAGCCACTTACACTTGCATATTTTTTTCGTTATACTGTATTGGAACTTTATTCGATTAAAGAACACACGGGTTATGAAATGTGCATCAATAAATTATAATTCACTATGTTTAGATTAATGAACACACGTTAGGAAAACGAAATCAAGAACATTCTTAACCGCCTATTCCAAGCTTTTTATTTTTAAACTTTGATAAATTGCGAGAATTGAGAGATGAGCTAGGTAACTTGTAAAATCCAAATAATCCAGCCTGATGAATTTTAAATATTTTATATTTCCTTGGATGCTAATTAATAAAAAGCATAAAGTTCGACTGCAGATTATTTACTTAGGAAGAGGGATTTTCCGTTGCTGATTTAATTAAAGAACCAGGTCGGATTACCTGAGTCTTTTTTAACACGGAATTAAAAATCGTTCATGAACAGATCAAAAAACATAAATTGTGTTGCATCATTTTGAAGATGTAGTTAATTAAAGTGCTACAAGCATTGATAGCAAATGGGTAATAACACATTATGTCTAAGTTAATTAATATTTTTATTAAATGAAAATAACTTATAAATTCTAGAGGCCTAAACAAAGAAATTAAAAAAATTAGTTATACAGAAAACGTATTATAAACCTGAAATTCAGCATCAAATATATTTCTAAATATTCTCAGCTTTCCTTACTTGGACCGTTCTGGAATTTTTTATATACTTTCTAATTGTCCTTTCAAACTCAGCAATATAAAATTTGTCGTTCTCGAGACGTTCAAAAGATTCTAAATATGTTTATTATTTTATACTTGAATTTAGGGAAAAACGCTTTAACTGCTCGACAATACTAATATATTTTTTTGTAAAAGCCTGGCAAGTTTTCGATGTAATTTAATTTTGTTTTGGGTTCCGTTGAAATTTTCCAACTTTTATGATCATTTCAGGTTAAGAACAGCTCGACATTCAGTAGAGGTTGAGTTTTGAATAATTTCAATTGAAATAAAAAATGTTTTAATGAAATATTCTGCCAGTGTCGATTTTTTGTCGATTCAAAATATTTCCATGTTTTTACTCCATTGATTGATTAATACCGCCTTAACAATCCTCGTCAGATTAGGCAAATTAAGAGCCTTCTCAATACGTTTAAACCAATTTTCGTGAATCTTTAACATTAATTTAAAAAAGTGCAATAAATCTGGAAACTTACGCAGAAGTCAATATCCAACACTTGGGCTTGCAGTTCAAGCAAATTATGCACCGGAACGTGCAAACCACTGAAACTCCGGCTTTCAAAATTTTTTGGCGCCAAAAATATCCAGTTTAAATCGAGATCGCACAGCACATTTTGAGGTCCGTTGATACTCACCCTCGCATGCCATCCGAACGATTACAGAACACGGGAGATACTGGAGCGCACAAGCTGCGATGTCATTTTGTTTTCACGGTCGCGTATTTACAGGCGCCATATTATTAATGATTGAAATTTTTCAAAAAAAATATTGCCTCATGTGTAGTTCCTCAATTTCCTCAGCTATTTAGGGGCAATATTTATTTAGATGTAAAAAACTTTGGGTCTACAGAAGAGCGTTTTAATGGTACTGGATGGAACTCATTCATCTTAATCTTCAAAAGTTCAATGGAACTATTTTGCGTTTTTAACATTTGCTGAAAAATTGTTAAAATATTTCATCAATTTTCCGAAGCTGACTACTTAGATTATTTGTAGTTTTTTGGAGACACTGTCTTGAATAATATTTGAAAAATTATTTCAAATTGTTTCAGACCTCTTACATCTACATACGAGCATTCGAAATTACATTTTGTGTGCATTTTGGCTGTGCTTTTTTTTCTTTTATAGCAATGAATTGAATCAACTAAATATGTAATCTCAGGTTTGAACGGCAAAACAGAAATCTGAAGACAGAAAGGAGACAATTACAAAAAAATAGAAGAAAAAAATTAATAAATTAGAAGAATCCTATAACATATAATATGTTACGTTGTGTTTTTATAAAATGCTTATCCGTAAAACATATAAAGTGTTTGAGTCCATAATCAGGGATTGTCGCTTAAAAATAGTACCCAGTTAAAAACAGCTTAAAATGGATCAAAATTATTTTTTTTTATGTTGAGAATGATGTAAAATGTGAACTATTCTGAGGGGATTGATGTTTTTTGAAAAATCGACTTCAACTCCTAAGACAATTTTGGGTCCAAAATGCAAATTTTCCATATGCGTTTTCTAGCTCATTCGATTCTTTGCGCCCTAAGTAGCTCCCAGTATGCATGCATAAAGTGTTTTTATCAATTATAAGAAATATATCGTCAGTTCAGTATTGCGACCGCTCAAAAATTGTTTTAAATGGGTCAAGAATGGCGATTATTTATGATCTCAAGTTTCTGGATTGTTTTTGATTAAGCTAATAGCATTCCCCGCTTCTCTTAGACAAAAAGATGTAAAATTAGATACTTTTTAAGAAACTTTATATTTTCGAAAAAATCAACCTAAACTGATGAAATTTTGGGTCAAAAATAAAAAAATTTACATCCCGGTTTTTTTTATCTCAATCGATTGTTTCCGACGTAAGATGCTTCCAAATATGTATGTACAAAGTATTTGGGCCAATAATAAGAAATGTTTCTTCGGTTAAAAATCGCGATCACTCAAAACGGTTTGAAATGAACCAAAAATTTCTATTATTTTGAAACTGAAGCTTCTAGAGTACTTTCCAATTGGCTAATAGCATTCCTCGCTTCTCTTGGACATACATAATGCTATAATATAATAAATAATAACATAACTTATATTTTTGAAAAAATCGACCTCAAGCACTTATGAAGTTTCGGGTCAAAAAGTAACATAAACATACTGTTTTTTTTGCTTAATCGATTGTTGCCTACTTAGGAAATTCTTTAATAGCCATGTACAAAATATTTTGGGTCAATAATAAGAAATATATCGTCGGTTAAAGATCACAACCGCTCAAAATTGTGTCCTGAAATGGTCCAAAAAGTCGATACTACGTAATCCTGCCTTGCTTCTCTTGGATAAAAATAATGTTTACTTCGAAAAATTTTGAGGGGCTAAATATTTTTTGAAAAAATCGACTTCAACTCCTTTCAAAAATTGCGATTAAAATTAAAACTACACCTGCGAGCTTTTTGCTCTCAATGGATTGTTTCCAATCAAATAAAATTCCAAAGAAAACGTCGTCGATTGAACAATGCAACCGCTCAAAAACCGTTTAAATTAGGGCAAAAATGACGCGTGACTGTGTATTTCAATGCGCTCTAATCCAAACTAACTCAAATCAACACTAAAGATTTGTTATAATGAACAGAACGCAAATTTCTCTTTAGAATATCAATATTTCTGACTGTATATTTGAAACGCATCCTTAATCAATAAACAAACAAACTAAATTCGTGCTGGTTTTTGAGTAGAAAGTGCCATTTTTTAATAGAAAGCTTGCACTCCAATTGACCCAAAGTGACCGCTCGCTAGTCATTCGGATTAACCAGAACAAACAGGAAAATTAAAATGACGCTCTTATCACCCTTTCAAAATGAAAGCTCTTTTTGGACGTCGGATTTTTCATACACTGTTTCATAGCTTTATCAATGATCGGTAGATAAAAGCACAGTCGGTTTCTACTTCCAGCCTCGTTATTTTCCATGCAGTAATGGGTGTTATGATAGAGAACTCCAATCAGGATTTTAGAGCTTATTTTCCATGAAGCTCTTTTGATGCTGGGGATTTTGCGATTATATTTCAAGTCGAGTGGAAATTTATTTCTTTTGGAGTCACGTCATTAATAAACATTTAATTGTTTGAAAACTTCCACAATTAAATCTGAACACTTTTCGCACAATTATTATATTATATTCATCGATATTTGCATAAAAATACTTCAAATTAGCGCTAAAAGTTGCCGAGATGCAGCGCAATTTTTGGAGGCGGCAAATTGAGGAATTTGCCCTTTCATTTTCAGAATACTTTGAAGCTTTTGCTTCCAAAAGTCCCCCAGTTTTGTTGACTTAGGTCCACCCAAATCTGGCCGCAGCCTCTGTTTATTTTCTTAGCTTAAACAAATAAATAAATGTAATTTAAAATCCCTTTTAATATTGGCTATATCGGTAAATACTCAAGCGTCGCATCAAATGTATTCACTGCCTCGATCAACCCGAATTTTTCCTTTATATTAAAAACCCCCAAAAATATTTTTTCACTTGGGCGTCGCATTGTTGGAATTATTTTCCCTACACCGAACTGTCTAGAAATTTGCTTCATTTATTTGGTCCCATACGGCATGATGGAAGAAGTGAAACTTTGCAAACTACATCAGTTTTTGCAAGACAAAAATGACTTTCAATTTCCTGATTTTTTTTGAAATACTGCTTACTAAAGGCTAACTTCCACGAATTACTTTTATTGGATTTGGAATAAGCTTTATAAATAAACAATTTGAAATTATAACTTTAATCAAAACTCTCTTGAAAAGTTCTAAAAAAAGCTGGAAGGGTTGCGTAAATTAAATTTTCTGATATAAGAGAGAAATCTAAAACTTGTGTTGAAATGATCCCACCTGAAAAATCCTATCGTTTGAGCTTCTGTCGTTCTTTTAAAATTTGCGGAAATCTTCAACACACATTTCAATTTGACTGGACAATGTATTTCGCATACATTAAAATTACCCAGTTACTTGTACGGTTTTTTTTGTATTTAGTTTCTATTTTTTTTCTGTCCCATTGTGAGGCAATTTATGAACAATTCGTAGTCGCGATTATTTATTTCACTAACAATCCAACTAAATTAGGTTTATATCGTTATCCTAATCAAAAAATAAACACTGTTTCGATGATGACTACTAAACGGCAAATTTGTGAATAGTTTTTGATCTTTGCATGAAACGCCTTTTTTGTGCAAAGCGATTGAAGCGTATGGCGAGTTCAAAAAAATCTATAAGAAGATCAATTAAAAGAGATATTAGGATCGTAGTAAATTCTCTAGATATTAGTGATTTAATTACATTATTACTTATTTGAGATAGAAGCAGGATAACAGATTGTTTAAATAAAATATTAAAATATTAAGTAGTAAATCGAGACACAAGACAAAAATAATAAAAGCTTTGTTACGAAGAAAAGTGAAAAATGAAAAATTAAGAAATTTCAAAAAGATGCCTATTGAGAAAATATTTGTGAGGAGCAGTCAATATTTTCACGTTAAGATGTTTCTACGTGGGAGTTTTCTGAAGATAATGTTTTTGATCGTTCCAAACCACATTTGCAAAATATGTGCTCAATAGCAAACTTTAATTTTGTTATGAGTGGTTTGTGCATAGCGAACTTAAATTTTGTCATAATTCTGTCTATAATTATTAGGCATCATTTGGGAAATTTCGTTTTGTGTGTCTTTAGATATTTAAAATTTAATTACTAATTTATGTCGTCAAAATATTTGAAAAAATGGTTTGCCTTGTGAATACATTTTTAATTAATATTAGAATTGAAAGCACAATTAATTGAATGAAACCATAAATACATTTAAATAAAAATGTTCAAAATCATCGCAATCATTGTCTAAAAACAACAAAATATGAAATTTCATCTTTTCAAAAATTCGTTAATTTTAATTGCAATCAAAATGTCGAAAGACAGATGTCCATATCAATTAAGGTTTCAAAAAAATTGCATAGCAGTGGTCAATTAAGAAAAATATAACCCACATTTTATCAGAAAATCTAGAGCACATTCCGAAATGGTTACAACACTTTCAATTTCTTTCTTACACGATTATCGCATAGAACTAGCATAGTTACGCATTTTTGTCTGGTGAATGTCTAGGTTAAATGTCTGATATAAAAGTGTGACCGGGTCATTTATTCGTCAGTTCAGTACTGAAGCTGAAACAGCCAAATCAACCAAATCAAAAATGTTCGCCAAGGTAAATAAGTTTCCAGCCCAAACAAATTTCAGTGCTCATTTATTTCAATTTTCAGATCTTCTTCGTCTCAGCTCTTGTAGCTGTTTCCCAAGCAGGAGTTTTCGAACTCCCATCGGTCAATCACGGCTACGCTTCAGTACCAGTCCATGGACATGCTGAAAGCCAAGACTACTACGCTCCTCCCAAGTATGAGTTCAACTATGGAGTACAAGACCCTCATACCGGAGACCACAAGAGTCAACACGAAATCCGTGATGGAGATGTTGTAAAGGGTTCCTACACTGTGGCTGAACCCGATGGTACCTTGAGGACTGTCCACTATACTGCTGATGACCACAATGGATTCAACGCAGTAGTTGAAAGGTCTGGACATCCAGTACATCCAGCTCCAGCTGCCCACAAAGTTGTTGTAGCTGCCCCAGCTGCCTACGCCGCTCCTGCTCAATATTACCATCATTAAGTGCTAACTAATTAGGGAAAACTTATTTATTTATTGTTTTTAATAAAGATTTTAATTTTTACGAGACTTTCTTCAAGTTATACCTACCATCTTGAAGCGCAAATTGCAAGAATAATCATATTTTCCACGAATCGCCTTTTGACTGTAATTGTCCTTCATCGACTGCTACTAACTGCAAGTAAATGCTTGATGGTCTGTATATTGCTAGTGAAACAAATCATACTTTCTCCAATTATCCAGCTGTACTTGCAGCAGCTTTATTATTGTTCTTTTACTGCCCTTGCATATGTTCCGTCATCGCAGTTAAGTTGCATTTTACCATGTTTTCTACCGAGATTTCTGTTGAAAATTTAAGTTGTTTATATTTCCTGTGACTCTATAACAACGTGTGAAGAAATGCTTATAATTTTTAGTATTTTTTAAAGGGAAAAACGTAAGTTATTCGCTTCATCATGACAAAAAGGGTTTCTGAATTATTTTTATAAGATATGTACAAAAGACGAAAAATACAAAACATTGCAAAAATGAATATCTCAAATCCTACAACCAATAGGAACTTGCAAGTTTTACAGTACGCGTAGCAAATATATACGTCTATACATTGACAAAAAATTGCTCAATTCCAGATAAAACCTCAATTTTCATACGCCTTTCACCTTAGGCGGATTTGCGATATATTAGATACCTACTTGTACACCGATTTCTAAATATTCGGGGCTCAAAAGCTTGGATTGCCGGTAACTTCAAATGTATACAGTTTATACAGAAAACAGTATACAAATGGAAAAACAATGTCGCAAATGCAGGCAAAACCTTATTTTTTTGGGCGCCTCGAAATATATACGATACTTTCGCAACTAATTTTCAAAAATTGAAATCTCAAGAACGAGAGTAAATGGAATAGTCTGCGAATGTAGAAACAATTACTGAAATTCATACAAAAAAGGGTTTTTTACTAAAGTTTGACTTTAGACCGAAACGTGATAAACTAGGCACTTGCAAGCCTATTTATAAAACTTTGAAGTTCCAAAATCAGGACAAGTAAGAACTTGCAATTTCTACCGAGCACGTAGAAAACATCAATCTTCAAATCAAGAAAAAATTGCTAATATCAATGCAAAAGCAATTTTTTCAGAGACCGATAAGTTTAGGCGGACTGGCGATGCAGTAGACACTTGCAAAATTTCAAAGCTAAAAAGTCACGTTATTTAGTCAGAACTCAATTTAAAACGCGTTTGTTCTTCCGTCGTTAAAAGATTGATGTTGAATGATTTTTCTAGAATATCAAGACACATGAATATGACCTGAGAAAATCGCTAAAATTCCAGGTAAAGAAATTCCAAATAATTAGCTTATTCCCAACTAAATGTTGTGAAAATTATACATTTTACTGCAAATTAGGAGAAAAATGTTTTCATCACGCTTATAGTTTAAGATCAATTTTTGCTCCACTGAATACTCTTTACAATGTACCATCTCATAAAAAAATTAAAACACTCATTTTCAAAGATTAAAAATTCAAAAAGCAGAACCGGTAAGAACTTGAAGAAGCTTAAGAGAAAATTGTTTCAATACTTGCACACCTATTTGAAAAATATCAAAACTTGAATATCGGAACAAAGATAAACTCGAAATGAATAGGGGAGGAACCAGAGTTTCTAGTAACTATCAATCCGCGAATTGAAAAATCGTTCAAATCCATGAGAAACTGATTTTTCAAGTGTTCTTTACCTTAGAAGCACCCTAAGATATATTGGACACTTGAACATACATTTGAAATCATTCAAAGCTCAAAAAGTAGTTTAAATAAAAACTCAAACTTTCTCTAAGGTACATAGAAAACTTCAATTTACTAACTGAGAAAAAATATCTCATAATCAAGCAAAAGCTTGTACTTTAGAAGCCGATAAAGTTAAGCGGACCGATTTACATTATACACTTGCAAACCCATTAGCAAAATTCAACGCTAAAAAAACAGGATAAATAGGAGCTTTGCAAGATAGCGCCACCCTCCTACACAAATTTGAGTTATTCAGTAACAACTCAATTTAAGGCGCGTTTGTATTTCCAGTCTTTACAAACTTGATGAATGAATGAATTTTATATATGTCGTACAGAAATATGACCTAAAATAAACCATTGGGTTTTCAAATACTCAGCTTTTGTCCAACCATATTAACCGACAGACTTTTTTTTTACTGTACGCATCCATTAAGAGTCTTTGTCCCAATAAAATTAAATACTCTATACACTTTACTATGTATATTTTCTAAAGCAGCAAAAGCAAAATGTTCATTCAAAGACCGCTAGACTAAAGTGAAACAAATATGTTATCAATTAAACTTTTATTTGCAATAAATTAACTACACCTACAATAAGAGAATCCATGCTTCAAACCTTCCTTACAAAATTTGAGGAATATTATGGCAAAATCTGTATTTTCAATGTGAAACCACCCAATCACAGCTATTTAGTGGTGGTAATATTGGGGTGCAGCAGGTGCAGCATATTTATACTGAACAGGAGCAGCTACTACGAGCTTAGCGGGTGCTGGAACATGAGCAGGCTGAACAGGGTGTCCAGACCTTTCAACTACTGCATTAAATCCATTGTGGTCATCAGCAGTGTAGTGGACAGTCCTCAAAGTTCCATCAGCTTCAGCTACGCTGTAAGAGCCCTTAACGACATCTCCATCACGGATCTCGTGCTGACTCTTGTGGTCTCCAGTATGGGGGTCTTGAACTCCGTAGTTGAATTCGTACTTGGGAGGAGCGTAGTAGTCTTTGCTGTCATAAGCGGGCCCTTGAGAGTAAGGAAGAGGGATGGATGGAGCGGCGTATGAGGCTACAGGGGCTGATACTGAAGAATAAGCTGAAGCATGCCCATAGTCGACGTAGCCAGCTTGAGCTACAGCTGCAAAGGCAACAACGGCAAATACCTGCAATTACAGAAAAGTTAAGTTGGGGTTTTACACAAAACACTGCCCTTACTTTGGTGAACATTTTCTAGCGATGTATTAAATTCAACTATACCTAAACTAGATCTTTGGACCTTTTTATATGTTATTTGAATACAACCCACAAGGTGTGAACTGATAACCCCTCCATAATTTTTTCGGTTACTTGTCCTCAACAAAATTGCGATTTGAAAGTATTTTAACTGATCCGAAAATTTGACCCAGATATATTGTTTCGTGGGTTTACCGCTCTGGGTTACAATTTGTATCGTGATCAATATCAGCTTCTGTTGTTAATGAGCCTGATGTTTGTATTAACCGTTCGACAATTAATTCTGTCCAAAAGACGTATTTAATTCATTTTTTAGATGTTGTAAGATGCTAAGAAAAATACAGCTTATTTTTTATAGTTCTATTCAAATCTTAACATGAGTAATATAAGTCGTGGACAGGGGATTGAGCGGGAAATTTCTGGTCCGTACTAAGCGGAAACCATTTAAAAAAGCTACCAAACGGCAACTTCCGTTTGAGAACTTATTATTATCTAGAAACTCTTCTACTATCGAGTCTGATAAATCTACAGAAAACCTTCTGAGTGTTATTCCCTTGGAATCCAACTCTCGCCAGCCTCACAAGTTCGCTTCAATTCTTTGTTTAACACTCGACTGTCTATCGTTATCTTGGTATGTTCCAAAACCGCATTTTTTGCGAATGAATAATATTTTTATTTCTGGTAAAAGTAGAAACTTAGATGTCCAGCCTTAGACACGTTCTATATGTTTGAAAATCAATCATGTGTTAAAAATAAAAATAAAATAATTTATTGAAAACGATAAAAAAATTTACATGTTTTTTGTGCAACGAGAGCAACATGAGTCTGTAATATAAGACGTGAGGAAAATCTGCTTTTTCCAGAGACAAATCTTTTGAGTCAAAACACCAAACGAAAATGTTTTTACAAAAATAAACGTTCTTCTCGTCTCAAGTTTTGACAAAATTTGCCCGATCTTTTCCATTCCTTTTACCTGATCTGAATGAACTTGAAATGAAATTAAAGACTTTTTTTACAATTCTCAGATTCCATACAGAATTATTCAAAATTTCAATTTAAAACCATTTTTGCTTGGATTTTGAATGGAATGTATATTTTGAGAAAACTATATTATGAATCTGTAATTGGGAGCTCATTACCTTCCATATGAAAGAAGTTTTCTCAAGCTCTTCTAATGCCAGTCGTCTCAAATACTTCGGACTCACTACGATCTTAATAATATAATCAAAAACATGTCCGAAGATCCAAAGATGCGAACATTTTCAGCATTTTACGGTCGCTAAGAGTTGTCTTTCAATGTTTTCTTTTCGTGACAGATTCTCGTGTATAACATGTTCTGTCGGCCGAATATGAAGCATTTTTTGTGGCGCCACATTTCAAATGCCTCCAGCTGGTTCATCGTCCTGACCTTTAGAGTCGACGTCTCCACTCTATATCTGTCGTTAAATTGTGCAATTATTTATTATTTTTAGCAAATGGTTGCTGTTGATGAATGTTGAGCAATCTGGCCAACCCACTAGGTATTTGTGCACTTCATTTATTTAAATATAATCATTCATATATTGTTGCCCAAGCTTCTTTCGTCTATCTGATGGAGTTAATTATACAATTTTATTTACAATGTATTATTGTTTTTGGAACACACTTACAGGCTTCCTGGAAAACCATTTTAAATGTATGTGCGCCTAAAACATTTTTTTAATTTCTTTTAGAAAAGTCTTCCTCTTGTTAACACTTGAAAAGATTTGATGTGAACACTGAAAAAGAAAACGCAAGAGTGAAACACTAGACACCGTTATTTTTCAAACAGTCAATCAAAAACTCAATATTTTGTGCATAGGCCAACCCATACTTTCACTGAATTTAGTTATTGCAAATGTATAAAATTGAGCAACAAAAAATCTTTACCAATTTTTTTGAATTTAATTATAAATATTTTAAAACGCTAAAGCATCATATTCGGACCGATTATGAAAGTAAAAATCAATTGAGGCGAGATTCTGCTTGTAAGAAGATAATTAATCATCGACACAACGGAATAAGTTTGTCACGCATTTTCAACAAAAACCGATGGTTTTTTCGTTTCTTAAACATACCGACATATCTAGGGTGCTAATGCGAGAAGAGAAAAAAGCTGAATGATTTGGCGAAAAATAGAGAAAAAATTATTAAAATACATTGTTTAAAAACGTGTTAGAGCTTCCATTTGTTTAATTATTAAGTAGAACGCACAAAATAGACCGGTTATAGAGTATTTGTACTTAACCGAAAAAGTATTTTAATTACACAGCCAAAATTCGCATTTTGGGGCTTGTTTGAACAAACTGGCGGTAATAAAGCAAATGATATTTTAATGCATTTGGCTGTTAACAGCAGCATTTATCAAATAGAAACACGAGCCAGTGAACCAGAAAAAATGTATTTGCCGATTTTCAGCTACAAATGTTTGGAAAACATAGATGTTTTCAGGCATATCTCCTGCACGCGTGTCTAGGGCAGCTTTCATTTATCATTTAATTTAATATGTTTGAAACCGCTACTTTAGGATGCGCTTGATTATCAGCAAATCATTTAGTTATTTTTACTCTTTTTGCTTTTAATTAAAAATTTGTTACCCGCATTTGCTGATGGCCATTTTTCAACTCATACGAACCCGACGAAATTAAAGCGAAATGTGCAAGTGAATTTCGACAGCATCCAAAATTGTTTTAAATAATGGCGAATTAGGGCGAGCGAGGCAAAGTTCAAACACAAAGCTTTTAATAAGGGAAGAGAAGCATGTCCTACCAGCTGCCACAAGCAGCAAACTTAAAATATCGCGAAATTCACCTGGATAGGAGACTTACATGGAAAAACCATGTGTTTTCTAAGAGAAAACAGTTGAGTTTTACTTTCGATAAAATGCACTGGCTTATCGGTCGATCTGAAAATCGATGCCTTAATTGCGTCATTCAAATAATCGTTTTTTTCTACCATTACAAAAACTGAGCGGAAACTGCATTCAAACTGCAATTTTTCAAGCTTCCCGGTAGTCCTTATTTGTTGCCCAAATTACTACAAGCGGCAATTCCCAAAATGAGCTTTTGAATATATGAAACTTGCAACAAAATTCTACAAACCAAACAAAGACAGATACTTAATGCAGATACTGCAAAAATATATTAATTGCTTCTGGTATATACACAAAAATAATAAATAATTCACACATCTCCATCGTTCGGTACTTCACATCGCAATTATCATCATTTTCTAGATCTTTGGATTTAATGGTGGTAATAAGCTGGGGCAGCGTAGTGAGCTGGGGCGGCGTAGTGAGCTGGGGCGGCGTAATGAGATGGGGCGGCATAATGAGCTGGGGCGGCATAATGAGCTGGGGCGGCAACAATAACCTTGGCTGGAGCTGGAGCTGGATGGACTGGATGTCCAGACTTCTCCACCACTGCGTTGAAGCCATTGTGGTCATCAGCAGTATAGTGGACAGTCCTCAAGGTACCATCGGGTTCAGCCACAGTGTAGGAACCCTTTACAACATCGCCATCGCGAACTTCGTGCTGAGTTTTGTGGTCACCAGTATGGGGGTCTTGGACTCCATAGTTGAATTCGTATTTGGGGTGGGAGTAGTAGTCTTGGCTTTCGTGGGCTGATGGGTATCCGTGGGAGTATGCAGGGGCGGCTGCGTAAGCGGCAACAACGGGGGCGGCTACAGATGCGTAGGAGGATGCATGACCTCCGGAATAGTCAACGTATCCAGACTGGGCAACAGCCACCAAAGTAGCAATGGCAAGAATCTGCAAAAAACATTTACAAATTAACTGTATTAAAACAGCCTAACTGTAAAAGGAAACTCAAGTTTCATGTAAACTCTGTCGTCTATTCCAGACCACTTTAATAGCAATGAGAAGCAACCCTATAAAAGGTATTACGTCTAATTCTGAACGGATTTTCCAATTTTCACTCTACACATTAACTCCGCTCCCAAAATTCACATTAATCATCAGCACTTCACAGCAAAACCAACCCAACAATAAATGTCTACTTACTTTAGAGAACATGTTCGTTACGTTTCAAATAAGTTGAATGTAACTCTAAGTTAATATCGCCCCATTTATATAGTAACATAATTTCCCATATAGTGCAAATGAATGGCCCCACCACAACATTTGACCTAGCCAAATTCCGATTCGAAAGCTTGAGACAATGCATCTGAATTTTATGGGAATTCGACCTAGATAGTTGAATTTTGTTTATGCTGTTTTGCATTAATGTTACGGTGTTATGTGTTCTAATAATTTTTTTGTCAACATCTACTTAATTATAATAGTTTATGACTTTTTAAAAACTCTCTAGATTAAGATCGAGAAGAACCTACAAAAGCTTCTTATGTTGACGAGTTTTGTTATTTTTTTAGTGGAATATTGCTTCAAACGAGCTTAAAGCTAAAGGCAAAACAAAGTATTTTATGTGAAGTCAAGCACCTTAACTTCATTGCAAATTGGTCCAGGAAGGGCTATATTTACTTGAATTTTATTTCTTGTTAACTTTCTTCTGCATTAGCTCTTTATCGACTAATAATGACTCAAATATGAAATTTTCTGCATAGACATTTTTAATGCTTACTGATTAACTAATAAGATGAAATAACCTTTTCCGCTGTTATGAAATCTGCATTTTATTTATTTCTTGATATTTTCTTTTGTTTAACTTTCCTGTTTTTGTTGTTGAAACTATCTGTTTTTTAACTAATTACAACTACGAAAAAAGGAGCATTATAATCCAATATAATTTTGAATATATAAACTTCATTAAAAT
>NW_026019087.1:0-5484 GCF_020466585.1 Dendroctonus ponderosae
AAATCCAGAAATAAATGGACGTTTTTGTATGAGTTTTAGGAAATTTTTAAGCAGAAACCCAATTTTTCATTGATTGGGTTGACTAACTCAAAAAAGTTGATAACTCAGCAACTCCTTACGGTAGATGCTTGCCATTTGGCACCACTGCAGCTGGGGTGTTTAAGCTACTTAGGGAAGAATCCATAACCGCATAGAAGTTTTTGTCGATTTTCCGAATTTAATTTAATTTTTAAGAAATTTTCGAACATCCACATACCAAACCGTTGACAGCATATAGCGCAAATTTGCACACAGTGTAGCCAGATCACTCGTAATGTATGACCAAAATCCCAGCGGTGTCCAGAGCCTTGAACATTTTTCAGATAGCCGAATTCCCCTCATGTAAATAATCAGCGCTCCAAGCAACACGGGCTCCAATGAAAAGTCTATAGCTCAACAACCCCTTGACGCATCCATTGGGAATTTTTCCACAGGGTTGCCAGGTCATCCAGAAAAATCCCCAGCTCTATTGAGCGACTGAAAATCCCTAACTCACCAACCACTTTACGTGTTTTTTCCACATTTATCCACAACCCAGCCAAAGGCTCCAGAAGCATCCCGCTAGACTCTCCACCCGAAAATAAGCCATTTGCCGTCCAAACAAGCGGCTCGTGCACATCAAAGCCCTTCTCCATACCGGAATTTGCCAAACAAAGTCGCCAAATCAGATATCAAACATCCAGATCCGTATTGGCGAAATTTCCGACCGATCGCTTTGATATCGGACCTTCAAGGAGCCTTTTGAATGGCAATCGCATTTGCCGGACTCTAATGATTAGAGTGCACGCGATGCAGTTTGAGTCCAGCTCAGCTGCGTCGCTGTAGCCGAGTCAGTTTTGGGCCCGTTTTATTAAGACGCCGGCCAGTGGCGTCGCTGTTGCTGGATCGTCGCTGTTAAAAGACAATATTTTATTTTCCGGAGGCTCATTAATATTCGCTGAGAACAAGTCGTAAATCTCTGGCAATCTCTTAGCGCATGATTAAGTAGGCAGTAGAAGCGAATCTATGTAGTTCTCGCTCGGAAACTTTATGTAAAATCGCTCGCGAAGATTTACCGAACTGGCTAAACGTAATAGATGCATTTGCTTTTAAAACTCTACTCGCTAGTGGCAAGTTTTCGGCTGCTAAAAGGGAACTTGGCCGGATGGAAACTGGGAATCCAGTTTTCCCCCGTCAACTCTCYTCAGCCGGTTGCCGAAAATTGATGGRAAACATCTYGAAAGGGCTCAAATTGCCTCTGCGTGAAGACAACCACTCAGCGCCCCCTAGCGGCRGCAATTCRCYYGATAGCCACGYGGTTCGYTTGGGGGGTTTTAGGKCWCRAATTTCCCTTTCCAACGAGACCAACCGCGATCAATTCGYAYCAGCCKTTCGGAAGTTGTGCACTTTTTGAGCACTGAAAAAATGCGAATTTTGCCCTTTTTTYCSCCGATTTTTGATGATTTGAGGGCGGAAGCCCCCAAAACAACARTTTTTTTGAGTAGGTTTTGGCCAACGGYTTTTRCCCTCTGGCGGCCGTGGATCAAACCAAAACCGCCCAGTTGCAAATGGAAGTTTTTCCGAAGGAAGTTTCCTTTTGAATGACACCCAAACCAGTTGTTTGGGTGCAGCCAATCCGAAGATACGCGCTTTTTGAAAACCCTGAAATGGTAGAAAGTTGCCCAAAAAGCTGAAATTTTAACCAACGGCCAACGGCGATTTTTAATGAAAACAAAACAACTGTTAAACGTTGACAGTTCAAAGTCGTCCCGCAGCAGGGCAGTTGAAATGTCGCGAAAGTTGACAGCTGACTGACACAAATTGACAGAAGTCAATTTGAAGGTGTTTGACACAGAGGTTTTTTGTAAAGATCTACTGTCAATCTATGAGACGATTGTCAGACTTTCGTTAGAAATGTCGAATTTTTGCTAGAGAGCAAAGTTTTAGAGAATTTCATGAGCTTGAAGCTGGTTTTTGTGTGTCAAAAAAGTGTCAAACAACCGAGTGAGAACAGTCAAAATGTCTAAATTTTGACGCAAAAATGTCAAAATGTTGAAATCTAAAATGCATGAGTGAAAGCAAGCACCTCCAAGCTGTCAAAACTTTTTTTTTCTATTTGATAAAATGTGTCAAACACCTACCGAAAGTGGGGCAAACATTAATGAAATTGTCAAACTTGTCGAAACATCTTAAAAAAGTGTCCAAAACCGATTGAGAAGCTTAAAAATTTCAAAACGCAGTCATAATTTTCAGTAAAAAATGTCAAAATATTGAAACTTAAAATGCAAATGAATTTAATGCAAGCAGCACAGAGCTGTTAAACGACTCTTTAAAAACTGTTTGATTCAAATCTGTCAAACAGCTGTCGAAAGTGCGCCAACTATTAAGGGAACTGTCCAACAACTGTCAAAAAGCAACTAAAGCTATACAAAAACGTCAAAATTGAGCGCGTAAGCGTTTCAAATTGAGTCAAAAAGTGTCAAAAATGTTTTAAAATTTCAATTGCGTGTCAGTCAAATGTTTCCATGCGTCCGTTTTTTTACATCCCCTATAATTTCTCAGACTTGTCAAAACGTCGGAAAAAGTGTCCAAAACTGATTGAGAAACGTCAAAATTTCAAAATAGTTATAGTTTTGAGTAAAAATCTTGAAAACCAACCTTCGAATGAGTGAACGCAAGCACCTTCAAGCTGTCTAACACGTTTTTTTACCTATTTGATTAAAATGTGTCAAACACCTACCGAAAGTGGCGCAGACATTAATGAAACTGTCAAACAACTGTCCAAAACCACTGAAACTCTAGAAAAACGTCAAACTTGACAACATTTCTCAAACTTGTCAAAACATCGGACAAAAGTGTCAAACAACCGAGTGAGAACAGTCGAAATTTCTAAATTTTGACTTAATTTTTACGAAAAAATGTCAAAATGTTGCAACCGAAAATTCGAATGAGTGAAATCAAGCACCTCCAAGGTGTCAAACCACTTTTTTTACCTATTTGATTAAAATGTGTCAAACACCTACCGAAAGTGGCGCAAACATTAACGAAATTGTCAAACTTGATAAAACATCGGAAAAAAGTATCCGAAACCTATTGAATTACGTCAAAATTTCAAAATGTAATCATAATTTTGAGTAAAAAATGCTAAAATATTGAAACTTTAAATGCAAATTAATGTAATGCAAGCAGCTCAAAACTGTCAAACGACTTTTAAAAACAACGTTTGATTCAAATCTATCGAAAGCGACGCAATTATTAACGGAACTGTCCAACAACTGTCAAAAAGCAACTAAAGCTATACAAAAACGTCAAACAAATTCGTAAGCGTTTCAAATTGAGTCAAAAAGTGTCAAAAATGTTTTAAAACTTCAAGTGCGTGTCAGCTAAATGTTACCATGTGTCCATTTTTTTATATCCCCGATAATTTCTCAGACTTGTCAAAACGTCGGAAAAAAGTGTCCAAAACTATTCATAGTTTTGAGTAAAAATCGTGAAAACCAAAATTCGAATGAGAATTAATGAAACTGTCCAAAAACGACTGACACTCTACAAAAACGTCAAACTTGAGCACTTCAGCCTATCAAATGGAGTCTAAAAGTGTGAAACATGTTTCAAAATGTCAAATGCATGTCATTTAAAAGCTTTTTACGTTCTTTTTTTTACAGTTCCGATGATTACTCAAACTTGTCAAACCATCAGAAACAGTGACAGGCGCTTCAGTACTATGCTATGCAGAAAATGTGAAGAAGAAGCGATTTTTGAMRAAAYTCSGAGRCCTTGAGGACATTKTTCGGAAGRAAGTTGCTTTGACGCCCGTCAACTGGCGTTTTTGGACGTTTCAACATTTTCAAAAAACTTGTATCTTCCAAACYGCAAGTCCGATCCGGGCGGTTTCAGYCYCATTGGAAAGGGGATTTTTGCGGCGTCAAATCCAAGAACCACCCGACGCCCTGTGATGGGCACCCCGGGCACCAGGGGGCGTCTTCCAGTCGGGCCCCAATCGGCCGGCAGCGCCCACGTGGCAGGCTGCGGCAACCTAACCTATCGGGCGACGTCTGCAGGCTCGTGCACCGAGCCGCCCTGACCGCTGCAGCGGCTGAATCCGGGCTGGCGGGCGCGCAGGACGGGGCGTCGGCGCAGCCATCCGCCTCTTCGCCGCCGGCGGCGCGCATTCCGCTATGAAGTTTCCTCTGTGCCAGACCAGGTGAAGGGCGCGCCGGCCACAGACTCGTTAAGCCGATGAGTAGAGTGCGCGTCGAGTCGCGCGCGAGTGAGTGAGTGAGTGTGATTAGGATGGCTTCTCGTGCAGCGACCCGCCCGGGCCGCCCCAAGCCCTAAGCCATGTCCAAGTGGTGGATTTACTGTGCCGGACTGTTGTGGCTGGTCGTCAGTGCCGCCCAATCGTCCCAACCCGACCATGGAGGCGCCCATCAGGCCAAACGAGGTGAGTCGCCCCCAGGCGCCCTTTCCCCCTTTGAGTGCTCACAACTCTGCTGGATGTGCCACACGTTTATTTTGTGATTGATTAATTATCGGGGCTCTCCCTGCTGGCGGGGACGAGGCCCCTGGGGGGCGGCGCGATGCTGGTGGCCCCCCGGGGGCTTGGGGCCCTCCAGCTGCCTGTTTTAAGCGAGAGGCTGCTGAGGCAGTGGTGGGGTAGTGAGGCCATTGATTTAGTCGCGCCAGCCCTTCAGGTGCGGTTTACTGGGAAACCATCGCCAACAGAAACATTTTGCTAGACAGCCACTTTGTAGCCAATTTCATGGGCTTCATCAGGGTTTTTGAGTTTTGGACCCACGCGGAAAAGTGAGGGAGTTACGGGGCGGAGAGCGGGACGCCGCTCGAACTCAACGCCCTGAGCGGCCGCCCTGATCAGGGCCTGTTTTCTCCTAAACCCCTTAGCAAAACCACAACTAGTTGTCCAACGTTGTAAACTCAACCCTTGGGCAACCCTGTGGAGGGCTGGGGGATGGATCGGCATCCTCAATAACTTTTTGGGGTAATTTAACAGGGTTCGTTGCAAATCAGGCACTTCTGAGCGAACGTTGGCGTCTTCAGTGGCTTTTTCGCCAGCTGGGTGGGCGGCAGCAAATTTTACCTCCCGAGGCGAGTTGAAGGAAATTTCATTTCCTGCAGGCGGTTTTTGGAATTTTTCCAAAATCTGCGCCCGTTTGAGCGTTAGGGAAAAATTGGGGTGTCTGTGCTGGAGGCCGCAATGGCCAACTACTCTAAGGCACAGGCTGCAAGGTTTTTTGCGAGAATGAGTGCAAATTTTGTCAAGTCAATTTAACTGTCTTCAAGCGACTTTTTCAATTTTGATCCCAACCTGAAGACGACTTAGGGGCAGAAACGTTGGACAGGGCAGGATTTTTTCAAGTCTTACGATGGCAGTTTTCTGAGAAAACGTCCTAATTGCGTAAAATTTTCCGTTGAAGCCCAAATATCCATGTAATTCACGATGTAATC
>NW_026019088.1:0-5507 GCF_020466585.1 Dendroctonus ponderosae
GGTGTCAGTTACTTATAATTTTTCTAAATGCTTTGAGATTATTATAAATTCCAAATCAAATTCATTCCTGGGTTTCAGTCATTTATTGTCTCTATTTATCAATGTAAATACGTTTCGGTGTACTTTTCCACCATCATCAGTTTTTATGTGAAGCGTTGTTGCTGCTTTAAGCCTTGGCATGCATTTGGAGTATTAATTTTGTTCATTATCGGACACAAAACTAATAAAATACTCTTTATATTGATTTATTTTACTTTCAGCTATTTTTCTTTGCATTCTGAGGATATTATTTTTAGTTTGCAAAATTCTTCAATATACCGGGTGGTAGTTAACATTTTATGTTTATTTCATTTAATTAATGTATGATATACTGAGC
Source organism: Dendroctonus ponderosae (assembly GCF_020466585.1). Lineage (NCBI taxonomy): Eukaryota > Metazoa > Arthropoda > Insecta > Coleoptera > Curculionidae > Dendroctonus > Dendroctonus ponderosae. The sequence goes on from NW_026019088.1 coordinate 377, forward strand.
TGAGATTGTCGGTATCCGATCTGAAATTCATAACATTGTTATGTTTTTTAATCTACATCATTTCATGGACTCTTCTCTTATTATAATTACTCTGGTTAATAGGCATTTTTGTGTTATCAAAATCAAAATTATGCAACTTCTGTTGTGCATGCTGTGCTAATGCTCTACCATAGCAGAAGCTGAAAGAACTCAAGGCCACAAACGGCGAGGAGAGTGGTTCCAGGAAAATAGTGGACGATAAATGTTCGGGTTTCAGGCACACGGGAACACGTATTGGACATAACCGAATCATGGCCTTCCAGGAGCACTCAAAGCACAATAATTGACACTTTCCCAAGCACCAAATAAATACCGGGGAAGCGCTACGTTCCTACCACCTTTGTACGATACACAATGGATCAGGAGTTAATTAACTGAATACGAGAAGCTGCTTGATAAGAGTGGATAATAAGGAAATTACTCAGGCACTAGCTTGTTTGGAGTTAACCATTCAAATGTTTGGTCTTGTATGGTTTGAGGGTTGAGGCTATGAGAACAGGTTGACATTTCGTCAACAAATCTTGTTGAATTTACCGTTTATCCTTGTCTATCTTATAGTCAGTCTGTATAATTCCATGGTTACCGGAGTTTTAAATAATTACGAACCCACAGGTATTTGCGCAATGTTAATTAGGCAGATTACCTTGAAAAACATTGCTGCCGTATTTCTGATATAGTTTTTTGCAAATTTCTCAGTTTTTAATAACAATTAATTTATTTTACTATTTTTCCTGTACTCCTATAACAGCGCCAGACAACGCCTCCAGAAGAATGACGATAATTTTGAATAACCCTCTATACGGATTTTTCCGAGGTGTTTGCTCTGTTGGATCATGGTGCTCTCATATCATGTGTTGTCAATATTGACTGATCGTATTACACTGACATGTTCATTCGATCCTACTGTTGTGATCAGACCTCGCTGCCCTTTGTGGCAACGTAGGGTGTGCCACAGAGCAATGTTTTGGGTACTTTGTTGTTCAACTTGTTCATGAATGGCATTGTTTATGTTAATATGTGGACGACGTGAAGCTATGCAGACTACCCTCTCTTGATTACTGTTTTCGTATTCCGCGGTCGCTTGATGATATAACTGCATGGTGTGGTAGTTCCCTTAATGTATCCAAATGTAGAGTCATGTCTTACTTCTTGAGGCGTGATATGGTCCAACATATATATAAGTTTGGTGTCTCCCCGTTACCTAGAGTCACAAGAGCCATTTGCCAAAGATTTGGGTGTTCTGTTTGATCAGAAATTGAGTTTTGCTTTTCGTATAGCTCAATTAACTGGCTCAGCGAAGGATGCTTCAATTTGTTAGCCCTTCGGTTACAGACTTACTTCCACTCGTACGCTGAAAATATTGTCTAATAGCATCGCTAGATCCAAGCTTGACTGTGTATCTATAGTATGGTCTCCGTTCTCGGCTAACCACATTAACGCCCTCGAAGCCGTACAGAGACGATTTGTAAAATACTTAAGTTACCGCATACATGGGATTTATACACCTATTGGGTACTCTCATTCTGAACTTCTTCGGAATCATTTGTTCGCATCGCTTCAGGATCGACGTATACTGGTTGAACTTCGTATCTTGTGGGGTTCGATTTGTGACTCTATAAATTGTCCGATCATACTTAGTAAACTTACGTTCCTTATTAAGTCGATGACCTCAAGATACTCTCACTGATACCTTTTATCTTCCAAAGTGTAGAATAGACGTGTCCAAGTTTTTTTTCCGACTGCGCACGCTTAGAGCTCTGGGGGAGACTGGACTCTGGCAAACCATATGTGTATGTTTCTAAATATAATAATTGTCGGTCTTAATCGGGAAGCACGGGAAATCACTTTGCCCACTGCCTCGTCGCCTTTAATAATGTCCAACGCAGTTGTAGACGAAACGTCAGGAAAAAAATCCCATGGACCACGGCTTCAAAGCCCGGAAAACATTTCTAAATGTGATTTGACCGGCCGTGAAAGCCTTCATAGTCTGATATAATAATTGTGTTCAAATATTCAATGTCTTATACGTGGTGTTGTTATATAGTATCACTCTATAAGTGGCTTACAGCTGGCGAGAAAACCTTAAATAAACTCCGGTAACCATGGATAAACACAGAGCAAAGAAAATAAAAGAGACAATAACATACTTTGAGGTTAGGATAGCGGTGTCACCTTGCGGTCAGTGCTGTCTCCTTTTTGGGGCAAATGAGTGACTAAATCTGATCCAAAACCATCTGTTAAAGGTTATCTATCATCAGTATTTATCTATGCATTTGAGTCTGTAACTCCAAACAAGTGCCTGTGTAATCACCTTATTATGCACTCCACTCGAGCAGCTTCTCGTATTCGGTTAATTAACTCTCATTAAATGCTCAATTCATACCGGTGTTCAGTAATCCATTGGTTTAATGTGATCTTACATACGTGGTAGGAATGTAGCCGGTATTTATTTGGTGCCTGGGAAAGTGTGAGTTGCTGTGCAATGTTCTGAGTGCCCCTTAAAGTCTCTTCTGCAATTATGTCCAATACCTGTTCCTCTGTGTCTGGAACCGAACATCTATTGTCGTCCACTATCTTCCTGGAACCACTCTCATCGCCGTTTGTTGGCGTGAGTTCTTTCAGCTTCTGCTATGGTAGAGCATTAGCACAGCATGCACAACAGAAGTTGCATAATTTTGATTTTGATAACACAAAAATGCTGATTAACCAGAGTAACTATAATAAGTGATAGAGTAATTATAATAAGAGTCCATGAAATGATACAGATTAAAAAACATAACAATGTTGTGAATTTCAGATCGGATACCGACAATCTCAGCTCAGTATATCATACATTAATTGGCGTGAGTTCTTTCAGCTTCTGCTATGTTACTGTAGCATTTCCCATAAATTAATCGGATATCCGCAAATTCGTGAAAGGAATTCAAAGTAAGTCACAGTTTGATAAATTATTGGTATTATTGACAAGGGCTACCCACCTGTAACTATCTGTTAATGACAAAAAACATCATTGCCGTTTTGACTTTACATCAAAAAATTGTAGAAGAAAACTTTTTTAATATCAAAAATTTTTGTAATTTGATGCAAAGATCGTAATTTTTCTTTATGAATGCTTAATTATTCCAATATGCTTCCAATTAAACGTAAAACAATTTCAAAATAATGCTTAATAACAAAGTTGAAATTATATTTTCAACTGTTAATATCTTCTAGAAATTATCGAAAAAAAAATTCAATATTTTTTTCGTAACTTCCAAGTGAGCTCCTATTACCCCTTAAAAGGAATGACGCCAATTTTGAATCATCCTGTATAGTAAAATTCATAAATTGACTAAATTTGAGAGCATTCCATTAAAAATGTGGAGGTAATGTATGCTCCGATTTCTGTATTAATTTTGTACACTGCCATAAAATTGCCAAATTTGTTAGAATTGACAGAAAATAGGACGGTTACCTACATAGTTTTTCGAAAATATACATGGTAAAACCACATTAGGGAATGATTTCTTCCATTCTTCTTGCTGTAGCTAATACCCTTCATGTTTAAAAAAGGAACGTAGTATAAATGTGAATTACTTTGAAAAGATGCAGGGTGATAAGCTGTGGCGAATAAACCATCTATATGGACTTACCATAATACGCATACTGGTCGTCATCAATCACGCCGTAAAATGCAATAAAGGTACCTGAAGCATGAATGGAACCCAGTTCTAAATAAAACAAAATGAAAAGCTATTCCCAAGTACACCTACTTACACTTTTCCTTCCGTATTCATACATAATTTTGACCAGCAGTGTATGTGTACAAGTTTTCTCAAGCGGAAAGTGGTTCAATGTTAGACGAAGTAAATATTGAAAACCTTGCCTAACCGCAGCTGAATAAACTTGATATAAGAACGCAAACCTTTCTTCTGTGATGTGATACTTTCCAGAAACCTACTTTACTCCAATCTAATGAAAATATATGAAATAGTTTTACATCAAATGATGCATAGTATACAAGTATGAACAAATTTCTACGAACAGTTAACAATACGTGGTGTATTGAACTTGTAATCTAATATGACATAACCAGAACTTTTAAGTTGCTTAATTTTCCTAATTAACTCGAGAGTATTACTCGCTTTCTTTTTAGCAAAGTTAGCTTAGATATGGCTTGAATTACCACATGAATGTTTTATACAGTTAAATAATTGCTTATTTAGGGTGACAAATTGAAAACTTGCAATTGCAATATGCCAAGAACAAAAAAGATAAATTCGAAAACTTTTCTATTACAAGGAAGGGTAGCAAATTTATTTATCAACTAAACTGCCTTCACTGATCCTCTAGCCTCTAGCGACCCCAAATTTAAATTTTAAACGGCAACCTCGTACTTGTCATATTTTGTTTTAAAGCTCTTCAAAAATGCTTCACGATTACTTTACTTATTAATTAATTAAATTGAAAAATAATTCGAATTGTAACAATACATTTTATTGAATTTCAGCCAAAATTGTTCATTTGGATATCATTTCGATTACTTGTTTATTTAAAATGTATGAACATCTAACCCAAACACCTTCTGGCGACATAAACACGATTTTGTTTTGCTCGGAGTTTTATTGATTAATTTGAAAGTTTGCTTTTTAAAAACGTCTTATTTTCAAATTAATACAAACAACAGATTTTGGTTGCAACCGAACCTTCACTATGACTTATGACTCGTATATCTTAAGACTGACTAAGATTGACTGTCGATTATCTGAGACTGACTTCTTATGACTGGTAACCTAATGACTGGATTATCGTTTCTGCTCTGGCTTCTTTTATAGTTAAATCATGCTGATCATAGCAGAAATGATAATACGTCTTATTTTACAAGAATAGTCGGCATAAGTGGCCATAAAATTTCGGTTAAGATTTATTTCAAGTTTACCACACCAAGTTAGTTGGTACTTCATGTTTGTCCCGACCTAAATCAAATGAAGATTAATATTCATACTGTGTGCATTAGTGCTATTATGGTCTTTGTTGTGGTGTTTTCCACAATGGCTATACAGGGTGAGTCAAAATTGGCGTCATTCCTCTGGAGGTGTTGGGTGGCGCTGTT
>NW_026019089.1:0-2255 GCF_020466585.1 Dendroctonus ponderosae
CAAGCAATCTCCGAACTTCGAGACAGCTATTCGTCGATTTTGGTACACGTGGTACCGAAGAAACAACCCTTGTGGCAGCGTTGGATTGAGAAAGTGAGTCTTTCCCAATTTTCTTATCCTTTTCATATGTTGCTTAATCTGCTCAAGTAAAGTACACACGCTCATATTTTTTGATTCCACAAATTTCAGCCCACGTTGTTTTATTTGTCTAACTTTTGCTCATCACGTGTGTCCAAACAGCGGTCACGTAACTAATTTAAATCTGACCTTGCACTTACAGGATTAATTGCATAATTTTTACGCCTGTTAATTACTTTTATTTGTATTTGCAACCTCTAACGGACAATGGATACTTTAATACGTAAAATGGCCGCCATCAAGAGCAAACTAACCTCATTTAAAAAATTTGTGAGCACGCTAGAAAGCTTGGGTGAGGAGGTAACACCTGTTCAATCTTTGCAATTAAGAAAGCGTTTGGAGTTGGCAACTCAGTACTTAGCCAACTTCGAAGAAATTCATCTACAAATTATAGAAGTTTCTCCGGACATCGAATCGGAAACTAGCAAATTCGATGAATTTCAGAACAATTACTTCGAAGCAATCTCGGAAGCAGAGGCGTTGCTTCGTGTTGTCAAAGATGACTATCATACACCTTTGTCTTCTAATTCAGATTTACATAACAGGCATAACTTTGCTCATTCTGATTCTAGCTCACATAGAAATTGTAGTATAAAGCTTCCCACTATCGATTTGCCAAAATTTAACGGTGATATTGAAAACTGGCTAGAGTTTAGGGAAATTTTCAGCAATTTAATTCATGGGAATCCAGAAATCTCTGACGTCCAGAAATTGCATTATTTGAAGGCTGTTCTTGTTGGTGAAGCCGCTGACATTATTAAATCTTTGGAATTTACGGCAAGCAACTACCAAGTCGCTTGGACTTTACTTTGTGAAAGATTTAATAACCCGCGCATGCTGGTGCATAATCATTTTAAGTTGATACTTGAAATTGAGAGCCTCAATAAAGAATCTCCATCACAGCTGAGAAAAATTAACGACACACTTTTCAAACATGCTGCAGCTCTCAAGTCTCTTGCCACAGAGGCTGAATTATTCGATACATTCCTCATTCACATGATTTCCAAAAAACTTGATGCAACAACTTCTCGTCAATGGGAAACTTTAAAAAATAATACCGGTACGCAGTTACCCAATCTTAGCCAATTCAGAGATTTTCTAAAAAATACTGCAAATCTGTTGGACTCCTTGGCGCCACGCCAAATCAAAGTATCTAGTGAAAGGCCTAAAACTCATTTTAAAACTTTCCACTCAAGTGCTCCGAATTGCATCCTATGTAAACAATCTCATTTTTTGTACAAATGCAATGAATTTCTTAAACTGTCTCCGAGGGAAAGATCTGCCAAGGCTAGAGAATTGAGGGTGTGCCTCAATTGTTTAGCAAAAGGTCATTTTGTGCCACAATGCCAGTCTAAGTTTACTTGCCGCAGCTGCAAGTCAAAACATCACTCTCTTTTGCACATTGATGTAGCTACTTCTTGCGCCTCTCAAGAGCCATCTAGTTCTTCTTCTGTAGCTTTTCATGAGGTTTCAACTCAATCAATTTCTGCTTTTTCCGCTAGCACCACTCAAGTTTTACTACCCACTGCTTCTGCCAAGATCCGTGATTCTTTCGGCAACTTTCATTCGGTAAGACTTCTTCTCGATTCCGGATCGCAATCGAACTTTATACGTTCTGATTTATGCAAAAAACTGAATTTACTTGTTCAACCTGCCAACATATCAATCTCCGGGCTAACTAAGGCCACTACCAACATCAACTCCAAATGTGAGGTAGAATTACATGCACATAGTTCTTCATTCACAAAAAAATTGTCATGTTTAATTCTTAATGAAATCACAGGCAGTCTACCTGCAGTCCGCGTGGACAAGCAAAACCTCAGACTTCCAGACAATATCCGCTTATCAGACCCCATGTTTAATCATCCTTGCGATATTGACATTTTGATAGGCGCCCAATCCTTTTTTGATCTACTCTGTGTTGGGCAAATTCGCTTAGGTCCCAATCTCCCTACCCTGCAAAAAACTCGGTTCGGTTGGGTGGTGTCCGGACCAATTGGATTCGAATCGCACCTCAAAGTGCACTGTCATTTTGCTAAGCAGGTAAATGACGTACCTGATCAACTTTCGCGTTTTTGGGAGCTTGAACATTATCCCACAGAAAAGGTCCTGTCTGA
>NW_026019089.1:2286-3871 GCF_020466585.1 Dendroctonus ponderosae
AAAAACACATCTCGAAATTCTGATGGAAGGTTCATCGTTTCCATTCCATTCAAATCGTCCGTCGAGCTGCTGGGTGATTCAATAGATATCGCCAGCAAACGTTTCTTTGCTCTTGAAAGGAGACTTCACTCAAACGCAAACTTTCTAGAAACTTATTGTCAGTTCATGAAAGAATATGAAGACTTGGGACACATGACCGTCTCTTGTCTTACTACATCTGAGACCTCTTACTATCTTCCTCATCACGGTGTTTTCAAAGAAGAGAGTCTTACCACGAAGCTTCGTGTAGTTTTCAATGGGTCCATGCGCACAACATCAGGCCATTCTCTAAATGATCTCCAAATGGTTGGACCCACCATACAACAAGACCTGTTTCAAATCCTCGTTCGTTTCCGTCAGCATCGCTACGCTATTTCTGCAGACATTGAGAAAATGTACAGACAAGTTCTCGTTGAGCCCTGCCAGAGACCTCTGCAGCGCATTCTTTGGCGCACCTCTCCTTCGGACCCTCTGACGAGCTATGATCTAAACACCGTTACGTACGGCACTGGATCTGCTTCTTTTTTAGCTATTCGCTCATTAATCCAATTAGGAATAGATTGTGAATCTTCTGATCCCGACATATCATCCATTATAAAGCGTGACTTTTACGTCGACGACTTATTGACTGGTTCCGATAATTTGCTGCAATGCCAGAATATTTGTTTATCTCTCTCCAATATTCTCAAAACTGGATGTTTCAACCTTCGCAAATGGATCTCCAATGATCCTAGGGTCTTACAAGGTCTCCCTAAGTCAGACCTCCATCCGAGTGCACTTCAATTTGGTTCAAATGAGCATACACGCACTCTTGGTCTAATATGGTCCTTTCACTCGGACCACTTCATGTATTCCATTTCAAAATCCTCAGTTGCGGCTGATACAAAGCGCACTATGCTGTCCGAGGTTTCCCAGATCTTCGACCCCCTTGGCTTACTAAGCCCTTGCACTATCAATGCCAAAATTCTATTGCAGCGGCTTTGGTTGGAGAAACTCTCTTGGGATGACCCTTTGCCTATCCCTATCCAACTAAAGTGGAAGTCCTATCGTGATGAATTGCTCGACTTAAACAATCTTCGCATTCCTCGCCATGTGCTGTGCGAAAATTCCATCGAAGTTCAGTTGCATGGATTTTCCGACGCCTCCCTGCTGGGTTACGGCGCATGCATTTATCTTCGTTCTCTCGATAAAAACAACAAAGTTCACGTGCACCTTCTATGTGCGAAAGCCAAAGTTTCACCCATAAAACCTGTCACTATTCCCAAGCTGGAACTTTGTGGAGCTGTAACACTTTCCAAACTTGTTGTTCAAACTGTGAAATCTCTTGATTTAAAATTATCTAAAATTGTTTTATGGACAGATTCCTCTATAGTGTTGGGATGGCTGAAAACCAGTCCTAACCTCCTGAAAACTTTTGTATGCAACCGTGTTGCGGACATCCAGGAACTAACGTCTAATGCGTCATGGAGGCATGTTCCTACTCAAATGAATCCTGCAGATCTTCTCTCCCGAGGTGTTTCTCCCCTATTATTGAAAGATTCTCATT
>NW_026019089.1:3958-4346 GCF_020466585.1 Dendroctonus ponderosae
AAACAAGACTTCAGTGTCTTACCACCACTTTGAATATATCGTTTCCAGTTTCTAAATTTTCTAGTCTCTCCCGTGTTATGCGCGTACTCGCCTTCTGTTTTCGTTTTCGCGCTAATTGTGCGACCAGCAAAGAAACTCGTTCGGTTGGGCCTCTCACTGTTATTGAGCTTCGATCGGCACTCATGTGTCTAATTAAAATTGCTCAATATGAGTCATTCAACGAAGAACTTAAACTTTTAAGGAAGGAGAAGTGTTTGCGGCCATCTTCATCCATTCTCAGTCTTAATCCATTTTTGGATCCTGACGGCATTATTAGAGTTGGTGGTCGGCTCAATCATTCTCATTTTCCTTACGAAAAGCGACATCCAATTCTGATGTCTGGAAAGAA
>NW_026019089.1:4435-5199 GCF_020466585.1 Dendroctonus ponderosae
ACTGGATTGTTTCTGGACGTAATCTCGTTAGAAAGGTTGTTCATGCATGTGTTAAGTGTTTTCGATCATCTCCCAGGTTTACTAATCCAATTATGGGAAATTTGCCTTCTCACCGTGTAAGGCCTTCCCCCCCTTTCCATGTGTCGGGAGTTGATTATGCTGGACCATTTACGATAAAGGACCGTAAGGGAAGAGGTTGCAAAACTTCTAAGTGCTACTTATGCCTTTTCGTCTGTTTTTCAACAAAATCTGTTCATCTTGAGCTGGTAACCGATTTGACCACCGAGGCCTTTATCCTCGCTTTTCGTCGTTTTGTTGCTCGTCGTGGTAAACCATTGCATGTTTACTCCGACAACGGCACTAATTTTGTGGGTGCAAATTCGGAATTTCTAGAGCTAGGAAAATTTCTGCAATTGAATAATAGTCTCATTTCCGAATCAAATGCTAACGAGGGAATCAACTGGCATTTCATACCTTCACATAGCCCTCATTTTGGCGGCCTATGGGAAGCGGGAATCAAATCCTCAAAATATCATCTGAAGCGTGTTGTCGGTAATTCAATCTTAACTTTTGAAGAGCTGAGTACTTTGCTCTCACAGGTAGAGGCAACTCTAAACTCCCGTCCTATTTCCCCACTGTCCTCGGATCCCAATGATTTACAGCCACTGACTCCGGCTCACTTTCTCATTGGAAGACCTATGACAGCCTTGCCAGATCCAGACGTCACCCATATATCTGAATCCAGACTGTCAACATTTCAACGC
>NW_026019089.1:5438-5551 GCF_020466585.1 Dendroctonus ponderosae
TCGCTCTTTCGCGAAGTTGTGTCCTTTACCGCTGGAAAATGACTCCATATCAGTGCCATAACTTTGTGCTTGTGTCAAAACTATTGCAAGTTTCTATTGGTCATGTTGTAAAA
>NW_026019090.1:0-109 GCF_020466585.1 Dendroctonus ponderosae
GGCTGATTAGTTATGTTTTAGTAGGTAATTAAGGTTAATAGTCGATAGAGATTCTAAAATGAATGCAAATAGTTCTTAAATTCAATCGCTAAACGGATCTTTTTCGAGA
>NW_026019090.1:1108-5543 GCF_020466585.1 Dendroctonus ponderosae
GGAACGCATATGTACGTTAAAAATTGAATTACTGAATCAATTGTACGCAGAGATCGTTTTGTTGCTTCGTCAAACTGTTTAGCAACTTCAACATATCTGAAAGCCAAACGTAGCACGAGTCGGAATTACATTTGCTCAAACATACCCAACAGTGCTGGCAATATGAAAGGCATATCCTCCTTGCTTAACGAAATTAATACCTTGCGAGGCATTAAGCCAAAATCGATTACTATGTTTCAAAGCGTACTGGTAAATTCTTTGACGAGTAGCTTCCTGCACCAAGTCACTAGGGTTCTAAAATATTCAAGTCATAAAAAGTTTGAATAAATGCAACTTATTTCTACCTACCAGGAAATAGTAAGTGTTATATGATACCGAATCGGTACCCAAAGCAATATTTTTATCCAGTAGGTCATCAAATCGTTGCACATTTTTGGTTGCCGAGTGTAATAAAACCAAGAAATGTGCCGTATATGCCACATTTATCAACATTAGAAAAATATAGATACTGTAGCACGCGATCCTCCCGGTATGTGTAGTTAACGTTATGTAAGATGCTGAAAATAATAATGTTGTACAAAATGTCCCGTAACTACATGACCATAATGCTGCTTATCTGTCCCTGCTTATTTGGCTCAAAAGAAGACGATGTGACCCAACTTTTTAAAGAAAAACGGGTCGACCCTTTTTGCTATTGATCGTCCAAGTTCTTCAAAAAAATTATATTCTTTGCAATGTCGGCAGAAAAGTGGACTTCACGTTGGGCTAGTGGTAGATTATTTAGTGTCTTGCTGTAAAAAGGGACACTTCATTAAGACAACACCTTCTCCTTTTTTCATTTCATTTTCTGCAACTCTGTTTTGATAGAATACTTCAATTTTTCTGCTTTATTAAAGATTTAGAGTATGTGACCTAGACTTCACTGGTAGATATAGTTTTAATCATTGATAAAGCCGGTTTCGTCAGAAGTGGCGTTTTAATCCACAAAACATCCACCATTACACGGAAGAATACCGTTTTTAATCAGTTTTAGAATGTATTAAGGACAAACGTGTTGACCGAGATTATCGACGGCGTCCTCAAAATTCCATCTAAATTTTTCACTTTAATGGAAGATTTGCTTCTCGATAGGCGCGCTTAGTGGCCCGATAGTGCTTGATTCGACACAATGGTGCTTTTGTGCACTATCGTGCATGAATTGCATTATTTATGCAATAATTTATCACACAAATAGATATAAAAAGGAAGCATATTCACTCGACTTTCTGGGAGTCCTAAAGAATTAATTTTGGCCAGATCGCTTTCTTTTGATTCAAATAATTCCGCTGTACCATATTCATGTTTATGGGGCACACTGTATACAGGTTGATACAAACTGACGCACAGAAAAAAAGCTCTGAAATTTTTTTTCGTTCCCTCTAAGTTTCACTGACTAATTTTGCATGATTGACGATTTTTTCTGGACCACCAATTTTGACTCATTCCGTATTTTTTTTTCTTATTCAAAAATCTTATACACACCTCTTTGGGTAAATGACGTCACCAAAAGATCGATTGCTGCAACAAAGCAACTCCTTTCATTAATCGAGCCCATGTTTCTCAATTTCATTTCGAAATTGATAACCACTGCAAGTACGAGGTACCATACGATCATCACAAAAGTTACCAAAACCCACACATTCTACAAAAAAAGTAGCAGTTTGCTTGTTGATTAGTTGCCTAAAAGGAGGGACTTGACTGACCGTTACAAAGGGCAAAAGCCATATATTTTCCGTAGAAGAAAGTGGAGGCGCAACGAAAAACCACTTCAATCTGTTTAAATTGACAATTCCGGTTTGTGGTAAAAATCGAAAGTAATGCAGCCTTTCTTCATTTATTGCTGCAGTATTGCCTGAAATACATTTTATTGCCAGTATTCAGTGCGAGTCTCTAAGTGGAAATACCAGGCCACAAAACACAAGTTTTTCTTAAGAAATATAATCAGACGCGTCAGCTACTATTCTACATTGTGCTTTTCCTGACGGAAGAAAAATCGATACAGCGTCTTTCAAATTTGAGATACGAGGGTCGTTCGATAAGTCAGTGACTTTTTGAATTTCTCGCGCAGTACCTTTAAATTCAACACTACTCCCGTCAACTGTCGTCTGTTGAAACTGTCATTGAAAGAAGATGAATTAGTAAATTTCGACGAAAATGGAAAAAGTTAATTTCTAGTGCTAATAAAGCATTATTTTTTACGTAAAGAAGCAAAGCAAAGCAAAGAAACAAAGGAAAAGCTTGATAAATGCTATGGGACCTGTGCACCATCAACTTAAATGGTTAATAAGTGGTTTAATGAGTTTAGTTGTGGTCGTATCAGCACAAATGACACAGAACGTTCAGGTCGTCCAAAACAAAGTCTGTGGGGTGGCGGAGGCTGTAGCTATCTCAACTGAGAGGTTACATCACATTTTCCAAGAATATTTGGACATGAAAAAGGTATCCGCACGATGGGTGCCGCGCTTCCTGACACTTGATCATAAGCGCTCCCGTGTGACCGTTTTTATCCGTTGACGAAACGTGGATCCATCACAACACACCAAAGACCAAATAACGATCAAAACAGTGGGTTTCTTCAGGTGAACGTGCACCAAAAGAAGGCCAAAATGGGTCTGTCGGCCAACAAGGTGATGACCACAGTTTTTTGGGATGCACGCGGTGTCATTCACATCGATTAGCTTGAAAAGGGTAAATTATTATTCAGAGCTTTTGGACAGATGCGATGTTGACTTGCAGCTAAAACGGCCGCATTTGGCGAAAAAAGTGCTGTCTCATCAGGACAATGCACGGGTGTACACGTATGTATTCTAACGCTACCCCACCAAGCATATTCTCCAGATTTGACCCCTTGTCACTTTCCTGTTTCCAAACCTGAGGAAATGGCTGGACGGTAAGACATTTGAGTTCAATGAAGAGGTCATCATTGAAACAAACGTATATTTTGAGGACCTCGAGAAGTTATATTACTTGGAAGGAATAAAACAATTGGAAAGACACTGGACTAAATGCATCGAGCTAAAAGGAATTATGTTGAGGAATAAAACGTTTTTTGACCGAAAAAAATTTTCTTCATTAAAAATGTCACTGACCTATCAAACGACCCTCGTATAATGCAAAGAACTATATTTTTAATAACAAAAATTGTTTCTAATGAAAAATTAAAAATACCTAAACTTTTTCGTTTTAAGAGAAATAAGAATATTTTTTATAACCCCATTAGAAATAGTCCATAAGTGATAAATCCGAAGACCTGAGAGGCCATTCGACGGGTTTCCTTCTATTATCGAAGTAAGCGAAAGTACCTAATAACTTTCGCCACGCACACTGACAGTTTGACTTTGTTACTGTGTCAGCTGACCGTTTTGACAACATTTTCAAAACCTTAGACCTTTCCCGGTTAGTTTCTACCGAGGATCAAGCAAAATAATATACCTACGGTACGCAAGACAAAAGTCGAAGTTCCGCCCCTCCGTCAACCACTTGTTTCTTATACCGTAATATACTATTAATCTGCTATTAAAGCCTGTGTCCCATGGATCCGTTTATACGATGGTACGATGATACGAAAGTGTTTCTATTGGTTGGAGATGTATCAATTCGTCCGCGGTCGTCCGCACTGACAGCTCTCTCGTATAAACTGATGCATGGGACACGGGCTTTAGCAATATGACAAAAAAATGGGTGCAGCTTCGGATGGAGGAGTTGAAATGAATGTTATATGCAAACGATGAACAGATTCAACTTTTTCGCAAAACTTTCTATATGCAAAAAATATACATTCTGTAAATATTTGAATCACCCTGTGACTAGATATACCTGATATGTCGGCAAGTCCTGTTTGTAGGTCGGAAAACATATTCTTTGGAGTGTAGCTTTTATTATTTTTATTAAATGTTCCCCAATGTTTGCGAATTATTGGTTGGTGAGTTGCATTGAATAAAATACAAATTTGTTCCATTAGAAGGTAAACAATCTTGGCAGCTTGATCTTCTTGTGGATCCCTGTAGAGTTGATCATATGAATAAAGAACATTATTTCGTTTTTCCTCATTACCTATAGTCCGTTAAATGATTAATTGAATCATTCGACAGAAAAGCATACGATACTCGAATAGGTTCTTTCATCAAGTTCGTGATCGATCCACTAAGGTCCTTGTAGTAAAGCATACTGTTATCCACAAGCGACCATATTTGGAAAAGCTCGACGATCAGTTTTGGAGAAAATTTTGTAATTCGATATATCTTGTATACCTCCATAGCTGTTTTATTTACAGGTCGCATAACAAAAACTCGGTTATATTTTGAGAAAAACTTATCAGGAACTTCATTCAACTTCCCGCGAAAGATCCAAACGTTACTTTTTCGAAACATATTGTGTTTCAGTGCCTAAAAATGCT
>NW_026019091.1:0-5518 GCF_020466585.1 Dendroctonus ponderosae
AAGAACTCAAGTGGCTTTTGAAGTAATAATGTATCAGTAAGAAAGGGATGAGAAATCGCATGTTTGGTTTTTCAGTCTGCATAAAAATAGTTGCCTATACGTACGTGCTCTAGACCGATTCTATGTTCACAAATATTATTGTTGACCTAATAGTAGATAACTAGACTGCGAAACTGACTTAAGATATTTTACTCAATTACAAAGGCTTCCTCTGTATTTGATTAATGACATGCAAAAAAAATGTGTAGTAATTATGTTGTCTCAATCATAGTAACACTAACCCAAACTAGCCTGCTTTTATATGATCTGTTACGGGTATGAAGCCTATCCTGATGAACCTTAATTACTCAAAATTAAAAGAATATACCAAAAACGTTATTTGTGCTAAACTACAGCTGTGGACATATCTTTATGCCTTAATTTGGTAAGCATATGGCGAAATTTTAATTATTTCATAATAATTCTTAAACTACTGGACTGTTGTCAGTACCCCAGTACGCAAAAGAGGATTTTACTGCAAAATGAAGTTAGACCGACGTGAAAATTAATTAAGCAGTTAAATATTCTCAATATATGTTCGTCTAGATTTAATTAATTTTTATCAAAATGTTCTAACTGTTGTTGCAACATCAAAGACAGGAGTATATGAGTACATCTAGTTACAAAATTCTATTAATGCTGACAAGTCAAAAAATTATGTTACCTGAGAAAAGTTAGACGTATATGGAAGATAATCCAGTTATTTGATAAGATGTTTTAGACAATTGAGATATATAGCCTTTTTAAATCGTAATTTGATAATTTTCTGTGACAATCTCAAGTCAGTAACTAGCAACCATCGTAACCAACTTTAGACCTTAATTTTATATTAAGTTTTGGAGCAGTTACATCCAGCTGTTCTGGAAAACTATACATGTCTGTCCTCTAAAGCACACGACTTAACTCAATTGGATGGAGAATTTCGTCGGAAGTCGACAAGCCAACTTGAAAATCGGTCTTTATGCTACGAAGTTTCGGGTCTACTTCTAGGCTGGATAGATGAAATTTAATTAAGCAGGTCAGCAATATGTAAATTGATCTTCAAGTTATCAGAATTTTTTAAATTTGGCAAATTGAGAATATGTAAAAACTTGTCACCAGAGAGAAAAATTTATTTCTGTTTCTTCATTTTATCGTTAAATCAACGTTACATTGAGATTAACATTTGACGGTTTCGTCTGTACCAAGAAATCCCTTTAGATAAATATCTTCTTGGCTTACCTGATTCGTAAAATTGCTGACTAGCGGTTTCGTTTCTACTATATTTGAGAATTTTCCACAAATGCAACTATCCAATCACTTGTTAAGTCTCTATCAACAGAAGATCAATAAATGACTATCTGACGGATCGAAACGCAAATGCTGACGATTTTGATTAAAGGCAAATTTTGACCACTCGATTACATTTTATGCCCATTTGATGGTGAAGATTTGTAGACTATGTTGTAAATAATTTTTCATGCAGGTCCAATTAGGTTAAGAAGGAAAAAATATATTGCTGCCAAGCAACTGATGATATAAAACAGAAATGAGAAATTTTGCTTTATGATGAAAATTGTACCTATTTACTAATATAAAATGTTTTAAATGGTTTTCGAATTTGGGTATGTTTTGAAATACTATTTCGACAAATATGTTTGAAGCGTATTCTTGTTGTCAATCGGTTCATATTAATTTCTATTACCGGACTCCATAAAGAATCTGTGTGATTTTTTATAATTTCACCATATATAAAACAGGATCACTCCTCTAGCAGATTTCCAGTGTGTCTCATAAATACGCGCTCAATATGAAGTGTGTCTGTCTCGGGATGGATGTAAAGAGAGCTGAAAAACACAAAAAAATATTTTGTATAATAATCATGTGTGAAATCGGCTTGCCATAAAATGAATGTCTGCATTAAATGAGTTAATGCAGCGTAATACAGAGCGTTTTATAAAATTGGAAAAAATGTTTTATAAAAATCGGGGCCAAACAACTATGCATTTTTTATATTCTTAAAAAAAATTACATGTTTTTGTGAATTATTTAAAATTAATATGGCTCTTTTGGCTTCCTATCAACGAATGCAAAATTATTTGATATTATTCTGAGGATACTTGTTATTAATAATAATCGTGTCGTTAAGTTTAGTTTTGCTAGTCCTGCTGGCCTTAAAATAAAATCTGGTTTTCTCGCTTCAGTACTAAAATTGCGACGGCTCTATATTTCTAATTTCTTCCTTTCCAACTACTGATAAGGAAAAACGTGAAAAAATTATTTCCTAGAAATAATTTAAAAAATTAGTAGTCATCTTCCGAATTATCATTTACTGCAAAACTTAGCATTTAATCTCATCTTTAACTTATCGCAATTGCATAACAAACATTTGAAATGCCGATGGTATATTTTATCAACAGTGTGAAGGCATAAAACCAAAATCGTCTCCTTTAATTCCTAATTGAGTTTCTGAGTATGAACCTGAAAAAGATTGTATCGACTTATGTTCTATGAACATTCAATTCTTAAACAATAAGTACGTGGTCGAACCATGGCATAACATTTTTAGCATCTCTCTCTGCACTATTTTATAATCTCCATTGTAATATAGCATTTTTTTCCTTTAATAATATAATTTTACGTACTTGCTGCTGTGCTTGACCCTACAAAATAGGACATTCAAATCGGGAAATTCGATATTTTTCCATGCTGATTTCATTACCGAGGAGTGCTGATGCTCTTTCTTGGTTTAACCCAGGAGACATCCCTGCAGAGGGGCCTTCTTGTTTCGGTCTTCTTTAATACAATTTCCCGAAATGAATAGACCATTGTACAAAGAGGCAACAAAGGAAAATTGATTCTTGTAGTCGCAATGGGAAAATTCGGAACTTTTAATAGGGCTATTTTTTATTTCATTTTCCACCTAGTTGGTGTTTATTTTTTGCCATTCATTTTTGCCTTTGAAAGTAAACGTCCTCTTCAGGCGCATGCTGATAATAATGTTGTCGAGGTTATGTGATTATGAACATATTCCTTTTTTATTTTGATTTAGACTATTTTAGTAATTTTTTATCAGTTATTTTAAAATTTACCTAATTCTGGTGTGATGCACTTAGAACTTCGCCTTCAGATCTGAAAAACTCATAGTTCACTAATTACGAACGACTGACCGCTACAGAGCTTTATTAAACATATTTTTCTAATATTATTATTAAAATGATGTTTGCATTTGAGACGTTTCTTCAACACGGAGAATTAATATTTTACCAGCACTCATAGAAAAGATCGTTTTACATTTATGCTATGCTCTAGTGGGCAAATATGGGTTTGTTCCATTTCCATTACTAAACAACGCCGGATAAGTGACTATAAGAGCTTGACTGCATAAACCATTCCGTTCCATTTTCGATTAAGTTGGTAACTTTGGCGACCACCAACCGCTGGGGGCTAGCAGTTGCAGTTCTCTTTGTAAACTTGCAAGTTGATGTCTCAACTTGTTAATACCCAGCTATTGTAAGCAAAGTCACTAAAGTCATTAATTAAATTGTTTTAATTGGTATACATTGCCAAATGGCCCATCTTCTATAGAGACGAAGTATTAATATAAAACAATAATTTTGATATTTACTAGAACAATGTTTCGAAATCTCGTTTGGCCAAATGTAATTATTACTTCCGAGTAGTTAATTTATAAATTATGTTAGCCAAGTATATAATTGGAAACAATAATAACAGAGCCACTGTACGTTATTTGCGTCTTGTTAGTGTGCTTTTGAAACAATTTAATTAATTCAAAACTTATTCCATGCTAACCGAACACAGCACTTCTTGCCGTATAAATAATATACACACTGTTTTCCATGCCCCATTTAATTGGGGTATCAATGTTCTGGATTTGATTTTACTTATCGCATTACGGGGTAAATTATAGATAGGTAAAAGTTGTGAAGTGATATCGATTCTGATTAAATATAGTTAAATAACTGAAACATTCACTATTCATGTGGGAACTTAAATAATACGGAAAGTTTTCTATCAAAAAGAATGCATTTTTTATTTATGACTGAAATCGCACTGTTATTATCCGTTATAAACCAAGTTATATTTTCTAATCAACATTTAAAAAATCATCTCAATTTTTATGAAATTTTCCAGAAATCGCCGCCAGATGGTTAAAGGACTCATTATGGTTTTGAAGTTCAAAACTATATTAATCGAAAATATATCTGATATTCCTAATTGAAACCCAGCTGATATTTATTTTAAGGCATATATGAAAACAATGGCTTATAAACTTTCAGTGAAAACATGAAGAAAACGTTTTAAATTGAAAGCAGTTCATATATTAGAAATAAGTAAACAATTTATATTTTGAAGGATAAACAGTCAGCATTCTACGGGCTTAGTCAAAAGTTCCGCAACACTGAAATATTTTAGACAGGATCCCGTGTAATTTTTTACAATTTTGAACACCGGAATTTTTAAGTATACTTGACCAAAAAATTATGTGCTCAAATACCAAGTTCAAGTCTTCTTTCCAAATGCCCGAACTTTCATAGTTGAGAGAATATGTCTTTATTTAATGTTTATATTGCCTGCATTTTAAAAACTAAACACAAACATATTATTTTGGTTTCAAATAGATTGTTTGAAACTCTAAGAAAAAAAAAGTATAGACTTGGCAACTTCACCCATATTAAGTTTAAAAAGTTTTCATGAATTAACTAATGAGACCAGCGAGAGCCCTTTTTAAAAACGATTTTATTTCGTTAGATTACAGTCAGTTAACTCATGCAATAGTTTCTGAGATATAAGGCTGCTATGGGACTGACTTACATACATACTGACGGACACTGACTTACATACAAAGCTTTTATGGAGAAAGATTTTGAAACCTTAAACTGTAACATTACCTTAATGCTCTTATAGTTATATCAATAACGATGCCCATAAAAAGCCCATAAAGAGAAATAAAAAATTTGGACGGCGTAATTATTTGAATGGTTTCAACCTGAAAATAAATTATCCCTTTTCATTTTCAACAGATCTTGATGTGTTCCGATAAAAGAACACACATGGATAAAGAACGGGAGAACAAATATGACTTATTTGTAAAATATTCAGACACTGAACCAGTTTATTTGATTTTAGCTAACAAGAAGTAAATATTTTTAGTAGCGTCCATTTTTTTCACCAGAAAAAAGTCATAATTTATGGCGCCTCCTATGAGTTTAAATACCAAAAAATAAATAAATAAAATTAAATAATAAAAAAATTAATTTCCAATACCAAAAACTCTTAAATACTAAAATTCAACAAAACATTAGCATTATTTAGAAAATTATAAGAAAAAAACAAAAATAAATCTAAAATGTTAACACCCTGTATCTCGTAAACTGTGCACTTCCGGACCTATCTCTATCGAAACTTTTTTCATAAAGTAACCTAAGAAATCACGCCCTTAAATATTGCCGCGTCTTTTTTAAACACCCTGATGTAT
>NW_026019092.1:0-5500 GCF_020466585.1 Dendroctonus ponderosae
TTAAATGAACTCAAGTTAAGAAATATTCAAAATCGACAATTCAAACAGAGAAATTCTCCAAATTAGACGTGATTTCGTAACAAATGAGTCTGCATGGTCGGCCACGCCTCTGGGCGGAGCCTAAGAATTTGCATCTACTAACGTTGAAATTGACGCGAAAAACAAACGGAAAACGATTTTTTTAAAGTTGACTTAACTCAGGAAATACATATTCAAATGTAACATTCCAAACTGAAAAACTTCCAAATTGGACATAATTTATTAATAAATGGACTTGAATAGTTGGCCACGCCTCTAGGCGGAGCCTAAGAATTTGCAATCTACTAACTTTGAAATAAACGCGAAAAACAAACAAAAAGCGTTCTTTTTAAATGAACTCAAGTTAAGAAATATTAAAAATCGACAATCGAAACAGAAAAATTGTCCAAATTAGACGTGATTTCGTAACAAATGAGTCTGCATTGTCGGCCACGCCTCTGGGCGAAGCCTGACGCTGGGCAATCTACTAATTTTGATATGAACGAAAAAACCACGCTAAAAACGATCGATTTTCTTTTAACTAAGCGAACTTACGAGTGTTGCCCGCCTAGAATTTGACTTAAAAACCTGTTGGTTTAACATAAAAAGGACAAAAGTGGACTTCGGAATGTACAGGCAACGCAAAACTATGTAGTTAGCCACGCTTGTAGGCGTCCCTGGATATGCAATATTAAAGCTGAAATTCTCCTATAAAATCCTTTATTGATAACGACTTTCCTCAGTTGTTCCATTGACGAATCTAAGAGCTTTTGAGAAGTGAGCGTTCATTAATTAGTCATCGACATGGCAAACAGTTACTCTCGAGTGGCTCATGTTACAATTAGTAACAATGGACTTCCACTCCCACTCAAGTACCTAAAGAAAGGCAGCACTTTGAGAAAATGATCTCTAAAAAACCCAATTTTGCCCTTGACACTTGTTTACGTATCTAATTTCTGATAATGCTGGCCGTGATAAGAGTTAAACGCGCAAAATTTTGATCATGAAAGCACATTTCCATTGATTTAAGACAATTAAATTTGTCGTCGCGTTATATAAATACCAGCTGATTATAATCTGAAAGAATCCGACAAATAAATCACTAATTGAAACAAATTGCATTTGGGTCGGTGCCATCGCGCCTCACGAACGCCACTGGCCCGCCCAACTGGCCAAAGTTCAATTATTTAATTGTTCCCGTCGACTTTGGAGCGATTTTTTCGCGGTTCCGATCACTGGCATCGAGATCGGCGATTATTTAATGTCACTCACACCTTTAATTGTGGTGGCGATGTATAAAAATAGGCGATTTTGCGGCTGTGCCAATACACTTTGGGGGTCCACATAAGAAATGGCATCGCATCATCGAATCGTACGCACTAATTGCTCCTACATACGTCAATAACAGTCGAATATCTATCGAGACGTTGTTGTTACGTTATCGGAGAACTTTCCGAAAAACCCGAGCGACATTGAAAACAGTCGAACAGTCTTGAGAGGTTCACTATCAGGATTTTTTCCTTTGGAGGACGCCACTTGTTTTGGCGCCTCTCCGGCCCTTTCACTAGCTCCGCCTAGAGGCGTGGCTTAATGTCCCTTGTTGATGAGTTGTCAAGAGGCTTCAGTTCAGTTGCCAGAGAGCTGCAGTAATAATCTGCTTGTTTATAAACTATTGAGGCTCATTTGTGTGGTTTCATTGGGTTCAGTTTGTTTACTGCCAGCGTAGCTGGGATGCAAGAGCTTTTTAGCCCCGCCCAGGGGCGGGGCCTAATCTTTATTTGTTTGTCAACTGTTTCTGATCAATTTGTTTCTTTAGCTCTGCCTAGGGGCTAGGGGCGTGATCATATTGCACATATTTGGTTATTTTGGAATTATTTCAACTTTCCAAAGGCTTTGCCTCTGTTTCGCTTCTTTTAATTCGTTTCGGGAAGTTTCCTTGTACCCCAAAGAGTGTGTGGCTCCGCCTTGGGGCGTGGCTTCGTTCTTGAGCCTAATTGCACAAAACTCTAGTACTAATAGAATATTTTTTTTATTCATAAATACTTTATTCTACATTTACTCATCGGTAGTTTGGAACATAACGGTGACATCTTTCGAGGTTCCTGCTATATTTTCCGCATTAACGTAGCTGGTGTAAACAGTGTTGGCCGAAAGCCCGGTAAGAGTAACGATCACGTCGGGTCTAAGAAGGTTGTCTGTGACGAGTATTCGCAAATTTGTCTCATCGTTTGGAGCACCTGCAATGTTTACAACATGCTAAAAGCGCCCTGGTTGGTTACCCAAGCCGACTCACCAAGGGTTCGGACGTTGAGGGCCAACATGGTGCAAAGGTTCTTTTCGTAGGCCTCCAGTTTCCATATCATTGTCGCAGAGTTGGATGTTGGGGAAACATTTGCCGAAGTGGGCACGTCTGGGACTGTAAATATGCATAAGTTTTGTGGAGGAGGATTTGGGGAAACCGGATGTTTTCACCTTTGCTGTGTCCAGGAAAAACTGCGGTCAATGCCGGCCCCTCGATGTCGGGATTGCCGATGATGGCGCTCACTTGCAGGCTGTAGTTCCTGCAGGCAGCTTCCTCCTCAAACGCAAAGGACTTTGCGGAGACGAACTGTTCCTGAGGTTTGTTCCGTTCGTCCCAGTAGGACACGCGGTAGGAGGTGACGCATCTGCTGGCCTCATCACTTGCCAAGTCCCAGCTGACCTCCATCACATCATCACTGCCCTCAGTTTCATCCAGTTCCACGTAGGCCAGTGTTAGATTCGCACCTGGAACCCTGCATTAGCCTCCTCCGTTTCCAGACTTAGTCACTTACTATCCAGAGGTTCCGTGGTGGCGCTGTAGCTGTCCGCAGGCCCCAAGACAAAGTCGCTGGTCAAGGCGTGCACGTTGAAGGAGTAGCTCTTGCACATGTCCAGGAAGTTGAAGTTGTAATGCAGGATATTTTTGACCGTTTGCACCTGGAAAATGGTGGCGCTGTCCTCATCGTCCAGCACCTCTACCACGTAGTTGCTGATGGTGCAGTTGTGCGGATTGGAGGCCTCCGACCAAGACAGGCTGTAGTTGGAGCTGAGAACCACGTTGGAAACTTGGCCTGGAACTGAGGGCGAAGCTGGAATCGGGGCAGGAGGCGAATGGATGCGACTTACTGCAGACTGCGTTTGAGGAGGCCAAGAAAATGGCCACTAGGAGAGTGGGCGCGAGCACGTTCATCTTGCTGGTGAGGTTGAGGATGATTAACGGCTTCCAGTCACCTCGGGCTTTTATACTGAGCGCAGCCCAGATGGCTGAGATGGACACAAAGAGGATCTTTATCTAATCGCCCGTTTTTTTCCGGCAGGGTTTCGAAATTTTCCTCTGGTCTATTTGCCTCTTTGTACCAGCCACTGGCTCCACTCATTATTTGTGCTACTAACACTGCTGGAAAAATGGAGTAAACTACAGCACATTTGGAGAGTATTTAGTGGATAATTTCCGGAAGAGGAATTTGAGCGGAAATGTTTGCCAAATCACGTGGAGATTATTCATGAAAACGCAACTAGTTTCAAGTGGGGGAATGACAAAATCAAAGCATTAGTTTTCCGCAACCATTGTGCGATTGAAGTGGACAGATAGGCGAATCGGAGGTTTTTTTAGTGCCGGCCAAGTCCTTGAAATAGCCGAGTTTATTGTGTGAAATATTGAAACTTTATTGGGAAGCCCCTACAAAAAAGGTCTACACAAGGCGGAGCCAGAAAGTTTTTGATAATGTCCATAGACATTTCTCATCCAACTCCACTTCTTTGCCAATGTGGATGGCCAACCATGTGGATAAACAAGCATTTGAGACACCGAGGACTTGAAAATTCACTTCAACTCATTTATCTGCCCGCTTCGAAAACTCGAGGTTTTATCGGTTTGCCCGCTGGAAACCGGTTACTGTTTCACACGCACTTCGCTGTCCAAACAATTGGCTACGTGACTTTCTACTAAGTTGCTCCATTCTTACTAGCGGAAGCAGTTTGAATGCTTAATTATCTACTCCAAAGCTCTTGGATTTGTACTTAAGTCCCCCACCAATGACTGGAGCCAATTTCAATGGCTCTTACACACAATGGATTCGTCTCGGAATCTTTCCAAAAAAGATTAGATAAAAAACCTCTTTGCTCCAGCCTCAGCTATCTGGGGTGCGATCAGTATAAAAGCCTGAGCTGGCTGGAAGCTGCTAAGCATCCGCAACCTCACCAGCAAGATGAAAGTGTTCGCGCCCACTCTCCTAGTGGCCATTTTCTTGGCCTCCTCAAACGCCGTCTGCAGTAAGTCGCATCCATTCGCCTCCTGTCCCGATTCCAGCTTCGCCCTCAGTTCCAGGCCAAGTTTCCAACGTGGTTCTCAGCTCCAACTACAGCCTGTCTTGGTCGGAGGCCTCAAATCCCAACAACTGCACCATCAACAACTACGTAGTTGAAGTGCTGGACACTGAGGACAGCACCATTTTCCAGGTGCAAACAGTCACAAATATCCTGCATTACAACTTCAACTTCCTGGACATGTGCAAGAGTTACTCCTTCAACGTGCACGCTTTGACCAGCGAGTTTGTCTTGGGGCCTGCGGACAGCTACAGCGCCACCACAGAACCTCTGGATAGTAAGTGACTAAGTCTGGAAACGGAGGAGGCTAATGGAGGGTTCCAGGTGCGAATCTAACACTGGCCTACGTGGAACTGGATGAAAATGAGGGCAGCGATGATGCAATAGAGATCAGCTGGGACTTGGCAAGTGATGAGGCCAGCAGATGCGTTACCTCTTATCGCGTAGTCTACTGGGACGAAAGGAACAACGCGCAAGAGGACTTCGTCACCTCGAAGTCCTTCGCGTTTGAGGAGGAAGCCGCCTGCAGGAACTACACGGTGCAAGTGAGCGCCATCATCGGCAACCCCAACATTGAAGGCCCGCGCTTGACCACAGAATTTCCTGGGCACAGCAAAGGTGAAAACATCCGGTTTCCCCAAATCCTCATCGAAAACTTAATGAGTTCTTACAGTCCCAGAGGTGCCCACTTCGATAGATGTTTCCACAACACCCGACTCTGTGACAATGATATGGAAGGTGGAGTCCTACGAAACGAACCTTTGCACCATGTTGGCCCTCAACGTCCGAACGCTTGGTAAGTCGGCTTGGGGAACCCACCAAGGGGGCTTTTAGCACGTTGTGAACGTTGCAGGTGCCCCAAACGATGAGACAGATTTGCGAGTACTCATCACGGATGACGTTCTTAGGCCCGACGTGATTGTTACTCTTACGGGGCTTTCACCTAACACTGTCTACACCAGCTACGTTAATGCGGAAAATGAGGCAGGAACCTCGAAGGAGGTCACCGTTATCTTCCAAACTGATGATATTGAGTAAATGTACTACTATTTGAACATATTTATTTTCAGCTAAGTATATATAAACTTCTTACTGCTACTTATCTACGGGTTCTTAAATCTAACATCGTTAGAGT
>NW_026019093.1:0-5114 GCF_020466585.1 Dendroctonus ponderosae
TGGAACAGTGAGGCAAATTTAAATCAATCCTCTAATTGAATTAATTTTGCTTTTTTCGGACCCCTAAGATAAATTATCTGTTGCCAATGTATTATTCTTTTGCAACCAAATGAGATAACATTACAACTAGCACAAGATTATTCCTCATTTAATAGTACTTCTAAATTCTATTACTTCATCATTGTTGCAACCGACTATAAACAACTTGTAGATCTTAAAAATCGTCTTCACGTGTACCTTAGAAGAATAATCACATCTTCTAATACGTTCGCCCCTCTTCGCCTAAGTATTACTTAATCTAGCGCATTTTTGGTTAGTGGGTGGACGAAAACGATCTGCAAATGGGGTAAGTCTATATATAAACATCAATCATGGTGGTGCAGATTTAGTGCTCTTCGGCTGTGCTTTTATTTGGATTTAGTTTTTCCATAGTATAAGTAAGTTGACTCATTAAGTGAATTTCGCTTGAAGTATAATTGGAGTGGATTTTATCAATTTAGTGTTTCTATTTTGCGTTTCATTCGGATTTTAAATAATCGATCGGTATAGTACTAGTTTATTAATTTCCTTATTAAATAAACAAAAAGTGCGTGGGTAAATTTTCGGGCAATCGTTTAAAACTATTTTTGGCCAAATATTTTAGTAAACGTTTTCCAGAATTAACTTCGATTGAAAAAGGCGTTTGGTTTTATTCTTTCATCTGCAGACTGAATAATAATCTATGAATGGTAAAGTAAGTTAAACAAAAATTTGTCATTGCAAAACGCGGGTTTGCTTATGAAGAGTTTAGACACTTTCGCAATGGTCCGCATATACCGAAACTTCGACTGTATTTCGAAAGCTTAACAAGTGGAGCATACAAAAATATTATTGTTAATATTATTCCTCTATTTGTAACTTTTGCGGAGATGCGGCAATAATTTGTTAAGCGCACAAACAATTTGCTTGAAAATAGCGCTCTCATATCAGTGATAAACTTTATCGAGTTCATTATTATTTGAATTGCGAAAAAATACTCTAATTGTTCAACAGAACTACTAGGTTATTTTAATAAATCAAAATTTATTGGAAATTCACTTAGATCATAATTCGAGAAAAAGACAAGATATGGTAGTCCTCTCAGAAAATAAATTAATGTTATCTCAGTCGACAACGTATCGACATATAATACTATTTCGGTATGGATAGAAGAAAATATAATTGAAGTGGACAGAAAAAAATATATTATTGACAAATTTGATACTTATTTATACCGCGCATAAAAAATTACAACTTATGAAGTTTACTTATAGGAATTTTTAGCATTTTTCGTAGTTTCCTATTATTTGAGCAGGCACCAATTCATAAAAACCCTGAAAGGATTATTATACATCCATGACTAATGACTGCTAAGTTCAAATTAAATCTTGGAATTAAAAAAACATATATCTGATAGATGCGTTGATAAAGTACTAAATGAAGGCAAAAAAGATTGCATATAAATACAATACGACCATTAAGCATTCACCTTAGAGAGATATCTTTTATAAATTGCATCCTTGGCAGGCGAACAAATGAAACCAAATTAGACTTCTTATTAAAGATTATATCTGACTTTATCTGGGAAAACGAAGACAATTAAAGTTTTCTATGAAGTTTGGGTATGTTATGACCTACGTAGTACGAGGAGTACTCCAATACTGAGAGATAAAATACAAATTATTTCGTTTTATTTGTTAATTTAATACAAGACTAACTGTTTTTTTTGTACTTTAGGGAACAAAATGGAACGCATACATTACGGACTAGGTAAGCATAATATATGTACAAAATGAAATGGTGTATGGTAATCGCATATGCTACATTCAAAAACATCACTCATATGGTCCACAAGTTTCATATAGCAGAGGTACACTTAAAAGAGCGCTTGCTAAAGAATAATTTATTATTTAATTGCTCAACGACGGCAGGTAAAAGAATGAAACTCGGTACACATGTTAGGTCTCACACGATTAATTTAAATAACAATAAAAAAATTGCTAGTATAAATACTGGGGACGTTCAAAAATTGAAGCCCCATCGTTTTACAAGGTAACTTTGAGGGAACATCGGAAACTTTTCCTGAAACGATTGAAAAATCCAAGTAATTTTAAATATCCAATATGAAATGAAGAAATTCTTTTAAAATTTGGTAGGATAGTGAGGATAAAACTCATAGAAAAATTCGGCCGAAAATTTCAACACAAGCATTGTATTAAAATAATGAAATAATTCAAGAGCTACTAACTTTTTTTAAGTTTCAAAATTTTCTACTTAAAAACTGTGTAGTTGCTGATGAAGCTAGTTTTTATAAATGTTTCATGTCATTTCAGTTTCATGCTCTTACTTTTCGTTGTAAACACATTGAAAAATAGATACTCGTTGAGGGAGTGCACCACAGTACCGGTTTTTGAAGCGGATCAAGAGTTAGCCGCTTCTTGGACCGGACTGTGAGTTAGCCGGTTATTTCTCTCAACCGTCGATATATGCCAATGATGATAATTTTGTGATGTTTTTGGGTGTAAAATATGTTCTCAAAGTCTTGAAAATTTAAATACGTGAACAAAGCAATTCCAAAATAACTTTCTAATTCGTTTCCTTCTTTCTAAAGTAGTCTGCAAAGTTGTAAGTTGCAACTGTAAGGAATGAAAAGGGGATCGAGTTTGGCCTGTTAGCTACATAAGATTCAGCAGAGTCCAGCTGTGTGGATTGTTTTATCACTTTGCCTTTCATTTGTGCCAGTTTTTCCGTTCTTTTCATCATTTGTCATCTTTTCATTACAGTGTTTAGTTTTCTCGTCGTTTTATGTCCATCTGCTATTGTAGTTTGAGAGTAATTTTTAAGGGTTTTTTCATGAAATCGTTTGAATTACGTACACACATAGTTGCGAAGCTTGTTTCAGTGAATTTACTTTGTATGCTGTTTCCTCTCGACGCTGTGATATTAATGTTCGATATTGGTTTTTCAAATTCAGTAATTGTAATTAGTATGTACGTGTTGTATAACTGGCGTTCCATTTATTTACCAAATTGAATTCTATTGATTTTATGATTAAATGAAATGGATTTCTTTTCCGTCTTCCGGTTCTAAGCGATTCAAAATTTTTGTAACGTGAAATTATTCTATTTTTTATCGTTGGTTCCAGTTCCTCGGCATGCCTTTAACCAATTTTTCTTCCTACATTGGCCTATAGGTTGTTAACATTTCGTTTTAACCAGTAATTCTGATATTGTAGATGTAGGTTCTATATACAAGTTTCATTTCATGTTAATATTATATTCAGTATAAATTTAAGTAACGTATAAAGCGTAAACCATTCCATGGCGTAAATTTTGCTGTGGCCAAAGAATATTGTTATTGGACCTCTTGTATCGTTATATTTTGCCATTGAATTATTTGTGTTTATATTTGGTGATCCAATTGTTGCGTTGCTTTGTCTGAATCTCTTTTGGTTAGCTTTAGCTCTGATTTCGGGTCATTTAGGATGCATTGATTGCGTTTGTTGAAAAATTTGCGACCAAAAATCACTTGTTCTTAATTCCGATTACAAATATAATATTGCAATTTCAATAATTTCCATAAGTCAATTTTCGTTCCGAGTAACGATGTAAAAAATGAGCACATTTTCCGCATTAGTAATGCAGTTCTGCATAACTCAAAACCGTTGCCGAGAGAAGCATTGTTGAGATCAAAAGGAAAATGTAGGCTGGTATTTGAATATCATTAACTGAATAAGATAATTCTCCTCTACACTACTTAAGCAGGTTTTTGCCAATCCATTATATTCAGATTCTCACAAAAGTTCTTTACATGCACTTATATGGGGTATTTAATATTTTACTGCTATTTTATTGCACATTTGGAAATAATCTGAGAACTATTTTCAAAAGTTAATTAGTTTTGACAACAATTTCTCATACAATCATGTTTAATTGTAGCACTTCTGCTGTTATCATCAAATATATTGGTAAGTAAAATTAAACGTATTCCTAATATCAGGTAAAAACTTTATTTTAACTATACTTATCCTGAATGCTTTCCATTTACCACATAAGTACAGGTAGGCGATTACGAGAGATTGTATAAAAGCCATATCATTGGACCGGAAATATAAAACCTATAAACTATAAAAAGTGAAAAGAAATTGCCTAATGTTCATTAATAACCAGCAATAAAAACAACACCAATCATCATACAGGGTAATTCAAAATTGACGTCATTTATATAGAGCTGTATGCAAGGAGCACAGAAAAAAATCAAAGTAAATTCTCAACAAAAACTGTTAGAAAGTAAAAATATGTTTTTCCAATTCATGACAAGCGCCGTCGTGTATCACCCGACCCTTTTACCCTTTTATAGGAAACTAATATTTCGATATAAAAACGTTGAACGTTGACATGGGTAGCAAAAACAACTACAAAGCTTAGTTCTAAATATTGCATAGGAGTGCAGTAATTTCTCCACATTTTTTACCCTCTAATTGAGACCCAATAACCATCTTATAGTGTTATTCCGACAATATTTTCATGTGAAGGGCCAATACAATTATCCTACTCCTGCAACTCCCTTTAATGGAGGTCCAGCGCCACAGCAAACCAGTAGCGGGGATTTTCCTCAGCAATCTTCAACAGGAGCAACAGGTTATCCCAGCTCTGGAACATTAAATTCGAACAATTATCAAAATCTAGGAGGTTCACCCCAGCGACCAGCGTTTGCACGACCGCCAGGTCAATCTAATGAATACCCCCAGAGACCTCAAAGCGGCGATATTCCAAGTGTGAAACCCACAGGTAAAACTTGTAAAGTTGGCTAACAAATCTAATGGTAAAATAATAGAAAAATTGTCTGTATATTTAATCCTGATTTATTTTCCTGACTGCGTGTACTTCTTATGATATTCTTATCTTTCCTGGGTATCAGTCAAAGTGTGAAGTAAACATTTTTGAAACATTGTTTATTTTATTACGTTTCGGCGAGACAACAGCGCCATCATCAGATTTAAAATGTACACACACTACAAACACCAATTCACAACTAAACCATGTTGTATAAAAATTATTTACAAGGTGTTAAAACATTCATCAGTTTTCGAGGGA
>NW_026019094.1:0-5351 GCF_020466585.1 Dendroctonus ponderosae
ATTCTGCTATACACATACGAAATACCATTTAATGAATAAAGGTATTCAAAGTCTCATACCTAAATATCCATATTTGCTACTTTTTTGTGCCTTCGTAAAACTAAATTTTATTTCCACCAAAACCAAGTTTTTAATAATATTTACGCAAGAAATAAAGAGTGAAAGCGACATAATATAAATATATCCAAGGCTACCTATCTATCACTTCGGTCCTTAAGCAGCTGGAAGAAAACATCGCGCTGTTAGACTTGAACTGATACAATGGAATAAAACAATCATTGTAGAATCCATAAAAAAATTATTTGCAACAAAAATTAACACTACAAGCATACATTATAAAATAAATTAAATTATTGATTCTGAATTATTTGAAAATACCCCTTAAACGCACAATATTAGTACTCAAAATCAGCTAACAAATTCTTATTGAGTTTTGGGGAGCCGCCTTCGCGAAGAAAATAATTAAATATAAACGAATTCTGACTTTTTTGAAAATACCCCTTAATTGGACAATATTAGTATTCCAAATCCACTAAGACACTTTTGTTGAGTTTTGGTCTTGTCATATGGGGCGAAATAAGTTAAGAACAGGACCAAAAGATAACTTTTCAAAACAGGATCTTGTCTGACTGATCTTGATCTGAAAACAGATAGTTTTTCAATTTAAAACAGTATGTATAGGGTTTGTTACATTTTTGCATTGTGATTTGATTATTTAATCTAAAGGCACTTTGTTCTCATGATAATGTCTGACTTAAAGCCTAATCGTTTGTCCCAGAGAATCAGTTTTTTTGTATCCCTTAACTAAATACCTCACCATTTTATACATACATGCAGGTATATTTAAAATCTTAATATCTCAAAAAACAAAGCAATGACATCATTGGTTTACAGTTAAAGAAACATTTGAAAAACCATCATAAGTAAAAATGCGTTATTTAATACAGCTTGCTAATAAAACATTTCTATTTCCAATTTGGTTGATTGGTACTTCTCCCTCAGCTTGTGTTTCATCTTCTCAGGTTCAATACTTTTCGGATTTAATAAAAGTTCAAATGAATAATTCCAAATTAAATGTTCTACACCGTAGCTCTTATATCATAAAACGACTTCAGAAATGTCAGTCGCCGACATGGTTTATAGATATTGCTAAATTTAAGCAATATATTCTTCGGAAAATATATACACCTTCGGTAGAATAGCTGCGGACACCGGGGGACTTACACAGATCCGAATTTATGAGCTTTGCTTTTGGGTTTCAGTAAATTGGAAATTGCACCAGAAAATATTGGTGTAGGTTACAGTTACCGGGTGATACAGTTTATGTCAGTGTTATGAGGTTATATATTTTGTTTGGTCAAATTTATTTACTTTTTATTACTCGACCATGAAAAATAACATTCTTAAATTTATTTTCTATTTGATATAAGACAAAATACTGTTACTAACGGCTAACATGTTAATCACGTTTATAATATAGTAAACGACTTTCCTTCAGGTAAAACAATATTTCAGCTGTTTGTCAAGTGACCCGAAAGTAGTTGACTAATCACTTCAACAATCCGAAAATATAAAGATAATGTAAATGCTATTATCAATGGCTTAACGTTTGGCACCCGATATGTTCCTTCGCTTGAGTAGAGAGTTTTGATTATTACATCAAAATTCGATAGTATAGTAAAATTCTATATTCTATATCGTAGTATAGTAAAATTCTGCTACTATTAGTAGCTTTCTCATGTCTCAAATTAGTAAAGGTAGACTCATAGGAGTGGTCAGATTTCTCAGAAAGCTTATTAAATAAGTTACCGGATCAAAGTGTTTACAAATTACCGGCAGTCCATGGTTTAGATTTCATCATTCTGAGTAATCTTAATAAACCATCAATAAACCAAAACAAGTCGAATTTAGTCACTGTAGGAGGTAAATTATTGTCTCGATAAATTTTTCAACGAAATATTTAGGTACCTCTAGCTAAAGATTATATGAGATCCGCTCAGAATATCAGTTCAAGTGATAATAGCTTCAATAATATATTAAGGAATGGACTTAGTCTAAATCTGGTTGCTCCAGGAAATAAAGTTAGTTTTTCATTGAACTATCATATCAAATCCTAAAATGGGTCGATTATTAGTTATTATAAAGGGTTATTTTTCTGGAACAGTTTACAACGTTGCAGTTCAACATTATGTAATAGAATCCAAAATGCGGTTCCAAAAGTTACATGTTACTTTTTAAACTTGTCATTAAAAAATCGCAATGATGATGATGGTAGAAATAGTGATGATAAATAATGATATAGTTCATTAAAAAAATAATTCTCAGCACTGGTAAACGAAAAATGATATTTTCTAAAAGCAGAAACAAAACATGGGTCATAAGCAACTACTTAAAAAACCTAATAATAAAATCAAATGGTTTGAATGAAATATGCGTTTTGCAGGCGAACATCTTTAAAAGCTAATTTTCATTTAAACGTGAACTAACATTTAAGATTTTGTTTTCCGTATACTATTTACGAAGTCTAGTTCTTCGCGCTAGTTTATGATAGCACCCGTTTAGTAATAACCTGCGTTTTTTTCTTATGAAACAAATTTGTCAAAATGTTGAAAAATTGAATAATTATCTTCTTGTCTATCTTTTAACTGAACTTTCTCTGATTGATGGAGCACCACAGTTTTTGTAATAGCATTTTAATTATTTACGCGTGTTATTAAGTCAACAATAACATTAAATAATCCATATTAACAGTAATACTTATAGACTAAAAATGCTGAACTATATCATCACCGAAACTAAACAATATTTCGCTTATCTGAACGATTATGGTTTCTAGAGATACTAAACATATTTTCCGTTGACAAATGGTTACTGAAACTGCTGCAACTGGATTGTAGGCTCGATGGTGTCGGATCGCTTCTGTGCTGTTGCGAACCACTTTTTCGAATTTATGAGACGGTTTCAAAAGCAACAAGTTAAATTAACAAAGTGTAACTGCGGTTACAGGTGATACGTCTGGAACACTGTTATTTTAGCTGTTACGTTAAATACCAACCATCCCTACTCTCTTGCTAGATGTGGACCGGGAATTTTGAAGTGATTGTGATTCGGATGTCATAATAAATTTGACGAATCGTCATCAGTTTTCAGAAACACCTATTCACGTCCAGTTATGCGAAAAAAATAACTAACGTTCAACAAGTAGTGTCTAAATAAAGGTTGATTAAAAATTGGCGTCCTTCCTTTTAAAAAGTAATAGGGGCTCACTTGGAAGGTACGAGAAAAATATTGAAATTTTTTTTTTCTATAATTTTTAGAAGATATTAACAGTCGAAAATCGAATTTCAACGTTGTTATTAAGCATTATTTTGAAAGCGTTTGCACATTTCTCAGTTTTTAATAACAATTAATTTTTATTACTATTTTTTCTGTACTCTTAAATCGCCAGACAACACCTCCAGAGGAATGACGGCAATTTTGAATCACCCTGTATTTTCAGTTTTAAAGTTGAAGCTGAAGTACTTTTTGGGAACATCATGATGGAAAGTTCCACTGACACGTAAATAAAGTTTCTCATATCGGCAATATCTTCGAAGTTTCAGGAGCATTGCAAATATCAAACTTTCGACAAAGCATATGTTTTATTGTCTGATATTGAAGGGTTTTGTTTCCGAGTCGGAGAAGTAAAATTGCTTAAATTACTACATACCAACTCTAGTTTAACTTCTTCCATTTATTATCACCAGAGTTCAAGTTGGTCAAATTCATAATTAGAGTAAAGTAACTTTGCTTAGTTAATTGAAAGTAAATAAATTAATTTGAAGCAAATATGACAAAGTGGATTACGGTATTTATACAGACAACTGTGCCATGTTTCTTGAGTTTTGAGTTTCATGCCAAATTGCATTTCATAATACAATAATAAATGTTTTAGTTACGGATATAGGTCAGCATTTGATAGAACCATGCCTGTTTTTCCTGCGTAGGTACCTACTACGTAACGATATCTTATTAGTTAAGTTATTTCAAGTATATTCAAGGGAAATTATTAGCAAAGTAGTACATTAAGTACAAAATTGTTATTGTTTAGGCAATAACACTATAATTGGCAGTAAGTAAATTTTTCGGCCAATTTATACATTTTAAATTTGATTACTTTGCCTAATTTCACATACGTCTAGTTGCTCTAACATCAGCCACCGAATTGTTATTGTTATAAAGCAAGTTTAAATTCTTAAGTCTCTCTATTTGTCTTGTCTCTCTTCTATTTGCTTGCAACTGTCCCTTAATATGCTGTAATGAATGCCCACATTAGCATATCATACTGTCTATTTATGTCCTTTTTTGGACTAGAAAGAACCCATTGAAATTATCCCTGGACTGAGTGAGTCGGCACATGAAATACCATTGGCTCACCAGTATATAAAATTAAGTGTTTAATGACGCGATCAGCTGATTTTACCATTTTCAAATCGTCATAAAAAGGGTGATTCTATATGCTAAAGCAATGGTAGAAAGTCATCTAATACAAATTCGAAATCTGCATAATTTTCGAGTGGCTGCTCGAGCTGTCCCAATTTTCGATTTGATGTGCGAGGGAATGTTCAGAAAAATTAAACTAGGAAAATTTCAATTTGCTGAGCTGTACTCGAGCGCAACTCGAAAAATATTCACATTTCGAATTTTTGTTACATGACCTACCACCATTATTTTAGCATGTAGAATCACCCTTAAAATTTTCCTAACGTGTTTTCAGTTAGTCAGAAAATCAGAGGTAATTCAACTTGAAATAGTTTCTGCCTCGATTTTTCACAAACATTCACTCTCACAGATCACCATCTGTTGAAGCAGAAAAAATTATTCGGAATAATTGATATGTCCGAGCAGTTCCAAACATATTCTTAGAGATGTTTAAATAATTTGACTATTCACCACATTTAAATTCATATTTCCTGTTCAAGGGAAAAATATCTGGCATTCGTTTACTCGTAATTAATATCTTCATTCTAACTGAGACTATACAGGGTGATTCAAAAATTTGCGTCATTCCTCTGGAGATGTTGTCTGGCGCTGTTATAGGAGTACAGAAAAAATAGTAAAATAAATGAATTGTTATTAAAAACTGTGAAATTTGCAAAAGCCATATCAGAAATACGGCAGTAATGTTTTTCAAGGTAATCTGCTTAATTAACATTGCGCAAATACCTGTTGCTCCGTAATTATTTAAAACTCCGGTAACCATGGAATTATACAGACTGACAATAAGATATACAAGGATAAACGGTAAATTCAACAAGATTTGTTGACGAAATGTCAACCTGTTCTCATAACCTCGAATTCTGCGGGGTTTT